>NC_135739.1:18595394-18907236 GCF_041903045.1 Epinephelus lanceolatus
CACTGGCTCTCGTCGCTTTCTCGCCTCACAGAGCGACACTGAGTTTTAATAAAATACTTTGCTCAGACGTGGCGACGAGTGAGAGGTTGGCAAATTGGAAATATTCAACTTTATTGGGTTTAAACCGCCTCAGATGCTGAAAATCCTTTAAAGTAACGTTACAGTGTTCAGTTATCTCCTATCATTATTGTCATCTAGCTAGTGCTTTACGGCTGACGTAAAGTAGCGGCAGATGTCGTAAAATCTGGAGTCGAGGACGTGAAGCTGATACTAAGAGTTGAGTTTGCAGCGATACAAACATAAAAGTGTCTTTACCAGGGGTAATAGGCCATATGGACCAATAAAACATTACACAATAACTTATGACTACTATCAGCTCCAATATTTTCCCTTTGTGTGTGTGTGTGTAAAGAATTACAATTACATGCTGTTGACATTCATTCTTGTACAAAACAGACAAACAGCCTGATATCAACAGTAGGCTATGTCTAAGCTTTTACACATTCAGTCAGTCTACTTGTCACTGTCATGGCATCTGCATTTATTCACATATTTCCTGACACAGATTCTTTTGAACTGAAGCTGCCAATTGACAATATTTTGCACAATGTTTAATATCTTTAAACATGGTCACAGTAAGTATTCATTGTTATATCCAAGAGCTGTACTCTGGTCATGGTGGGAAAGCCTCTGAAGCAGAATTTTACATGAAGTATGCATTGTTTAACTTCATCTAGTGGGCCAGATTGGACCCCTTGGCGAGCCCATTCTGGCCCATGGGCCATATGTTTGACACCCCTGTGTTAGATCATATGTCCTTTTCTTATATTAATATGTTTAAAACCGTTAATTCGCTCTGTACTAGAATATCTAAATGGGAGCACCACCTCAATTAAGAATCCCAGTATGTGATTTTTATGGCCCAGGAAAGTTCATTCAATATTTGTATACATGAGCGACTCTCTCAAAGCCAGAAACCAGGGAAGTAAGTATCATACTTATGATGTCACAGGGTATGAGTCTGGTGTTGCTCCATGGACAATGACTGGGAGCCTGATTTTGTGGAGCCACAGGGTGTTTATTTTTTATCTTTATACCCAAATGAGCTTTATTCTATTGTAGTGTTCTCAGGTCTGAAACAAAAAATGTACCCATGTACTCAGAACATTCCCCGGGGTGCTCGCAGTGTCATGTATAACGTCCTTCCCTATTCATTGTCTATGGAGCCGCTCCAGACTTTATACTCTGTGACATCACAAATTTCAGTTTTAGCACTCTAGTTTTTGGATTTGTAGAAGGTTTTGAAAATTCAATTGAATTTGAATTTTAAAAAATGGCCATAGTTGCCCTTTAATGTGCCTGCCCAGTTTCTAGATGCAACTTAACTCGTTTTGGACGGTGCCTTCAAAGTAGCTTAAAATGTAGACTGTACACTACAATAATATTCAATACATCAGGGTTTTTTACACATTTGTATGGAAGTCAGAGTATTTGCCTGTTCTTCTCATCCTCTTTAAAGAGCCACTGACCCAATGCTACAGCAGGCCAGAAGAGAAGACAGAGCACAGTGTGAATAACGTGACAGAAAAAAAAACCAAGAAAGTGCATAAAAGCAGACATATGCTGTCACCTTGACTCTGGACTTATGTGCGCCTCGGCTACAGTAATGGTTTATCTTTCAGGGTCAAAGAGGCAAAAAAGAACAATCTTACCAGTTAATGAAGGGAAGGTCATGCTTATTATGATGGGCATGGCAGTGGAGGGACAGAAGAAACATGGTAAGATGTAAGCCTGTCCAGAGACTGTTCCTCGATCAGATGCACCTCCATGATTTGTGTGTTTACACCAAAATCTGTAACCATCATGTTCTAAAATAGGAATTTCAGTTGTATTGCCACCTGCTAAACTGTGACCCTAAAATATTCAGATATTACATACAAATCATGACACCTCATTTGATAAATATTTGGCAGGGCCGATTATGAGACAGTGGGCCCCTGGGTATAGATATTCAAAAGGCCCCACCACCTCTCCTACAAAATAACAAGGCACACAGACTGAATAGTGGTTTTGCATCTCTTTGAGGTCATTTTGAGCATTTTTTGCGGTCGTTTTTCTGTCTCTTTGTGGTTATTTGCCTGTTTTTGTTGTTATTTTGTGTCTCTTCGCAGGTCCTTTGCATTCTTAGTGGTCTTTTTGTGTCCTTTTGTGGTCACTTTGAGTTTCCTCCTGGTCAGTACATGTTACTTTAAGTGACATTTTGCAGGTGAAGGCTAGGGAGTCCCCTGAACCTTTGGGCCCCTGAACTCGTGCTGAGTAGGCCTGTTTAGTAATCTGTGGTCTACTTTCTTTTTTTTTTTTTTTTTCTTTTTTTTTTTTACATAATTTAGCTTTTAGTGTCACGGAATCTGACAAATTCCACAAAACACAACTACAAAAATGAGTGACCCTATCTTCATGCAACATTAACACCATATTTGGTTACAGCCATCAAAATTAATCTTATTCTGAGGTCATAGAATCTGACAGGTCACAGAAAATGGTGAACCATCAGATTGTGTGACCAGTTATAATAGGGTATGTGACAAAGCATAATAAAATATCTGTGTAATGGCAATACAAATTAAAGTCCTATTTGTGTTCCAGTAACATGAGCAGAACAAAAGCTTAATCTATAGAGTTGCCACGAACCGGGGTAAATCTCATTAGACCTGTTGTTTGTGGGTGGATTTATTGGTGGAGTGGGCGGATGGAGGTCTGGACCCAGGCAAGCATTGTGTCACGTCAGACAGATAACAATGGGGTGTTCTGAGAACTGAAATATTTCATTGACAACAAATGGGCAGGTGCCTTAGCTCTGGCTTCCACCTGCCAACATGCATGCCAGCAACTGCACAAAAGGAAATACCATATCCCGCAATTATGAGTACGTAGGCGACACATTATTGTTTGTCCTTGACTGGACCTTGTGTCTTTAACCACGGCCACTATATGACTCATACTGTGTACCCTGACAGCATGGATGGATTTACATATCAGGCCTACTGGGCACAGGCACAGGAGCCCAAAATGTAAAGCCCCCCTTTGACTATCCATCCATCATTTGCATCCACCTATCTGGGGCAAAGCACCCCAGATGTCCCTCTCTCCAGCAACACTTTCCAGCTCCTCCTGGGGTACCCTGAGGTGTTCCCAGGCCAGATAAGATATGTAGCCCCTCCAGCGTGTTCTGGGTTTGCCCCAGGGCCTCCTACCAGTGGGACATGCCTGGAACACCTCTAATGGGAGGCGCCTGGAGGCATCCTGATCAGATGCCCTAGCCACCTCCTCCCCTCGAACCTTCACCTGCAAAATGTCACCCAAATTAATGTACCTCCCAGGAAGAGATTCAAAATGACTACAAAGAAACACACACTCCCACACAAAGCACAAAGAGATGCCAAGGAACTGCAAAGAGACACAAAAAGATGCATAACAACTACAAAAAGATTCAAAACAATAAAATAAAAGAGGGAAAACTATCACAAAATCTGAGTGTCTTGCACCTGTGTAAGAGGGATGGTGCGGCCTTTTGCATCTCTGTGCCCATGGGCCCAGTGTTTCATAATACACCCTCGTTTGAAAGGTTGTGGATGGCCCTCGCCTGCAAGCACCAGTCATGTGACCCCATTTGACCTTCTCCTTTTCTTTCCTCCTTAGTGCTACACAGTATCTGTATCACACCATGTAGTCAATAGAAGTCTGTGTATGTTTGACGCACGTGTCAAAGTGCTTGTGACCTCATGTGCACTCAACCAGTTGAAAAGTAGCACACTAATCTACTCTCTAATTTTAAGGTAAGATTTTAATTTAAATTAATACTCAAAAATCTTTATTTTTAATCAAAATTGAATTAACTTTTTTCTTATTTTTTAATTTATTATTTTTTTCCTATTTTTGTTATTTATTTTTTATATGTCTTCATGGTCAGATGGTTTTTGACTTTATTAACACATGTCCATGTTGCTTTTATAAACCAATAAAAAGAGAATTTCAAATAAAAAAGAAAAGAAAGAAAAGGTAAAACATTACATTTCTCCACACGCGCTCTGAGTGCTGGAAATAGCTTGCAGGCGATATGAAGTCCCAACACTAGAGGGCAGCATAAAAGTGAAAGATGACAGAGGATGACACCATAAAAATGCCTCCCTGGCTTTTTCACTGCGAACTATATCTACAGATGAATCATGACGCAGTGATTATATCCATTATGCTGCGTCTGACTGTGTCCCCTGTGATCTCTGTGGTCATCGGTGTATCACAGTGATGAATGGAGGCACCTTTATCACACGTCGTTACGGCATCATTAGGCTCCGTTACTGTCCCGCCTATCATTTGATCCTATCCAATCACACCAGCATCAGTTTTGGCGAGTCGTTCAAATTCAGTTTCGAGCTGTAACTGCGCTGCTGCGGCCCGAGTCTACCCTGCAGATGA
Organism: Epinephelus lanceolatus; assembly: GCF_041903045.1. Lineage (NCBI taxonomy): Eukaryota > Metazoa > Chordata > Actinopteri > Perciformes > Serranidae > Epinephelus > Epinephelus lanceolatus. The sequence goes on from NC_135739.1 coordinate 18,599,871, forward strand.
GCCATATTCTGTGATGACAGAGACGATATTCCAGGAGCTTTACGATGCTCGGACATTTGGCTCGCAGCATATTTTGAGAAGAGTTGAATCGGACATCGCTGCGACACTGCTTCATGGAGGATCATCGTATGCGGTAGGTTTTTGGAAATGAGTGGTAGTCCCGTCATGACTGCGGTGTTTGGGGTAGATCGCCTCTCAGCTCCTGCACGCTGACAGCAGGACATGATGGCAGCCATACACTCACACGCACTGAACACATACATTTGGGCAAAATCATCAGAAAATGAGCGGGAAGCGACTTTCAGTTGCATCACATGTTTTGAAGCATATGCGTAGGTGTAACCTTTGTGTGTCCATTTATTTATTTTGTTGTTGTTGTTATTTTGCTTTTTCAGCGGTCGGCTCGGTAGGATGGCACACAGTGCGCAGTTACACGGAGGAAGGATTGCGTTATGGTTTTAAAATAAAATAAGGTGGGTTTTGTCCAATAGATGTGCTGCAGTGTTTATTTTGGATTACTACCGTTATTATAGCTGCACGTGCATGTACAATAGGCTAATATTTGCTTTCTTTTGCGGGGTCCAAAAAGAAATGAAACACATAAAGCTGTTAGTGTAATCGATTAGATTCAGTATTCATTCTCATCAGATCACAGGACTGTCAGTGCTCTCACAGCACGTGGGAAAACAGCTGTTGTTTTTACGTTGTTTACATATAATTATCACCCACAATGCATCAAAATAGATCAAAATAAGGTATGCAGTCACCCAGAGGTGGCAACATGTCCTTTGCAGTAACTAACATAACTGTTTATCTTAAAAGTATTTGCATACTAGTCAGTTTGAATTTGGAGCCAAACATAAATCGCACAGTTAGGTGGATTTATTGCTCATCTGGATGCCGATCGAGCTCTATAATAATGAGTAATAATATAAGTGGTATCCTCTTGTATCCTCGTGTACAATTCTTGGAGGGAGCAGGGTAAATAAAAGTAGCTAAAGTAAAAGTAATCTATAATCATTATATATTATGATCATGATCAGTCTGATGTAGCTATATGTATATATGATTTTTATTCTTATCTATTAATTCAACTTTTATTTAACCAGGAAGTCCCACTGGGATTGAAAATGTCTTTTACTATGGAGACCTGGCCAAGGTAGCAGCCAATCAAAACACATTAACATGCAACAAATAATAATATAATATAATATATACAACATAACCACTAGTGTCCTTACATTAGGTGCACTACAGCTTAATATGATGCACATTACTACTTTTCAATATCTTGTGCCAAATTTTTCACAACATCATATGCAGTATTATTCATCTACACCATGTCCACTAGTCAGTGCAGTGCAAATATCATTTTCTCAGTCATGTGCAATACTACTTCTCATTGTCATATCATGTTCAATATAACATTGATTATCAGGAGCACCATTTTGGTTCATTTTTAGTAAATACTTCTATATAAATACTATGAAAATACATCTACTATGGATATTTGTATATTTATATATATATATATATTATATAATATATATATATGATAGATAGATAGATAGATAGATGGATAGAAAATACTTCTACTATGGATATTTGTATATTTATAGGCCTATATATTTGTATATACATATATATATTATATAGATAGATAGGTAGGTAGAAAATACTTCTACTATGGATTTTTGTGTATTTATATATTTATATAACCAGGAAGTTTTGAAGAGAGAGAAGTTAGCAGCCCACTCAAAACACATTAACATTCTACAAATACAATACAACATATAATATAATATAATATAATATATATACAACATAACATATAACAATAGTGCAATAGGATGCACATTGCTACTTTTCAAAATTTCCATTTTAGTTTTTTCCACCATTTCAGTTCATTTTTAGTAACTCTTATACTCATCGTACTCCTATTGTTACTTTATTAGGCACTGTGTTTTACTTTTGCTCCTTGAAAATACTTCGATTATAGATATTTGATACTCTGTTGTTCTAAAACTGGGCCCAGTGAGTGAGCCTGACCCAGGGAACACACTGGTTGTCTGGTTGTGAATCGTTAATATTGTGCTTACTGTACTTAGTGTTACTGTAATTTGAAGCCCTCTCTGGCACAAGAATTTCCTGCAGGATAAATAAATCAGAATCGGAATCAGCTTTATTCGCCAAGTACGTGTGCACATACAAGGAATGTGACTCCGGTAGAGTTGCTCTCAATGTACCAGAATTGACATAAGTGCTCAAATTTAGGCAAGAAGTGGAATAAATGAAGTTCTATAATTTTTTTTACCTTTATTTAACCAGGAAAAAGTTAGCAGCCACTCAAAACACATTAACATGCTACAAATACAACATATAATACAACATATAATATAATTTATATATAATATATAAATATCTTCACATAATGTGCAGTATTATTCATCAATTCCATGTCCACTAGTCAGTGCAGTGCAAATATCATTTTCTCAGTCATGTGCAATACTACTTCTCATTGTCATATTATATTCAATATGACACTGATTATCAGGAGCACCATTTTGGTTCATTTTTAGTAAATACTTCTATATAAATACTATGAAAATACATCTACTATGGATATTTGTATATTTATAGGCCTATATATTTGTATATACGTATATATTTGTATATACGTATATATATTATATATATTATACATAGATAGATAGATAGATAGATAGATAGGTAGAAAATACTGATACTATAGATTTTTGTGTATTTATATATTTATATAACCAGGAAGTTTTGAAGAGAGAGAAGTTAGCAGCCAACTCAAAACACACTAACATGCTACAAATACAATACAACATATAATATAATATATATACAACATAACATATAACAATAGTGCAATAGGATGCACATTGCTACTTTTCAAAATTTCCATTTTAGTTTTTTCCACCATTTCAGTTCATTTTTAGTAACTCTTATACTCATCGTACTCATATTGTTACTTTATTAGGCACTGTGTTTTACTTTTGCTCCTTGAAAATACTTCGATTATAGATATTTGATACTCTGTTGTTCTAAAACTGGGCTCAGTGAGTGAGCCTGACCCAGGGAACACACTGGTTGTCTGGTTGTGAATCGTTAATATTGTGCTTACTGTACTTAGTGTTACTGTAATTTGAAGCCTTCTCTGGAACAAGAATTTCCTGCAGGATAAATAAATCAGAATCGGAATCAGCTTTATTCGCCAAGTACGTGTGCACATACAAGGAATGTAACTCTGGTAGAGTTGCTCTCAATGTACCAGAATTGACATAAGTGCTCAAATTTAGGCAAGAAGTGGAATAAATGAAGTTCTATAATTTTTTTTTTACCTTTATTTAACCAGGAAGAAGTTAGCAGCCACTCAAAACACATTAACATGCTACAAATACAACATATAATACAACATATAATATAATTTATATATAATATATAAATATCTTCACATAATGTGCAGTATTATTCATCAATTCCATGTCCACTAGTCAGTGCAGTGCAAATATCATTTTCTCAGTCATGTGCAATACTACTTCTCATTGTCATATTATATTCAATATGACATTGATTATCAGGAGCACCATTTTGGTTCATTTTTAGTAAATACTTCTATATAAATACTATGAAAATACATCTACTATGGATATTTGTATATTTATAGGCCTATATATTTGTATATACGTATATATTTGTATATACGTATATATATTATATATATTATAGATAGATAGATAGATAGATAGGTAGAAAATACTGATACTATAGATTTTTGTGTATTTATATATTTATATAACCAGGAAGTTTTGAAGAGAGAGAAGTTAGCAGCCAACTCAAAACACATTAACATGCTACAAATACAATACAACATATAATATAATATATATACAACATAACATATAACAATAGTGCAATAGGATGCACATTGCTACTTTTCAAAATTTCCATTTTAGTTTTTTCCACCATTTCAGTTCATTTTTAGTAACTCTTATACTCATCGTACTCCTATTGTTACTTTATTAGGCACTGTGTTTTACTTTTGCTCCTTGAAAATACTTCGATTATAGATATTTGATACTCTGTTGTTCTAAAACTGGGCCCAGTGAGTGAGCCTGACCCAGGGAACACACTGGTTGTCTGGTTGTGAATCGTTAATATTGTGCTTGCTGTACTTAGTGTTACTGTAATTTGAAGCCCTCTCTGGCACAAGAATTTCCTGCAGGATAAATAAATCAGAATCGGAATCAGCTTTATTCGCCAAGTACGTGTGCACATACAAGGAATGTGACTCCGGTAGAGTTGCTCTCAATGTACCAGAATTGACATAAGTGCTCAAATTTAGGCAAGAAGTGGAATAAATGAAGTTCTATAATTTTTTTTTTACCTTTATTTAACCAGGAAGAAGTTAGCAGCCACTCAAAACACATTAACATGCTACAAATACAACATATAATATAATTTATATATAATATATAAATATCTTCACATAATGTGCAGTATTATTCATCAATTCCATGTCCACTAGTCAGTGCAGTGCAAATATCATTTTCTCAGTCATGTGCAATACTACTTCTCATTGTCATATTATATTCAATATGACATTGATTATCAGGAGCACCATTTTGGTTCATTTTTAGTAAATACTTCTATATAAATACTATGAAAATACATCTACTATGGATATTTGTATATTTATAGGCCTATATATTTGTATATACGTATATATTTGTATATACGTATATATATTATATATATTATACATAGATAGATAGATAGATAGATAGATAGATAGGTAGAAAATACTGATACTATAGATTTTTGTGTATTTATATATTTATATAACCAGGAAGTTTTGAAGAGAGAGAAGTTAGCAGCCAACTCAAAACACATTAACATGCTACAAATACAATACAACATATAATATAATATATATACAACATAACATATAACAATAGTGCAATAGGATGCACATTGCTACTTTTCAAAATTTCCATTTTAGTTTTTTCCACCATTTCAGTTCATTTTTAGTAACTCTTATACTCATCGTACTCCTATTGTTACTTTATTAGGCACTGTGTTTTACTTTTGCTCCTTGAAAATACTTCGATTATAGATATTTGATACTCTGTTGTTCTAAAACTGGGCCCAGTGAGTGAGCCTGACCCAGGGAACACACTGGTTGTCTGGTTGTGAATCGTTAATATTGTGCTTACTGTACTTAGTGTTACTGTAATTTGAAGCCCTCTCTGGCACAAGAATTTCCTGCAGGATAAATAAATCAGAATCGGAATCAGCTTTATTCGCCAAGTACGTGTGCACATACAAGGAATGTGACTCCGGTAGAGTTGCTCTCAATGTACCAGAATTGACATAAGTGCTCAAATTTAGGCAAGAAGTGGAATAAATGAAGTTCTATACATTTTTTTTACCTTTATTTAACCAGGAAGAAGTTAGCAGCCACTCAAAACACATTAACATGCTACAAATACAACATATAATACAACATATAATATAATTTATATATAATATATAAATATCTTCACATAATGTGCAGTATTATTCATCAATTCCATGTTCACTTGTCAGTGTAGTGCAAATATCATTTTCTCAGTCATGTGCAATACTACTTCTCATTGTCATATTATATTCAATATGACATTGATTATCAGGAGCAGTCTGTTTTTTCCACCATTTTAGTTTTTTGCACTTAGTGTTACTGTCATTTTTAATTTTATCCTTTGGGATAAAAAGTAAAGTTCTACTGAATTGAATACACACACACACACGCGCGCACACACACACACACACACACACACACGCATTTATTGGAAATTAAACATTTTGTTTACGATGTTTTTATTATTATTATCATCACCATAATCTATATTTTCACAATGCTAGTCTACTTTTTTTTTTTTCCCAAAAAAGTGATATTTTTTACAGTGCCAGAGTAAGACCTGCGCTGTTCCAGTCCATGTATGGTGTGAGTGGATTACAGTTTTTCTCCACACATGAAATGGATCAAATTTAAGTATGCCAGTCACCCAGAGGTAGCAGACTGTCTTTTGCAGCTGGACTGTGTAACTAACAGAACTAACAGATTAACTTTATTGTCCATGTGGATGCTAACTGAGCACTAAAGTCATTATAGCTAAAATATAACCTGAGAAAATGAAAGCTTAGCTTGTGTAAAATGCAAGGATGCAAATTCATGGACTGAGCTGGATAAAAGTAAAAGAGAGCCAAATCTTCCCATACTTTTTACAGTGCTAGAGAGAGAGAAAACAGTGTGGGGTCAAGCCAATGTCTGATGGTGGGAGGGAGGTGGGAGGGAGGTGCTTATGAGATGAACTTGATAAGACCTGAAATCTGGATGCAGTTATTTTCCACACTTCTTGTTTGAGACATTTTGCCTTCGTTTATTTTCTCTACTACCAGAATGGCTGACTCACTGTGCAAGGCCTCTGCCAGGGGAAACCTCAGTGAAGTGTCGCTTTTGCTGCAAGATGGAGCAAACGTTAATGGCTTTAATATGTACAACAGGACTGCACTGCAGGTCAGTATAAACCACTTAGTTTGTGTGAAAGTGAATTTGGAAGAATAGTTTTGTTCATGCTCTTTTGGTAGACTGTAGTGTTACAAGCTGCCTCTTTGACTTCCTTATCTTACAGTGCTGTTGTACAGGATATACGACCTGATCATAGTTTACCTTCAAATGTTTAGTAGACTTTGTTCAGCTTTATATGCAATATAATACTTTAAATCGATATAAAAAGTTTTAAATTAAGAAATCTGTGGATGGATGGCAGAGAGGAGTTTGGTCTTTGTAGCATATCTGATCTGAATAAACCACACTAAGTCAAAACAGCTAAGTAGTTCACTTAAAAATCGTTTTAAAACTCATAGTCTTGTTGCAATTAATTATTTAATGCTATATAATCAGGAATGTAAGGATTAAAACGAATTATTCCGTTTTTTTCCATGGCACATTGAGTTGTCCTTTTGTCACTCTTAGTTTCACAGTGAAGTTTGTGTTTCCAGCACAGATTTTGCTCTTGATCCTAAGAAATAAGTTACTCAGATAGAATAAAGAATAAGCCAATTTCGGTTATTATTAACAGGTTGAAAGAGATGTGCTAAATTCGATGGTCACTGGTGGAGTGTTGAGAGGTGTGAAAAAGTATGAGAAGTGAGGAAGTGGCCTACTTACACAGTGTGCCTGCCCCTGCTTGAATTTTTTACATGCCTAGATTTTCTTAGAACAGTTGTACAGAGGTCATATACATGCAAGTCAATGAAATAATACTTAAATCACTATTGGCACTACTTGTAATCATTTTAGTAATAATAATGGCATTTTAAGATTATCAAGCAGTTGTGTAATTTTCGTGTCCTCATCTAAATCACAAATCTGGAATATTTTTTATCTATTTATTTTTTGTTTTTTTATTTCATTTTTTAATTGTATTTATTTATTTATTGTTTGTTTAAGTTCGATGTATTATTATTATTATTATTATTATTATTATTATTATTATTATTATTATTTTATTATTTTTTTTTATTTATTTATTTATTTTTATTTTTCCTCCTTTCTTTGTGCAGGTGGTGATGTTGGGGAACGACGCTGTGGTCAGGGCTCTTCTCGAGGCAGGGGCGGACCCCAACATACGCGACCCGGTCCTCAGACTCACCGTGACGCACGACGCCGCGCGCGAAGGATTTATAAACTCTGTGCGCGAGCTGGTAGACCACGGGGCAGATATTAATCTCGTGGACGACCATGGTAACCTGCCGCTGCACCTGGCAGCCCGAGAGGGCCACCTTGAAGTGGTCCAGCTGCTGATCGAACGCACCGTGAACCCCCGAACCCCAAACGGTCAGGGATACACCGCCGCGCAGCTGGCGCACCTCCACAGGAGGGAGGACACTGCCAGATACATTGACGAGTATCTGAGCTCAAGTGAGTGCTCTTCTATGTTTTTTTAATGTCTTGCAATAAAATAGCTTCCTACCAAGAAAAATTATTTTTAAGGATAGCCTATAATCACTCTTCAAACTTAATGGTACAAAAAATCCGTGGCATCTTTACGCTTTACCGACCTATTCAGTGCAAAGTTGGGCTTGTTTCTAAGGATCCGCGCTTTTTCGATAAGAAAATATTTCAATCAGGAACAAAGATGAAGTTTAATGCGGAATATAAGTGCAGATTAACAGATGATTTGTGCTGATAAGGATAAACAAAAGTTTTGGCGCTTAGACTCAACAGAGTCTGGACACTGGTGGCGGTTGGAAACTTGTTGTGGACTGATGAGGCGAAAGGAAGCTGCATCCGAGAGGAGTAGGCCGTGATTGGGAGGTGAATTACGCACAGTGAGAACACTGTAGCGAAATAAGAGAGGAGCAGTGAGGCGATAGGCTGGTGGAGAAGGTGTGCTCTTGTGCTATTGGTTGATTGTGGGTCAGCTGTTGTACAGCTGTTTGACTGTGCAAACACGGCCAAGCCATAGATGGAGAATGAGCAGGGTTGGAATCGCAGGGTGAGGACGAAAGTTACAGCCTAAGCATGAAAAAGTATTGTCTTCGTGACTGAACTTTTGCTACAGCTTCATTTCTGTTTCTAGAACCAACAAAATGATGTTAGAGAAAACTGAAAATCACTGATGCGCAGACTATAACAATTTAATGGCGAGGGTGGTAATGGTTAAATGCGTTATAGAGCCCAAAGATCCGCCGGTATTATCCTCTGTTGATGTTGCACATTGGCTCTCACAAGAGCCGTGATAAAAACTAAACGAACAGGCTATAGGCCGAGTTTCATTTAGATTTCTGTTGCTCCAAATTAATGGCCACCATCAACTGTCGGTCATAAAATGCTCCATCTCTATGACCGACAATTACAGGCCGATAAAATTATAATAGTTGTAGGGTATTAGTGGTGAGGATAACATGTGAGTTCAATTGAGATAATAGGTCAACTTCAACAGAGAACATGGGCTTATGAATTTAAAGCAATAATAAATATATTAGGCCTATATGGACTCCACTCCAATTTAATTTTATTTTGTTTTATTTTATTTCTATTTTTATTTATTTTATTTTTTAACTTAATTTTATTTTATTTTATTTTATGTCTATTTTAGTACTACAGTGTTGTTGATGAGGGGGAGTGTGGTTGTTGATTTTTGTCTTTTATGAGCTGCTGGGCAGCTGAATTTCCCATTTTGGGGGGGGGGGGGGTAAATAAAGTTCTTTTTATTCTGTTCTGATGCTTTTTAGTCTGAAGCGGATGCAGATGCAATATCTGAGCACATTTGCAATGAAACGGATTGTCACAATTTCTATACGACACGCTGCTGACACCTTTACATGGTTCAGTTATTTGTCAGGGTTGCACAATAAAATGTAAGTTGCAGCCTCTTCACGCCGCACACACAGTGTATACAAATATTTAAGTCAGAATAGATTCAATAAAATTAAATACCATATACTTAGGAATCCTTATATGAGACTTTGGTTTTTGGCGGCAACGAGGTTTATGCAAAAGTGTATGTAAAACCTTAAATATGTGTTATTAACAGTCATGCATCTCCAGCAAAATTACTCTATAGCCTATCATAAATAAAGCTGGTTCTGTTTCGTTTTTAACTACGTTTAATAACGCGGCTTTTAACGAATTGTTGTTGAGTATAGGCTGATGTTACCCTGACTTAGATATCACGCACCCCACTCCGATTTTTGTTTCTCATCTGGTAACACAGGGTGAATGGAATTAATCGTTTAGCTACCACCCTTTTCAAAGTGTAGGCGTGGACATGCTTTCATGTTGAGATGCATGTTTAATAAAGGTTTTCGATGTGATTAGACTAGTGATTAGACTAGTTCCACTACAAGACAAATAGCAGTTACAAAATGGCTTCAGCCTCGAGCAGCAGTGCAGGCCGCAGATACAACTGAGGGTTTTGTCTCAACTCATCCCCCCGGAATCGAAAGTGAAAGATGCAGCTTCTCACTCTGTCCCTCTGCACTCTGTATTTGTCTCTGTGCTGTGAGATAGTCTTTGGGACTTACCGAACACGGGTGTATGTGCCAGGCATATGGTTATAATTGGGGAAAGGAAATGCCTTTGTGTGTATGTGTATGTGTGTGTGTGTGTGTGTGTGTGTGTGTGTGTGTGGGTGTGTGTGTGTGTGTGTTGGCACAGATACCCACTGAACCTGTTATTGGCCTGGATGGAAACGTGGTGACTTTTGTCTCCTCAGACTCCTTCAGTCACAGGCCCTGCTAGTGAGCGCTTTACACTGTTAAAACAAACCTATAGAATCTACTCAGTAAATTTGCACTCAGTTTGAGTAGATTTGATCTCATGTCTTGAGTAAAGAGTTCCTAAATTCAACAGCTATGGCACAATAGGTTAGGTAACAACACGTTTTAGTGTGTATGCTAAATACACAACTGATTACGCATAAAAAGTAAGTATAGTAACACAGTAACACTTAGCTCCAGCTTGCTGGTGGATTCAAACCTAGAACCTTCCAGGCGAGAGGCAAAAGTGTTAACCACTGTGCCACCATAGAAACTATATTTACTATGTCACTTTTTTAATTGTAATGAACAAACAGTGCTCACAATTCCAAAAAATCTTGAACAACATATAAAGGTGTGCAGCTGCACATGGCAAGCATCCAAAAACCAACTGAACACCGGCACTGATTGACTTAATGAATGTAAGTTAATTTATCTGAGAGGGTTATGTTCGGTTGTTTAATCGACTAAAACAGCGATCCAAGAGAAATACGCACTGTTCGAACGCATTATCACATGCGCACACTGCAGTGCAGGGATTACACATTAACTTGGAGTGCAATTTATGGTATTTTTGTATGTTGCAGTTGTTGCTGTTAACACAAAGGTAGAGTATATATTTTATCCATTATTATTTCACTAGATGACTAATATACTTATTAAAATTTAAATGCTACATGGGTTTTATTTACCATTCTCCAAAATACTTTTACATAGTTACATGTACTTGGACATTTATTAAACTGCATGCACAGTTGTGTTAAATCGACAGATGTTAACAAAAGTTATGACCACACAGACTGTTTATTGTTTATTTCTGGCGATGCGCAGTGAAAACACAACGAACACACAATCACTTAGCTCAAACCGGATTATTCACAATTAATCTTGTAATTCTGCTTTGTCTGAAAATACTTAACTAAAGATCAAATAATATTTTGAATGGTCTGTTTAAATCTAATAGTATTTGATAAAGTCTGATAAATTATGCTCTGATTAACGAAACCCATTTCATTACTGTAGGCTTAACATGTGTTATTTTGCAGCCGTAGCCTATTAGCCAGCTCCGTCAGGCCTTTTACGCACAGCTGTATTGTGCCAAATAGGCTACACCAAGAAGCGTAATGAACCTTGTTTTAGATGTGAGGTGTCCACACAGAATATTTCTACCGTGCAAACAAACAAGGGGGAGGAAATCAAAGAGTAATAAACGCTGATCTTTATGTGGACAAATTCATATACAGCCAGCAGCCTTGCACACACGTATGCGGAGACAGACTGAGCTAGATGCTCCAGTGTGTCGGGGCTTACGGCAATACAGATCACCACAGAGGAATGGCTTCTCTTTAAACTGCAACCAAACACTGCACTTAAAAATCAATAGCATTAGCAATAAATTGCACCAGACATACACAAAACATGCAGCTGCGGTGAGGCCTCTCCACAGCCGGCAGGAGAGCCTCGTCACCGGCTGCAGAGCGAACAAACGCTCCTCGCAAACTCACCCCTCGCCCTACATCACACCCTGACCCCGCTAACTATCTTCACCGCCGGCAGCCTCATGCGGTTTGCGAACGGCGCCCCCGGTTACGAGCGCACAGTACAGCCGGCTCGGCTGTTCTTCTGCCCCGCAACGTTCACCGAGCACCCCGCTCTCCAGAGACCAGTGCGCCCGCGCGCTGTCCTACTTTCATTACCTCTTCGTCTCAGATGCTCCCTCCCATAGGTGCTCTCCTCATCTCACGTGCATTCACCCTGCTCTCTTCCGCCTCCCCCGCTGACACACAGCATCACTCACTGCATTATTTTGCAGCCAAGGCCTTCTACACGCAGCCAATCAATAAACAGAGTCCTGTGACCCCCCTCATCACGTAAAGTCTGTGAAGCCACAGTTCGCAAGCGGTTGATAGACAGCCCATCGAGACCGTTTTATGCGTTGCAGTGGAAACGTTCACCCAAACGAGATGATAATAAAGTCCCAATGTCCTCAGACAAGATGACAATGAAGTCCCAATGTCCTCAAAGGACATGATAAAATAAGTTCAAATGTCCTCAAAGGGGATGATAAAAAAAAAGCCCACATGCCCTCAAATGAGACAATAAAATAAGTTGCGATGAAAAAAGTCCCAATGTCTTTAAATGAGACAGTTAAATAAGTCCCAATGTCCTCAAACAAGACGACAATGAAGTCCCAATGTCCTCAAAGGGGACAATAAAAAAAAGTTCCAATGTCCTCAAATGAGAAGATAAAATATTTCCCAATGTCCTCAAACAAGACGACAATGAAGTCCCAGTGTCCTCAAAGGGGACAATAAAAAAGCCCCAATGTCCTCAAACAAGATGATAAAAAAAATCCCAGTGTCCTCAAACAAGATGATGAAAAAAGTCCCAGTGTCCTCAAATGAGATGATAAAATAAATCCCAGTGTCCTCAAACAAGATGATGAAAAAAGTCCCAGTCTCCTCAAATGAGATGATAAAAAAGTCTCAATGTCCTCAAATGAAACAATAAAATAAGTCCAAATGTCCTCAAACAAGAAGATGAAAAAAGTCTCAATGTCCTCAAATGAGACAATAAAATAAGTTGCGATGTCCTGAAACGAGAAGATGAAAAAAGTCCTAATGTCTTCAAATGAGACAATTAAATAAATTAAATAAGTCCCAGTGTCCTCAAAAAAGATGATGAAAAAAGTCCCAATGTCCTCAAACGAGATGATAAAAAAGTCCCAATGTCCTCAAATGAAACAATAAAATAAGTCCAAATGTCCTCAAATGAGATGATAAAAAAGTCCCAATGTCCTCAAATGAAACAATAAAATAAGTCCAAATGTCCTCAAACAAGAAGATGAAAAAAGTCTCAGTGTCCTCAAATGAGACGATAAAATAAGTCCCAATGTCCTCAAAGGATATGATAAAATAAGTCCCAATGTCCTCAAAGGAGATGATAAAATAAGTCCCAATGTCCTCAAACAAGAAGATGAAAAAAGTCTCAATGTCCTCAAATGAGACGATAAAATAAGTCCCAATGTCCTCAAACAAGAAGATGAAAAAAGTCTCAATGTCCTCAAATGAGACGATAAAATACTGTAAGTCCCAATGTCCTAAAACGACACGATGAAAAAAGTCCCAGTGTCCTCAAATGAGACGATAAAATAAGTACCAATGTCCTCAAAGGACATGATAAAATAAGTCCCAATGTCCTCAAACAAGAAGATGAAAAAAGTCCCAATGTCCTCAAACCAGAAGATGAAAAAAGTCCCAATGTCCTCAGATGAGATGATAAAATAAGTCGCAATGTCCTCAAACGACAAGATGAAAAAAGTCCCAATGTCCTCAAATGAGACGATAAAATAAGTCGCAATGTCCTCAAACGACAAGATGAAAAAAGTCCCAATGTCCTCAAACAAGATGATGAAAAAAGTCCCAATGTCCTCAAACAAGATGAAGAAAAAAGTCCTAATGTCCTCAAATGAGACAATAAAATAAGTCCCAATGTCCTCAAACAAGAAGATGAAAAAAGTCCCAATGTCCTCAAACAAGATGATGAAAAAAGTCCCAATGTCCTCAAACAAGATGAAGAAAAAAGTCCTAATGTCCTCAAATGAGACAATAAAATAAGTCCCAATGTCCTGAAACAAGAAGATGAAAAAAGTCCCAATGTCCTTAATGAGACAATAAAATAAGCCCCAATGTCCTCAAACAAGAAGATGAAAAAAGTCCCAATGTCCTCAAATGAGACGATAAAATAAGTCCCAATGTCCTCATACAAGAAGATGAAAAAAGTCCCAATGTCCTCAAATGAGACAATAAAATAAGTCCCAATGTCCTCAAACAAGAAGATGAAAAAAGTCCCAGTGTCCTCAAATGAGACAATAAAATAAGTCCCAATGTCCTCAAACAAGAGGATGAAAAAAGTCCCAATGTCCTCAAATGAGACAATGAAATAAGTCTCAATGTCCTCAAACAAGAAGATGAAAAAAGTCCCAATGTCCTCAAATGAGACAATAAAATAAGTCCCAATGTCCTCAAACAAGATGAAGAAAAAAGTCCCAATATCCTAAAACAAGATGATCAAAAAAAGTAAAAATGTCCTAAAATGAGACTATAAAATAGTCCTGATGTCCTTAAACAAGATGATGAGAAAAGTCCCAATGTGTATGAGATGACAATGAAGTCTCAATATCCTCAAATGAGATGATAATCTTACATAGATACTTTGTCATTGTCATTTTCATAACAATGGAATTGAAAAGTGCATTATCTGCAGTGTAAAGACAACAAAAAAGCTATGTTGAGAAAAAAACAGTAACAGTAATTTAAAAACTATAAAAATAGAGCTATAATAGGACGTTCACATTCACTTGACGTTCCCCCATTGCACAGCCCTGTAGCAGCAGCAACAAAAACATACATGTGCATTCATTTGTGCCATTTGTCATTCAGTGCGATTATTGCCCTGGGATTAAAAACTGTTCTGGCAACAGTTCAAACAGGGAGTGTCCTGGGTGTGTTGGGTCCCTGAGAATGGTTTGGGCTCTGCTGAGACAGCGGAAACTCTAAAGTTCTTACAGGGTGGGGAGAGGGCAACCAGTGGTTTTCTGGGCTGTGGTGATGGCCCTCTGATGCGCCTTCCTCTCTGCTGTTGTGCAGCTGGCGTACCACACACACCCCTTATGTGATAAATATATAATATATATATAATATATTCATATATAATAAAGTCCTAATGTCCTCAAACGAGATGATAATAAATTCCCAGTGACTTCAAAAGAGTACTTCCTAGTTAACAGCGTCTCAGCTTTTTACTGTTGCTAACACTGGTCAAATTTGTTGCCATATCAAACTACAAACTGTATTAATCATAAATAAACAAGTTTCAGTAGTTAAATTTGATCAGGTTTTGTACCTTGCTTTTACATGAATTAGTGTATTGTGGTCTTAGTACCACTAGATGTGACCAATAAAAAAGGGAGGAGGACAAGAGGTCTAAGTTAAGCAGAATGAAGCATAAGGTCCAGCAAACCCAAAATGTAAGTCCTCATATGAGGACACAGGGTCTCAGGAGGACATGAATAGTGCCTACTCACCTGTCCCTGCAGATAACAAGATATAAATCCCATGTATAGCCTTTTTTTGTGACAGAACAAAAATGTATTAATATATCTCTATATAACAGGCTGCATGCTTAAAAAACAAAAATGGTTGCAAATAAGGACAGGACTATAACTCAGTAAACTGGGCATTACTGACATTTTTCTTCAGCCTGCACGGCCTGATAGGCTGCAATAATAAAATGCATTTTCATTACCTCTGCAGCCCAAACATATCATGATGCGGTCTAATATTATTTCAGGCCTTCATAATTCAAGTAGCATTTTAATAGGCCTAACTATAAATAACTACACATTTAGATATACTATATTTTAAAAAAAAGAAAACAGGTCACGTCCGTGTTCTAATGAATTGTGGGTTATTAAATCAGTGAAGTCTGCTGAAGTCTGCATCCCAAGCGGACTCTCTGGAAGTCTGCAGAAAGTCCGCCTTGGGCCTCTTGTGGATTTGGACAGCCCTTAACACTCCCACGTCCGCAAGATCCGGACATGTGGACATTTGGATTGGGCCCAACGTGAAGCGATGAGTTGCCTCATCCAATCAGTAAACACAGTCATGTGACCCCGGTGACGTGTTGACCTGTGTTTAAAATAGCCTGATATCTGCCGCACATGGAATAAGTTTTCCTTGTAGGCCTTCTCCAAGAAAAGAAATCTTTTCATCTAGATCTAGATCTACATTTAGATCCAGATCTATACTTCTACTATGTCAGCTCAGAGGATGACCTCATGCCATGCAGGCCATATACTAGCCTATAACCTCCTTTTTTCCCACTGTCCTCATTATATGCTCACCCTTTCAAAACAGACTGATGATACAGACTGTAATAACAGATGACATTTCTTGCAGTGTGGTGTTTTTAGTCTAGTCTCTGTCTGTGTGGCCTTGAGCGTGTGTGTACGCGCATCTCTGTGCCTGCTGCCTCACAGTATTGTCAGTGAAGAGCTGGAAAACAACAGCACACTGTGAACGCAGTGCAGCATAATGAAGATATGAATGCACACTGTCAGGACCGTGCATCTGAATAAATTGGGGAAGTCTGTATCCGTTGAGTGTGGACCATGCTGCGGAGGCCGCGATTTCGTTTTCAGTTCCTGCTCCAAATGTCTCCAGATAGCGCGCAGCACTCTTGTTGTGATTGTGGAGATTTTTTAAATCCTCTGAGTGCGGGTGAAAAATAAAACGTCAAGTAACGATAAATTATAATTTTTACGGAAGCTTTATCTTGCATTTCTCCCTTTAATAGTCTACAATCTTCTTCTATACAGCCACTAGAAACTTTGGCAGCTTTGCGCAAGTGACCTCGGGTGACCCAAGTCTGTTGAAATGTGTCGTCAGAGGCTGAAACCATGTTCAAAACCATTTCAAAAACTCACTCTGTGACTTCATCAGTGCTCAGGCCTGTACGCGAGGCTGGGCAGGAGGAGGGCAGGAGCTTTATTATTCAAGAAAGGAAAAGAAGGAGGAGGAGTCAGCCATGATTGGCTGGACAGTGAGAGGAGGAGACAAGACCGGAGGACATGAACGAACAGAAGTCTAAAGCCAGAAAAACCTGTAAACCCTCAAAAAAGGAGTTGCTTTTCTGTGTTTTAATGGAGTAGGTGGGGTTCCATGGGATTTTTTAGGCTATAATAAACAAATTTGAGGTTTACTTATTATGTTAGTTCCATGCATCTGTGCCACAGTGAGCTAAATACACTATTATAATATTTATTTCTCATATTGTGTGCCTATATTGTTGCATTACTTAAATTTGCAGTATAAAGTAATTGTTTTGTTCTTTCTCTCACAGACTAAAGGAGGAGGAGGAAGAGGAGGAAGAGGATGAAGATGAACCCTTGTTACACTTCTGCTTTTCTGCTTACATCTTTTTGCTGATACTTTAACATCTGATTATATTTTCTAAAATCTCTCTTTTGTTAAATTCCTTAAAAGTCTTACTAAAAGTGTGTACACATTTATTATACTTGCTGCTTAAAGAGAAACAGGAGACCAAGTTTATAAGTTAAAAAAAAGCTAATTTGGGATACCAAAATAAAAAAGTATAATTATATTGGTTAGTATGTGCTCCGTAGTTTTTTGGATTGGCATTATTTGAAAGCCACCTTGATACATTCTCATGAGGTTATTGCATTTCGTCTGCAGCCTCACGAACAGGAGACAAAGCCACAAAGGTTTCGCTCTTGCTGCTTCAATGACAAAGTGAAACCCATTTGTGCACAGTTTAGAAATGAAATGAAATGAGTACATCACTACATATATCATGTGATCATGAAACTCAATAATGTATAGACTATGACACACAGAAACATAATTCATGTTATGTTGTTGTTTGTAAGGATGCGTTTTTTTATTCAGAGGTGTCTCTAATATTTTGGTTATTTCTACTGAAAAAACGATGACAAAATGTGATTAACCCCCCCTCTCTTTCTATCTTCCTCTGTTGGTAGATTAATGTGAATGCAAAATGTGAAAATATTGCCAAAGCACTAGCCACATTATATAAATAATATGATATTAAAGGACAGCTTTTAATCCTTGCTTGTTACCTTTTTTTTTGTTTGTTGTATGTATGAGTCATGTCTTCAGGCCTTTAAGTCCTCAAGGGGAAAACGTCATTTATCCACAAACTTTTCCTTTTCAAAAACAGGAGCTGCCTAACCCACTTTGTTATAAGATTAGTTTGTCATAATGTCCGTCTCCAAATATATTAAACCAGATTGTTTTTATGTTCAAACGTGCAGAGGAATTCTTTTATAACCTGGACTTTAGGGAGCAACACTGTTGAAAGTAGTGACATTTAAAGAGGATTCTGTTTTTTTTATATCTATATACGTTACTTAATTTGACTTGAGATTTATGTGTCTGAGACGGTAAAATTATGTCACCTAAATATGATCCAGTAATCAAAAGGAGGATTTGGTAGAGAAGCAAGCCAGGTATTTTTGTTTGCAGTGCCAAAGTGTCTGCACTTTAAAAATATATGGCAGCATCTGGTGTTTCTGAACAGGGAGGTAATTAAATGATTAAGTGATCAGGAGAGGAATGAGCATGAATGAATCAAGTCTTTTAACTCATCACAGCCTTAAAGCTTTTGTGATCAGGCTCACTAACATTAGCCAAACATGGCCTCAAACAAAATCATGTTAGTTAATAAATAATAATAATAATAATAATAAGAGATCAATTATATATTTTTTTGGTATTTACAGAGTGCAGAAGTTGTATGTTGAAAAATGAAACTACACTCTTCCCTTTCTGGTGTGCACAGGAAATAAATCACACCCACTAACGTTCATGTTCTGTTGCAATGTCTATTTATTATTCGCCTGTAGTACATAGCATATGCATATTTATGCTTACAAACAAGGAAAGGTCTAACAAGCATCCATACACAAACATACAACACACATACTTCATTCACATATGAGCAAACCTTGATGTCCAATCCTGTACTCACAGCAGAAAATCCAACCTTAAACAACGCTCACTTCTCCTTCATGCAAGTGTGGACATTTTGAAATTAATAGGTCTCTCCCAAGATTCAAAGTCAGAGCCAAAGCTGTATGTGTTAACTTTTTTTGTGCAGCTGTTTCATTGTTACCAGATGGCAGGCATCCGTGAGTCATTTTCCGGAGATGTCTGCACATTTTCTGACTCTGAAATGTCTGCCTATCTCTGGAAATCTATTCGGGTGTACGAGATCAAACATCTCATAAATTAACTCCCCATGTAAATGAAGCTTTGGGAGAGTGCTAGTCCTCACATGAACCAATATGTGGATTTTTAAGTTAAACAGTTTATTTTTCTGAGGAGCTATGGAAAATACAAACACACATACAAAGTTTGTTTACCCCCACAAATCCATGCCTTGCTAGTTGCCCCAGCCTTGATTACGTCCAGACTGAGACCACAAAAACCTCGGGTACTCCTCAGAAAGGCCTTTGTTTCAAAACTGTCACTGTACCGCAGAGTGTGGATGAAAGCAGCGGGCACCAAAGAAAGCAAGGTGATGATGGGACAGAAATCCAACCCAAACATACACTGACAGTTTATTTGTTTTTCTGACAATGTAGATGGACCGTTTCCTTGACACCTTTTGTATTCTTCCCGAAATGGCATGTACAATGACAGCTTGGCTGCACCACATTTTCAGCCGGTGTATCGAACCCCCCTTCTTGTTTCTTGAAGTTAACTGGACTCTGCTCCACATTTTAGCAGCTGATACCAACCCTCCCTCACGTGTAACCTAAGGCCATGAAGCTCCACCGTACTGATGGAGGACAACATAAAAGAGTTACATGGATTAAAGTACTGTGCAAAAACTAAGGTGCCAACTCCACTCCCCCCTTCCCAAACTTAAACATACACACAAGGGCCATAAAGCCTAATACAAACACACACACAGGTACGCACACACATACACAGATCACTAAAGGCATGTTTTCAAACTGTGTTGGATCTGTATCACGCCCACTATGCAGGGGGAGCTCAAATGATTAACCACTTCCTGCATAATTCAAAGTCTTACCAACTCACCTGCATGTCAAAGTAAGCAGGGAGAAGGAAAGTATAACTGAACAACTTATTTCCTTGTGCTTTAATAGTAAACTGGGTGACTTGGGCAGTAGACATTTAGGCGAGGAGCACATTTAGATTGAGGCCTAAAGTTGATGTGACGGAAATTAATAAAATAGTGGACTGAAATATAACCTTCCTAAACTGAGAACACATGGTCACCAATTTAGAACAGCTGATTCTGACCAGGTAAACAAGCTTCTTCAGTCATATTCACTGACACACAACTAACATAACTGAAATTTGCATCACCAGTGTACTGATGGCGGCACCTGCCAGCGTTAACCGTTTCCATTGTGAATGTTTGCTTTAGGTCTGGTTTTATGAACATGTTTGCCACAGGACAGGATGCTAAATGAAGCGGTGCTTAAAGGGGAACGACGCCTCTTTTCAAAATTCATACACGTTATTCCTGTGGTCTAAGATGGTCCAAAAATATTAGTAAACATGATCAACTCTCTCCCAAATCCAAAAACTAGAATACTATAACTCAAATTTGTGATGTTGTGTAGTATACAGTCTGAAGCTGCTCAAATGACAATGAATTGATAAAGCGGTTACACTAAAAACATCTAAGGGAGTGGTCTGAGTGTATGGGTACATTTTCTGTTTCAAAACTGAGAACACTACTGGTTTGTAGGTATTGAAATGTATGGCAGAACCTCAGTCAACTTTCCCTTTTCCTGTTAAAATAGATATACTGTGTGTTAAGCTTGTCTGTTGAAAAGAAACCCACATCCTGAAGATGGTAAAAAGATATGGCTGAAAGTCTGTCACACTCTTTATGGATGCATTACATTAGTCACATCTTAATGTAGCTAATGATAGCAACACTAACCCTAACATATAGCTACACCAAGAGGAGTTAGCCTAATATCAATCTGGAAATCCATCGGTAAAAAAAGAAAAAAAAAAAATTCTTCCTTTACTCTTTCCTCTACAATGTAAATTGCAGAATCTGTCTTGAGAGATTAGTCTAATATCAGATCAGCAACGTTGGCAAGGTCACAGTTTTAGTTAGGTAATGTTAGCAAAATGCTAGCTAACTAGCCAAGTAATGTAAAGCTACATCAAGAGGTGTTAGCCTAATGTCAGATCGGCAACTTCGGCCAGGTCACAGCCTAAGTTAGCTAATGTTAGCAAAACGCGAACTAGCTAGCTTACATAAAGCTACATCAAGAGGGGGTCAGCCTATTGTCAGATCAATATTGTCAGCCAAGTCACATCCAAAGTTAGCTTATGTTAGCAAAACGCTAGCTAACTAATGTAAAGCTACATCAAGAGGTGATAGCCTAATGTCAGATTGACAACTTCAGCCAGGTCACAGCCTAAGTTAGCTAATGTTAGCAAAACGCTAACTAACTAGCTAGCTTATGTAACAGTTAAAGCTACATCAAGAGGGGATTAGCCTAATGTCAAATCAGCAACTTCAGCCAGGTCATAGCTTAAATTAGCTAATATTAGCAAAATGCTAGCTAACTAGCTAGCTAAAGTAAAGCTAAATCAAGAGGTTTTACTAATGTCTGTCAGGTTTGCTTCCTCCACGTGTCTGTGACAATGTTAAAAAGATTTGGAAAGGGACAGATAGTTTGGTATCTACCACATTTTATAGATTACAGGAGTTATTGGTACCCAGAAATCTATATTTTCTCTGTAAGGCAACGTTCTGCCCACAAAGCAACTAAGGTTATTTCTATAGTAAAGAGAGGATAATACTACTTCAGCACCGTGCTCTGTATTCAGTAATAAATACAGAGAGTACTTTACTGATCCCCAGTGGGGGAAAAGGGGACACATACCAGCAGTACAGAAGCAGTGTTGGCTGATCGTCTCGTCATCCTTGGTCTCTACTTCTCCCTTTTTTTCATTGACTAGAAGCCTCAATTCATGTTGTTTAACCTTGTTCATAAAAGTTATCATTGTGAATATAACCTTCCCTCTCATACTTTAGTCCTTGCTGTCGGCTTCTTGAAGCTATACTGCCTGACTCCAAGAAACTATCTACTAAATGCAGCCGCTCCTGGTAAACTGGCATCGCCATGTTTCTTTTTGGCAATGTTGTCCAACTGAGCAACAGTTAAGGGGGCGGGACTTAGGATCGGTCAGCTGTCTTTGGAGCAGACCAGACCTTATACTTGATGACATCACAAGTTTGAGACTTAACTCTCAGGTGTTTCTAGGTTTGACAGAAAGTAGCTTATGTTCATAAATAATGATTAAACTTTCTCAGGCTGTAGAAATGATATAGTGGAATTCTTAAATTAGGTGGCGTTCCCCTTTAACATATGCAAACACATTAAATAAGCCCAACCTTGTCTAGTTTCTAATTCTGTCCTTGACTTGTCCCTAGAATTACATGATTTGGACAACCAAAGGTGCCAAACTTGGAATTAATTCATTCAGTAGTTTGGATAATGTCACCAGTAATAAATTATTTTTCCACTCCCGGTCCACAGAGACGGTGGCTTTCATTACAAATCATTGTAGTGGTAATGAGAAAGTAGGTAAAACAAATACTTCACTATAACATAATTACTGAATGCATAAGGTCAACTCTTGTCACAAGTCTGATTAAGAAGTGCAAATACCTCTGATTTGTGTCACTGGTTTGTTAACTGGTCTGCTTGTGCTTTGGCCAATAATCTGAGATCTCACTGTGACTGGGGAAGTCATGAAGAGTCGATAGCTCGACGGCAATGGTCTACTAGCTATACACCACATTAGTGACTAAAGCACATACTGTATTTCCTGTTTCCATATCTGTGTTGTTGGTAAACACTGGTTCATCAGAAGCCCTTATGCTGACTGACATAACAAACACAGAACAGATTTCACAAAGCCACGGGATGATCAATCAATTCACCAACCAAACTCATTTTTCTCATAAAAGATCTATACAGACAGACAACTCTAGGCCTAGGTGCCGTGGACCAGTGGAGGCCTGTGGTGTGTCTGCAGAATACATCTAATGTTCATAGTCTTAAGTCTCATGTCCAGCTCTAGCAGTCTTTAAATCACATTTTTGCATCTGTAGCAGTTTTTGTCACGGATGTGACTCTGCAGTCTGCAACAGACGTCAGTGTGGAGACACATCAAAGCATCTGGCAGATCTTCTGAAGGGCGTTTCTCCTCTTGTCTTGCTGTGCGACATTATAGTAATCAGGCTTTAACACAATCTGCAGCCTAATGTTGGTGGTCAGATGTCCTTCCTCCTGTATTCTGTTCATTTCAATTATGGAGTTAAGTAAATAAAGGAAGGGTGTGACAGGGCACAGCTGTGTGTGTGTATAAAAGCGGATCTTGGAAAGATTTCTTAATCATAAGAGTTAACCGTCATCCATCCCCATCCCCCTTGACTTCCTTTTGCACTGGCATCCTCTCATCTCCCATCGCCAGCTCCCGCCTTTTACTCCTCTTCTCGATCCAGCTTGATCCAGCTCCTTCCAGCTTGTCCCTAACGCCAACGCTCTGTTCATTCCTCCAATCCTGTCCAGCAGGCCAACTGGGGAATTTGTGTGCACACACATACACACACATGCATGCTCACACACACAGACACAAAAAGAGTTCATCCTAAATCTTTTACACTGTCACAGTTTTACAGCAGCATCTTACTAATCCAGGATACAGGTTAGCAAGATGGGAGTTGTGTGTTTGTCCATTTGTGTGCATATTGTATGTGTGTGTCCAGTCTGGTCCACAGGTGTCCGTGGGCATATGTCTGTGTGTATGTGTCAGTTGGTCTCATAGGAGGAAAGCAGCGCGGCGTCCACAGGCTCCATGCAGGAGGGGCAGGTGAAGGATCTCATTAGCCAGTCGTCTATACAATCCATGTGGTAGATGTGCATGCAGGGTAGAAACCGGATGGGGTCTCCATACACAAAGTCCATCATACAGATGACGCACCTGTGAAGATCAACACAGGTGCAATTTGTTAGGGATTAGATATGGACAGCACAGACATGCATCAAATAATATAAGTTAAATAAAAAGTACAAATATTACTTTGCAATACCACTTGATACTACATAGACTTAATTTAAAGGTATACTATGCAGGAACGTTTTGTTACAGAGTGTGAACAGTATTGCCAAGAAAAGTAAAAGCCAATCCCAGATTCACTCTTGTATTAGAATGAACTTAGTCCACATGGACTTTCACCTTACTATATTTGCATTTTTCAAGGCTGTGGCTATGATTTTCATAGCCTCCTCTTTGAAGTGTGCTGCTTGCGATCACTACCCCGCTAACGTTCTGAAAACCTGCCAGTTCACACTGATGCAACTCTAAGAGATGGTGTATCATCTCTATTTTGTGGCTGAATATAAATTGTAGCTTCTTAAAATACGAATGAGGATAGTGATAGTGACATACTGGCTACAGCTGCATTTGTAGTAGTGCTGAAAACGCCTGAGGGTCTGGCGGGGACTTTGCACCTGCCACAGCAAATGAACCCGCCATCTGCGGTCATTTTGACTTGTCCAGCTGACTTCACTACAAGCTGGCTACTACGACTGGCTGATGAAACAGGTGACGTGCTTTATGTTCTAATACCAGCCGCCGGCAACTTGACCAGCTGGGTTGCAGGTGACACCATCAGCCAGCTGGTGTCGAGCTCAGACGGCCAGTTCACACTGCTGCAAATTTTCTTTGCAACATTCTAAAACGGTTTTGTCTTATTGTGAATCATTGGTCTGAACTGGGCTTAAAGGTTCAGTACGCAGTTCTGGAGAAAGAGAGTTGATTGTTGAGCCTCACTCCCAGGTCATCAAATACAGACACTTTGGGTTGGTAGTCAGACCGAACCACCAACCCAAAGAGTCAGTAGTTAAATATAATTGTTAACTATTTTCAATCAATCAATCAATCAATCAATCAATTTTATTTATAAAGCCCAATATCACAAATCACATTTTGCCTCACAAGGCTTTACAGCATACGACATCCCTCTGTCCTTAGGACCCTCGCAGCGGATAAGGAAAAACTCCCCCAAAAAACAATCCTTTATATGTTTTATTCATTTTTCAAGCAAAAATGTCAAGTGATTGTAAAATGTGCAGCTTTTCTTTGTCATTCATGACAGTAAATGAAGACTCTTTGGGTTTATGTATGTTGGTTGGATGCAAGGAAGCAGTTTTGGCTCTGGGAAATTGTGATGAGTATTTTTCACAATTATTTGACATTTTATAGAGTAAACGATGAATCGGTTAATGGTTATCATAATCAGCAGATTAATCAATAATGAAAATAATTGTTAGTTGCAGCCCTATTAACCTGGTGATGAGACTGTTGGTATTTGACAACAAATCAATCAAACAACCATCTTTCTCCAGTGTTACATACTGCACTTTTAAGGCATTTTAAAGGCCTACAAAGTCGCTGCTTAAACCACAGTTTGCTGTGGTGAATCACTCTCTCTCTTAACTGTGTTTGTGCGTGTAACTTCCACTGCTATGTCTGACCACCCAGCGTTTCTACTTACTCTCTGATCTTCTTCTCAGAGCCATCCCGCCCTGGGTCGTATACGCCCTTTGGGAGGTGCTGGATGAGTCCGATTCGCTGGGCGATGCGAACCTGCTCCTCCTCTGTCAGCTGAGTGGCCAGTCGGGCTTGGCTCGGTGTTGGGTGGTAGACAGGCACGTGGATCTGCTCCTGCACACATTGAGGAGACCACATAAAAAAGTCGGCCTAAATAACTGTCTTTAGATGAGGATTTGTGGGGAAAATAATCATAACTCAATGAACCACTTCATGCACACACAACCACTTGTGTGTCTAGCTCTCTGCTGCGCTCACGTTACAGCTTAAAAAAGTAGGGCACATTAGGTTTCTTTGTAATGAAATGTGCTCCATAAATAAAGTTGCCTCGCATTGCCTTACAGCTCCAGGAAGAGTCAGTCAAGTGTACATTTCCTGAATAATGAAGTCTGAGAGTTGGTTGGAGGTCTGGTTTGTTGTTTCATGAATCTCTCTCCGCCTTAAATTCTACTGTAGTGAGATATTATTCTGAGAAAAGCAGAGGACGCGCTTCTTGTTATCACTTGGAAGTCAAGCCAAGTCTAGCAGCTGAACCACAAGCTTGTGAAACTTTATTTTGATTATAGCACATGATCTATGAACTGGGACATAAGCTCTTTGTTTTGATGCAGAGATGGAATTATGTCACAACCTGCCAGTGTAATACTGGTAGGCGTATGTAAATACCTCACCCTGAAGGGGGGATTTCACTTTGATTCACTACACAATGAATGTACTCAGTTAACTGTAAGACTTGAAGACTCACAATGCAACACACATTCTTTGTTGTAGTAATCATCCCTCTCGAAAACAAAAAGGCCTGCAGAACTCTCACATTAACCACCGTCAATCACAAACAAACAACATTTCTGGCCACGTTGTGGGATTATGATCGGCAGGCAGTAGGTGGTAGCATTTCCCCATACCTTGTGCAAACAGCTGCTGCAGCAGAGAGCCACACAGCTGCTTTTACCTGACTTGGCTGCAGATACGAACTGTTTTCAAAGTTGAGCATAAGAAAGATAAAGTTAACTCTGTAGCTTCATTGTTGATGTCATACAGACCTCATCTATGAAACAATTTCACTTGACTTTGGTTTAATCACCACAACACAGAAGTTTACACTATAAAGCGCAATGAAAGATGAGCTCTAGCAAAGCAGTTATCCTGAGAGTCAACATCAATTTAACTGTGAAGCCACTACAGACGGCTCATAGCAGGAAACATCTATTCATAGTCTGGAAAGTTGATGTTGCACCAAACTTCAAAGCAGCCAAAACCTCCCTGACTCGCTACACTTTGCCTTCGCTTTGATTCAACGAAAAGAAAACGTGAACACTGACCAATCGATGGTCTTTCATTATGTCTGTCAGCAATATTTTACATATTGGCGCACAAAACCACATAAGTAGGAGTTTAAAGTGTACTGAAAGTCACAATGAATCAAAATGACAAACAGGGTTTCAATATCGAACTGTAATGAGTCAAACAAACAAAAAGCTGAGAAAGTGGAAGTGTAAGTGACGAAACATCCGAAAGCTCCAATTTCAGCTCTGGGAAATTGTGATGGACTTTTTTTTTTTTTTTCCCTTGACAACTTTTTTCTATCTTTTTTTGTTTGTTTAATAATATGTATATTCATATTTGAGTTATACATCTACTTTGTTCTTTTTTTAAGATAAAGAAAGAACTGTGTACATTTTGGCAAACAAACATAAAAACAGAAATCATGGCAATTTGTGCATCCACATAGAGTCAAGTCTATAGATAAAATAAAATAAGATAAAATAAAATAAAACAAAAAACAAAATAAAATTAAATTGAATGAAAAAATAAATAAAAATAAAACAAAATAAATTAAATTGAATTAAAAAATAAATAAAAATAAAACAGTAAAAAAAACAAACAAAAAAGAATAAAACAAAAAAGAATAAAATTGAATTAAAAAAACAAAAACATAATAAAATAAAATAAAAAAATAACTCAAAATAAAACAAAACAAAATAAAATGTTTTTGGTCAAATTCAAAATAAAATCAGTATGGCACCTTATCACTTCGGTAATCTAAAACAAGTAATTACAGGAGCCCAGTGATTTAAAACCCTGCTTATCTTTACACAGAGTTTTGCTGTTATTCTTTCCATTAAGTACAGTTGCCATTGATGTAGGGAGGGTGTTTTCTAGCATTTAACACAAGAAAATGTGCAGCTGAGAAACTGATCTGCAATCAGCAAATTGTTAGTTGCAGTCCTAAATAAAAAGTTGTTTCCCCAATGATTTACAGTATTTATTGGCAACATCCAAACAGCGAGACCATCAAAGCTGCGTTAGCATGCTTTACTCTCCTGCAAAAAGCAGAGTGACATATACGATCTGTTGCATCTAGTGTGGTCTTCCTTTATATCCTTGTATTTGATGAGAGATTTATTTGAAGGTCAACCTTTACAGTACCAATTCAGGTGAGAATAGGCACTCACATATATTTAATTTCTGTGTTGTGCACCACCTTCGTCTGTCTGTATCTTCTTTAAACACAACTTTCAATTCACTCAACTCTCTCACTTTGCGGCCTATGTCTGTGCGTCTTCCTTCCCTCCCTTCCTCCCACCATCCTCATACGTTCTTATACACTCACTACAGTCCTTTGTGGAGTGAGTACAAGTTCCTGCTCTCCCTCCTTGAGCCCACACTGTAGTCCACTGATTCTTCTCCTCCTTCTACAGCGTGCCAAACCGTCATGTCAGGCAACTGAAAGGATCCCACAGCCAGGTCATGGATTAGGCTAAGTCCACTCTAATGCCATTAAGTGAGCTCCTTCGTTAACCACCTGTATATCCACACTCCAGGGACGACCTTTTGACACAAGCACCATACACTTGAATGAATGCAGCCTTAGAGACAGGCCTTAGCAGGAGAAAAAACTACCTGCATCCTTAGGTTAGCGAGAGGCCTGAAACTCAAGTCTTTCTCCATTTCCTTTTTTTCTTTTTTGGCTGAATGAGAGTAGGCAAGGTTTATAAGATAATTCAGAAGCAAGCAACAATATGGCTGAGGGTTCAGTGTCATGCTTAACTTGACATGTATTATGTTAGAATACCTTAAAGACTTTGCTTTAAATGCTGGTGCAAATACAGTACACCTTCTGTTGCCTTCTGTTGCCTTTTATTTATCTGCAACAAAAATAATATATCCCTGTTGACTGTTTGTGTCATGTGAGCACATAAAGTTCACCACAGCTGTCATTTTTGTTCTTTCCTTTTATAGACAAAACATTTCTTAAATGTGCGGAAGGTAAGTCAATCAATTAACTCTTAAAATGTCCTGCTATGCTTACAGTCTGTAGATTAATTCTAGTCCAACCACAGTCATTTATTGACTACTATGCAACAATTAGCCTGCTCAGTGATCATGACTTCGCAATGCTCCCATTGTAAAATAAATAACTATTTTAGTCTTAGAGTCTTTAGTCTCTATTTTAGACTATTTTGTTTGTTCTATATAGCGCTCCACTGATTTTACACATCAAAGTCAGTTTAATCATCATGAGGAAACCCGGTGTTACAAACTAGCAGCAACCTCCAAGGTTAAAAAAAAATAAAGCACAACATGCCCAAAACTGCAGTTCCTCTAATGGCCAATTGTTGTCCCCATGTTAAAATAATTGTGTTTACAGCCTGGTACAGAATACAGTTCGGGTCTCTACAGCTAATTTCCACTGTACGGGGGTTAAATTTTTTATAAAACTCACCTGTTTCAATTTTATTAAGGCTTAAAGTTACACATAATTAAGGACGTAGCTGATTTGAGTAACAAACTGGTTGGGAAGGTCACTTTGGGTTACTTCTGGTACCAAGAATCCAAAATGGCAACAACAAAAATGCCAAATTTGAGAGTTCAAAACAGGAGTTCACAAACCAATGGGTGACATCACAGTGGCTACGTCTTATTGGTGTTATTATTCATATTATTTTTCAACACATTCTCACTCCTACTTCGTCACATATTGACATTTTGGTCATGGAATTTCCGCGCCCACGTATGACATGCAAGGTACCCTGGGTGCGTTGGTTGTTGACGTTCTGGGACACCGTGTCAAGTTCTGCCTGTTACATGCATTGTCTTCTTTCAAGATCCACTTCTGTTTTCACAAGAAATAAACGCACTACAGCGGTACAACATCACAAACTGATGTTTGTTTTCCTTCAACAACAACCACACATGTTTGGGTTTAGGCAACAAAAACACATGGTTAGATTTGGAATAGAGCAGGGTCTGGCTTTAGAATCTTACGTGATGCCTACACCGTTTCCACAACACCACTGGGCGCCATGAAATTGTAACAGCAACTGGCCGTGTATCATGCTGATGTTAAAGGACGCCTTTTTTCGCTGGTTTCTGACGCTGCTAGTCACTGCTAAAGCGCCAGATTTCGACGACTTTGGAGTGAGACCAGGTTCTATTTTTATATAGTCACTGGTTACAAACTGTAGCATCTGAAGCATAAAAAAATTATAAAACTGTAGCATAAAAGGTCCAACAAAAGATGCTAATATGATGAGGTTGCATTATGGGAAATGTAGTAGTTAAATGTTCTTGGAGCTTGACCCATACTACTACATGTCTGCCCTTGCTGCTTCTATTTTGACCACACTTTATAAAATCAGTCCCTCAGCTTTAGGGAAATACACAACTAAATTTTTGGAGTACCCAACAAAGGCCACATCCAGACCGCTCATAGAATAGAGTTATGTGAATATGACTATATTATCTCCCTAAATGATTAAGTCAGAGGAGATGACAGTAGCATTATCAAGCAGGTAGAAAAACCAAATCAACATTTGTTATTACCAAAGTATCCAGAGCAGTGCTCAAGTATCAGGGAGATCGACATGAGTGATATGACACAGTAATTTAGCATTGACAAGCATAATGTGCAGCAATATCATTTTAATTCTTTAAAAGCTCTCTTTTTAAGTGAAATGGTTTCATATAAAATCATGCAGAACAATGACCAAGCTAGCTGCTAGCAGTCAGCCTCTCAGCACCACAGCATTTCAAACAATGAGTTGGCATAACTCTAGTAGCTCAGGCTATTTGCTGCTTCCCTGACAGCCGCTCCTGTCGTCCATGTCAAAAAGAGACAGCAGCCAGGCAGCAGAAATAAAAGCTACAGACAGGGCCTCAGAGGGGGGCAGCAGCTGTGCTCTGTGTGTGTGTGTGTGTGTGTGTGTGTGCTAGGATGGTTAACTGTGCAGTGGTCAGCAGTGTAATTGTTGACATGCCTTTCCCTTGCTTCATACATGGCGTGTCAGCTGGGCTGTGACAACAGTTCATCGAGTGACCTCAGGCTGACCAGAAGGACAACAATCGGCGATGGAGAGTGAGACAGCAGGAGCAGGCAAGGGTGAAAGAGGGACTAAGGGGGGAGCCAAAGTTCAGACCCTGGTTTCCTCTGCCAAGCATGCTGTAGGCTGCTGAGTGCACACAGCAGCAGGAACTGTCGGCCTGCCAAAGCCCAGACTGCTAATGGTGAACGGGGTGGAGGGTGAAGATTGTAGATTAAGAAAGAGAGTGAAAAAGATAGATGGAAAGGGGAGGTATGTGCCCTTGCTCTTCCATCACCCTAACTGAAAGACATTCACCCTGTATGTGTGTCTTCATGCGTGTGGCCATGTAAAGGATTTCAACAGTTAGAACCACACAAGACCTTTGCAACTCCAACATAATTGGGTCAATCATCAAGGCAAAGTGCTGGTTTTGGCATCCATACATCTTCTATACTGATAAAATAAACCCACGATGTCACCACACAAACAGTGACATGTTGCACTGAAACCCTCATAGGGTGCCAAAGTTGGATTTTGAAACTTGTTTGACAATTAAATGTCTCTCCAACAGTACCAAAGAGGATATAAGCATTACAACAATGCAACAGATAGGGTCACCTTGATGGCTATGTAAAACTGTAATAGGCAAAAACATAATCTGTTGCATGCTTTTTTATTCTGGGAATATTACTGCTTTATTCCCACTCAAGCCATGATGTAACATTTACAAAATTGGTCCTGAGCTGGCAGGGTGCTACAGCAGAAATGTATACGTGGGAAAGAGGCTGCAGACAGGCACCATGATGACTGGGCAAAATTCCTGCTTTGAACACATGCTGTAAGAACAGCTTAGTGACAACAAATTACAAATAAAAATGCATTTCTATCCGTTGTGTCTGCCAATCTTCTATACTTCAATCATATTCAGTACAGGAAATGTCCACGTGCCAAATGTGGCTGTATCTTTTGTGCAACCTAAGCAGTGTCAAAATGCACTCAAAGGGAAGAAACACCAGAAACATGAAGCGCCGTTGGGCTCTGAAATCTTAGCCCTCGTTCTCAGAACTGCTGTGTAACAAAATCTTGCAGACCTGCAGACACCTGTGCATAATACAGGCAAGCGTGCACTCAGTTTGATCGCACATACTTGCAGGCATGCGACAGCAACAATGGCAGGAGGAGAAGAATGGACATAAGCATCACAGGATGTGTTTGCTGATGTGATAACGGGGCAGGCTGAGGGGGTGATGGTAACAGTGTGTGTGTGTGTGTGTGTGTGTGTGTGTGTGCCGCATTACTTCAGCAGCATGATAACGCAGGATGTTGGGGCGGTGATGTCAGCTAAGAGTCTTAACCTTGGTGTTCACACATAAACACATGACAGAACTCACACAAAGCCTTCACTGTAGCCACATGAAAACTGTGGATGAACTTAATAAACATATCTCAGTAGAAAAGCGAAAGGTGCATTTAGGGAAAACACAGTGAATAAAGAGTGATAAAATGATTTTATTTATTTTACAATTTTACCAGCAGCCATAGAGACAACATGCCAGAGCAGCATAGGCCGACCAGAACAAGCATCAGGGGAGTTATGTCAGTCTGTGCCACATTATATAGACCCTTAGCCTTTCACGTAGTTATGCCACTATAATATAATGACCAAATGACTGTGAGAGGGAGTCGCAGAGAAACAAAAGACTTATTCGAGTCCTGCTCCTTGTGGAGTGTGCTCAGCTACAGCAACCCCAACCTCTAAGTGGCTGTGTGTCAGCCAAAGCTCACAGACTGTGTCACTGACCTGCAGCACAATGGCTTGTTTGTCAGCACCACCTCCTCCACCTCCCCAGCGTTTCTGTTACCATATTAGGTCAAGACGGTAGGTAATCTGTCACAAGGGGCTTTCTGATGGGGTGTATCGCTGCCTTACATGGCTAAAAACCAACACTAGGTGATGTAGTCATGCCTGTGGTGAAGTCAGTGACACTTAAATTAGACTCATCTGCCAAACACTACTTTTATTTGAGCACAGTGAGGAAGTCACACTTTTTCCTGCCTTCCTTGCAGCATAACCTACAAGCATAGGAATTTGGATGGAGGCACCTGCAGACCTCCACAAGGCATTTTTTTTAGAGATGTTCTTTTAAAAAGTACCATTTCTTATTACTATCTGCACTTACTGATGTGTTCAAAGTGACCCGTAGCCTATTGACGGTGCTTTCACACCTGTAGTTCAGTTCATGCGGTCTGACCAGTGCCTGTCTTGTACCAAAAAAGGTGCCAGTACCCTAATTCAGCAGTTGCACTATATGTCTTGGGTATATTTAGATTTATACGCATATCTTGGTCATATATAATCCACTTCAAATTTATTTTTGTATGCATGTCATTACATAGGCCACATTACCTGCTTAGTATATAAAAGTTTTACATAGCTATTGATACTAATTAAAATGTATACTGATATAATATTGATATGCTACTGTAAACCCAACTGAGTACTCCCAAAGATTTAACTTCTCTGCAAATCTGGCATCCCAGCTTCTTATCTTTCCCAATGGGCCAATCATTTGCATGGCAGAAATAGTCAACTTGGTTCCTCATTCAGCAGTCAGGGGCACTGTGCTCAAGGTGCGCATTGTTGGTGCCACAACACAGTAGTACCAAGAGCCTCCGAGTCATTTCCACTTCAGCTAGCTATTAATGGCCCAGTTACTGCAGTAGCAGCAGTCCAAACGTAACCCATATCAGCGTCTCAAGTGTTTACTTGGTCCTCTGTTTTTTTTGCTGTTCTTTAATCCATTTTGACAAGGGCATTCTCAGCGCTGTTGGTCAGCATTAAGCTAGCTATGTGCTTACACAGAGATGCAGCTACACAGGTGTTCCGGGGTGCATGCCTACCCTGATGTGCAAACCCAGGAAGTGGCGGTACGCAATAAGAAGTCAGGATACTCATGTTGACAAGAATCAGAAGTGCCGATACTCAGTGCTTGTGAGTACCGGCCCATTTCAGGCACTGGTCTGTCCAAGGAAATAAATTATAAATTGTTGCCCTTTTTTTAGTTCTGGTCCAGGTCATGTTCACGCTGACTTATTACAAAGAACAATGAGTTATAAATATGTAGTCATATGGACTGACACCGATAGGTAAGTCATTGACTCGACGGTTTAGGCCCCAAT
This sequence comes from Epinephelus lanceolatus, assembly GCF_041903045.1. Lineage (NCBI taxonomy): Eukaryota > Metazoa > Chordata > Actinopteri > Perciformes > Serranidae > Epinephelus > Epinephelus lanceolatus. The sequence goes on from NC_135739.1 coordinate 18,633,919, forward strand.
CACACAGAAAGCGTTTTAGCAACCGGAGGCAGCTTTTTGTAATTGTTTTAAATAAAAATGAAGCTATTTAATCGCTGTTTTCACATTATTATGCGCCTTGTATTTCTGGGCTCTAGGCTCCTCGTGTTTTGCCAGAACACTCTGAACTCCTCAAGTTGAAAAACTTCAATTCAGAGCAGAAAAGCACTCTGCATCTCCGCTTTTTTCTCACTGTCAAATCTGATTATTTGAGAGGCGGGCCTTCTGTGGTGGTCATGACAACAAGTTTACAGTTGCTAAAAAATGGAGGAAAAACTGGTGGTAGCAGTTGCTGGATACCCAGAACTATACGGCCAGGTGATAGACAGCAGGTTGTCAAACTGCCCCCGATTCTTGCCTGGAAACAGCCAACATCGAGGAGAAGCCCCTGGACCAACTGGTGGTACTCCCCATGTTCCACCCTCTTTTTTAGGGTCTCATGTACCCATACAGATCTCCATTTCCCTGTGCCCAACAAACTATTCACTGACAGCCTCTCACCCTCGACCAGAGCTACAGCAGGTACCCTCTGCCTGAACATTTTAGTAACTAGCTACTAATTAATGTTAAATAAATAAAACAAAATAAAAAATAAATGGTAGATTGATTACATAGGAAGGTTAAGGTATGGAGGTGATGGGGTGGTTGTCTGGCAACAATAAAAAGATGCAGCAAGGTTTATTTTACTAGTGGCATTCAATTTAAAAGTGTGATCGGGGCAAATTCTGGTGACTGACATTGAATCAAGTTTATTTACGTTCTGTCACAAAGAGCTTAAGACAAAATAAGTGATGAGGAGTATAAACAGTTGATACTGCATACTGCCCTCACGTTAGAAATGATGAACTGTTAGAAAGAGCAATACAGTAGTACAGTAATAACTGTACTGTGTGGTCACTACGTTTCGTGTTAACAAATGATTTATATTCATGTCACTTAAACAAATGGCTTATCACTTCCTTAAGGCCAGAAGATGAACTTAACAGTTGACTTTTGGATTCATGCCAAAAGTCAGCTTCAAAGCTTAAAAGCCTCCTTTTCGGGCGGTCTCAGCCGGTTCTTCCCGTCTTCTATGCTCTCCCTCGTCTGCACTCCAGGTTTGACAGCTAATTATAAACCACCACTAAAGCAAACTTTCTCTCCCCATTTCTTGTGACCAAGCTGGCTGAGCTCAAACCAAACTGCTGACTGCAAACCCTTTCATCCTGACGGCGAGGCAGGTGGTTGACAGACTCTGTGCTACTCAATTGTGTGTGTATCTACTACAGTCAGTGGCGTGCACCCCCTGGTCCACTAAACCATCAGAAAATAGATTTGGCGTTGTCTTTGAGCAGAGCAGCAGGTGCTAATTTGATGTGTTTTAGATCATTTCTTACCCTCTAGGCCTCGTGTTCACACAAAAGTGAGCGAAACAGTGGAAAGAGGCTGAAGTGTATTAAGAAAGACTGCGTTCAGCTACACACACAAACTCGGTGAATCTTTTAAAGTCTGCAAGGTGTTCCAGCCAATAGGGTTTGGCCATAAAGCTGGCTGACAGCAGCATAAAGGCCTTTGTGCCAAACTGAATGTGATCAATAAAAACTCCTGTCACTGCTCCCATCTCTGGGGCTTTACGAGGGAGACAGGGGCATTACAAGCCATACCAGGGGTCCCACTGACACACACACACACACACTGACTCCCTCCCTCGCAAATACAAACACACAGGGGTGCCTTATCTCTCATAGCCCAGAACCACAGCGATGAGTCAGCACTCGTCTCACCAGCTGCTTTCCGAATCACCACATACTCGACACACAACGTGTTTTAAAGAACACACACACACACACTCACAACTGCCGCCTTCACAATATTAGGAGCACAAGCAGAACTGCACCTCCCTCTGCTTTGTAGCCTCGCCAGTTGATATGTAACAAACATCAACACAACTCACACACACTCCCTCACTCTGAAATCATTTTGACAAGACATTAAATGGCCCACTAGCCTAAGTGTTTGGCTTGTAGGACTGATCTCATCCACTTTAAGTCTTAGCTTTCAAAATCCATCCATCCACCCTTACCCCCCTTTTCAGATCATAACTACATGAGCTGCAATGTTTTCATATTAGGCTAATTGCTAAACCAACAGTATCAGTATTTTCTGATGATCTCAAACAAGGTTGTGGCTAGTTTCAACCACTCATATCAGACATTGCTTTGTTCAACCTATGACTCAAGTTGGCTTTGAGTCTTGCAGATGCCAGCCTCCGTAATGCCTCTTTTCAGCCAGGAAATTATTCAACAGTCCCAAAATGTGACCTCTGTAGCGGTCGACTCATCTCCAGATGCTGGAATTCACCCTCCTCTGATTCACCGCCGACTGCGGATTCCCAGGAAACATGGTCTGACCGTTGTGAACATGACAGATGAACTCGACAGCAGATGTCTATAGCCCTCAGGGTGAGCGTCTGAAGAGTGGCAAGTAGTTGAACTGTTCTGTGGGCATCTTACATGTGTTCGGAGGATATACAATTCATTTAAATTTTAACAATATCATCCACCGCTCCCTAATGCTCTGTTGCCTACAATTAGTAAACAATGTGATGTTTTATGTGTGAGCCTGGGGTGCATGCTCGCAGTTTATCTGTTGTTTCTGTCATTCTACCTACCTGCCAAAGGAGTAATAGTAGTAATCAGAAACTTCTTTGTTGTGCTGTATAAAATACCCAAGACCCAAGAATTCAGCACATGAAATACAAATCTTATTTTACTAATAAAACAACATAATGTTTTGGTTCCATTTGCAACATTCAGAGCATTAATATAGCAGCTAACTATGATTTGCTATTCAAAGATATAGTAGAATAATGGCATCCTGAGCACAGAATGAAGTCACGCTAACTCTGTGTGTGTGGTAAGTTTCTCTGTGGTTTGTTGTGCTAAGCCAGTCCAGCCCAGTTCAGACCAATGACGAAACTGTGTCAGGATGTTGCAGAGAAAAGTCGCAGCGGAGAGAACTGGCCTTATTGTGAATGCAATCAATCTGATGCTCGTTTTGTTTTTCACCCTTTCCTCACTAATACAAATGCAACTGTGGCCAGTATCTCACCAACATTCATATCATAAGAAGCTACAAATTATATTCAGCCACAAAATAAGCCAGAAAAGCTGCAAATCAGAATGTAAGTATAAGAGTTGTTGCATAGAGATGATACACTGTCTCATCTAGTTGCATTGGTGTGACTTTATTGTATTTCCAAAGTGATGAGGAGATTGTTCTCATTTGTTAATAGACAGCTAGACAGTAATAATGTATCCACCGAATCTTCCATTTGTGTTTTTAGGTTGTAAAACAATAGCAGAACTGGTTTTAAAATCATTGTATGTCTTCTGTATTCATTTTCTGTATCTTAAGCCCTACTGGAGCTCATGTTGTCTTTGTTTTGGATTTCACTGTTGGGATCTCTCTCTCACCATGACTGGCAAAAATCACCCACTGGTATTAAGGACAGACCTCCAGCACAGTGAGAACACCCATTTTGCCTTTACACACAGATCCGTACTTGACAACTTTTAAGAATGCCAAGTTCAACTCAAAGTCGAGTATAGTGGAGCCTTTAGTCCCCCTGCTAACACACACAGCACTTCCAAAGTGTGTTAATCTGAACTGCAAGCACACAAAAAATGTGTGCTGTGTTCTCAGGCTGGGTTCAGATGGTGAAGGTGCTGATTACTGCGGTCACCGGGGACAACAGAGCTGGCAGGTCTGAAAGAGCCCTTTATAAGTAGGTTTAACTAGTTAGTTAACCCTCTTGTCAGCATAAACAAACCGCACAGATTTTCTCAACACAGCCAAAAGCTTACTTTAAGCCCTTCCAGAGAAACTGAGCAGTGTTTGTGTCATTTATTACACCATCACTCCTCTATGATACCAGAGCTGGCTGCTTTGGCCTAATTACACACTGTTGTATGCCAGACATGACACACTTGTAGCAACCTAGACACTGATGCAAAACAAGGACTCCTGGCCTTGTTCAGATATCATCTTTGACCGACGCTGATACAGGCCATCTGTGAGTGATATTCCATTGATAATAAATGACAAAGGTTATGAATGTGATCTTGAAATGTTACAAGGATATTTGCAGGAACTGACCTAGCCCCAGTTTGTGCTTCTCATGTATTAACATGCATACATGTTAAAAATATTCTTTAATTATGCAGTGGACAATATTTTTTTTCATCCAAAAGGTTAGAAGAGTCTTTACGGATTTTGAAAATATTGTCAGAACAGCATTCAGTATGTTTAAACCACCAGGGCTCCAGAGTGCAACCAAAAATCTGTCAAGTGCAACTAAACATTTTCATAGGTTGCACCAGTGTGGCTGACATTTAGCAGGATATTTTCACCCACAGAAATTCTGCAAATACCCACCGCCACTGTGCCTCTGATTGGCTCTGATCCTTATATTCTTCTTTGCTGAATGCAGGTTGGAAAAATGTTTTAATTCAATTAAATTTCATTTATAAAGCCCAATATCACAAATCACAATTTGCTTCAGGGGGCTTCACAGCACATGACATCACTCTGAGGCGTGTTTATGTGTAAAACCAAAACCTGTACTCCTTTCCAAACAACATACCGATTATTTTGCTGCGGTGCCCATTACACCTGAACTTGGCCCTGAAAGGCCCAGCCCAGATCTGACATCATCAGCAGAGGTAACCGATGGAAAGTAAACAAATGGCTAAAACCAAGAGGGTGTGAGACTGAAAAAAAAAACTGTTATATAAGGTAAAATTATTTTTTCAGCCATTGAAGTCTTTAGCAGAAACGGTTTGTAATTGAAACATCCTTTGTTCTTTCAACATCGGGTTCTGTTGTTAATGTGCTAACTGGCGAACTAGCATCTTGAATCTGTTCTGTCGGTCTTCCAGTGTCCCTTTTTCAATGACGTATGCAGACTACCACCACCTGCTGCTATGGAGAGGTATTTCCTCTTATGCAGGTGCAGAATGTACATGCTAGCTGACTGTTGGCTGTAGTCTTTGTGGTATTTTTAGTTTTATTTTTTGGCTGGGACACAGGCAACATAGGGCGATGATGTCGGTTTGGTGCTTCAAGGCCTTAAATGAAAAAGTTAGATGCACCAATGCAACTATGTAAAAAGTTAGTCTGCAGCTGACAACCTTTTGTTTTTCAAACATCATTACTTAATTATCTTTCCAAAATCAGTGGTTACTTTTGTGATCTGGATAAATGCTAATACACGAGGAGCACAAACTGGAGTAACAACTGCCGAACTTGTGAGTTCATAACCAGAAGGACAAGGCAATCTGAAATGTGATGCCCAAGATATATTCATTATTGATAATTTAGAGAGATATATTGATAAAGATAAGATGAATAATAACTTTATTTGTATAGAAATGTCCATACAAATAAAGTTATTACATATAAACACTAAGAAGCACCACACTGACCTCACCATCATTAATGAGACTGAGAGCATGAGATCTATAAAGAACTCAAAATTATGCTGAATCTGAAGATTTCCTGGTCATATATTGTGGTGAAAGCAAATTAGATCTTTGAAGGGGAAGCCAATGTGCCAAAAACCAATGACCTTTCAAAAACCTATCTCATATCTTAACTTCTATTATCTTCATATCTATTTATAAATAAAAAACAAGCATTTTAAAATCTAGTTAAACAAAATATGAACATCAAATTTTGCTTTCAAAATGCTAAACAACAACAGACTGAGAACGCAGGGCAAATGTTCCCCTTGTATGTTTTCATCTGTGTTGTAAATAATTAGAGAATTAAGTAGCTTTCCACAATGAAAGCTCCCATGACCTGAGACCTCAGACTGCCGTCAGTTTCCCATGCTGTAAAACACTTACCTTAAATCTACAGATAAGGCTTGGCTTAACCTACTAACAGCCAAATTCTCTGCCAGGGCCTTACGTAACACATACCAGCCACCTCTTAACATAGAAAAACACTCAAGAGAAGGGTAGCACCATGATTCATATTTACAGCTACGACATGGCCTGGTCTGTTTGCAGATGATCTAATTCAGGAAATAGGGACACCAGACAAACAAAGTTGCTGCCCTGGAGGAGGGGGCCAGTGAAAGAAGCAGCTGAGAAAGTTATGTGAGACACTCTTTCACTAAACTACAAAACTCCCTCTTTAATGGAGGACTGAGGTTTGTTTCAAGTCCATTAAAACAGCTCATACTGTTAAAGTGAAGCCATAATAGATGTCTGTGTGTCTTAGCTCATGTTCATTTAATATGTGCCACAGCTACATAGTTAAGTATGTTTGACTCAAGACTGGAGCAAATGATATCAGTGAAGTATGGATCATAATATGACTTCAGGGAAATGGTAGGCAGAGACAGGACCTGGATATAACAAAGCGGATTAGTATCAAAGCCATGACGGGGTCAGTGGGCTGGGTTGCTGGCCAAGGGTGATGTTGGATCTGTAAACAGCTGATCTAGCTTCACATAGTGTCAGTCTAGGTGTCATCTCATTTTCTAGGAGCTAATGAAAGGCAGAAAATTACTGGGCCAGACCTGCCACACATTACACATCATCTCAACTTCTGATATAATGGATTTGGGTTACTTCAAGACAAAAAAACACAACAGCTAGCTGGTAATGTTTTGGTTTAAACAGTTAGTCAAAGTTACCTGATAGGGGGGCGGTGGCTCCAGATCGGGGTCAGCACCGTCTCCGTAGCTGGCCCGGTCCGACTGAGATTCATGAAGCAAAGAAATGTCATCCGAGGTGGGAGATTTCAGACAGTTTCCCATCTCCTTCCTCGTCGGTCAAACTCTCCCCTCTCTCGGTGTCGCTTCACTAAACGTTGAACAGCAGGATTCTCACGGGCCACTCGCACATAAAATGTCAGCGGCAGACGAGGAGAAGTCGAGAAGGCGTTTCTCCATGCACAGCTGATGAATCTCCTCTCCCAGACGACGGGAGGGCTGTTCAGTTCAACAACAACAAAACATCCCTCGGCTAGCAGCTAGCCACACAAAGAACTAGCTTGCACAAAGAGCTAGCACTCGCAAGGAAGCATCGGTTAGCCTAAAAAAAATCACGACTGAAACAACCTCGCAGAATTTAATGTCCGCAGAGGTAGAGAGACGAAGAAAATAAGAGTCTCCCTCATTTACAACGAAAAACCTGGCTGTGGTTTTCCTGTCTGAAACCTCCCTCGCTGTCAGGGACTTTCCAGTTTGCAGCTGCCGAACAACGACAAAAGGTGGCGATGTAGCAACACGAAGCCCCGCCCCTTTGGAAAACGAACCAATCATCTTATATCTACATCCAGGAAGCTCTTGTTGGCAGCCAATCAGATTCATGATCACATTGCCCTTTGCTAAAAACATAAACACAGAACTGAAATCGATAAATGAGTCTGTAGTTTCATTTTCAGGGCAGTTTTGATATTATCAGTAATGGCCTCAATATGTAACAACACTCCACATGTTTCCTGCGAGTCAGTTTAAATCCTCTTTGTTTATTTCCCATTAAATATGATTAGTATTGTACACTGTCCCTGCACCCCATTGTGTGCTCACCCCTGTCTGCCAGACTTTCATATCAGCAAGATGAGACTTTACTGTATCCAGAGGATTAGCTCACACATATGAGAACAACGAGTGCAAAGATATGCGAGCATGCAGAGCCTCTTTGTTCTGTAAATAATACCACTTTGTACTGTACACATTGTGTTTTGTGCTTCTGATTGTGGTGCACAAATGACAACGACTACAAAATGGGATGTGTGTTTTTTTTTTAGTTGCTTTTCATCATTTCATCTTAAATTACAATAGAAACATTCAGTATGTACAGGAATGTCATTCTGCTCAGGAGTAGCTGTGCCCAGTAAAATATGCTGATTGTAAACATCACAATGCCACTAAATTTGGTTAGTTTGTCTCCACTATATCTGCGAAAACCAAAAAGGAAAAAAAAGAAAAATAAGCTTAATTAATTATCAGAAAATTAAATATAAATTGTTATTGAAATAGCTTTTAAAACAATATTAAAAGTACATTTCCTTCACCATTAAAAAAAAAAAAGAAGAAAGAAACTGACTCCTAGTCATCGTCTTGAATCCCAAACCGTACTCTAATCATGAATAAATAAGCAGTGCTCTAATTCCAACACTTCAGACACCATCTGAGTCTTTAGGTTTTGGACAGTGTTGCTGAGACACAGCCCTTCAAATAACCTCACCACCAACACAATTAGAGTTCACCCCTTTCTGTCTTATCATCAATCATTACAAGTGTTTGTTCATATACAGATTATTATTTGACACAGGAGCGAGGTTATGATGTTCTTGTCCTTGTATAGTTGGTTGTAGTCAAGCATGGCTGATACAGGAGCAGCGGAGGACGTTCACAAAGCAGGAAGACTGTGGTGGATCCCGTTCAGAGCTTCCTCACTCACTAAAGATGCAGCAGGCGGACAAGCACACAGTCCTTCGCTGCATGGCGTGAATGGCCTGTTTGTTCAAGCTCAAGTACTGCTGGAGCCTGTCCCATATGCCAGGAGGAGAAAAGGAGGGAGTCTGCCTTTCTAAAAGACACATTCATCTGTCCTCTTAAAACGGGACAATTTGTGTAAAAGGTGCCATTTACAGTATATAAATGTAAAGACCAACTCTCACTGCCACTCTGATTCTTCGACTCTGGAGAGTTTGCGTGGCTGGCTGATTTACAAAGCTCTGTGCGAAAGCCGATACATGTCACTGTAAATACAACTGGATTGCAGATTTAAATATTTCTATAGAAGAAGAATGAAAGAAAGTATTCCACATGAATAGATTTGTGTCTTTCAATGTTTCAATAGGTTTCAAGGAAAAGAAGAACATTTAAAATAAACACTAAAACATGTACTCACTCTGAGAAACACGATGAACCAAAGCTTATGTAGTGTGAAAATGAATCCAACATATAGGCTGTGTTAGTTGTGATCAAAAATCCAAATATAGGTGAAACCTGTCAACCGAAATGTACCAAATGACAGAGTACAAAACAGTCTTATGATCCTCATGAACTATCTGGTGAATTGCATATGATATGCACCTGATGTCAAACTGTAACAAATAATTATGTATCATCTCCAATCTACTGAATTTATATTAATTAGGAGGTTTGTAGCAACCAGGTCAAATTGTGCTGCTGGATAGGAGGAGTTAGTGTTGGTAATTTATACCAGGTTGTTTGGTACTCTGGCTTCATCAGATCCAACCTTATTCTGGGGTTGCAGTGGAGCAATCTGCAGTATATAGCCTACTACATAAATGTCACCTTGTTTCCTACCCTAGTGCGCCCCTTATAGGCAGCTACAGTGCTGGACAATCAAGCCTGCTAGAAGCAATGCTTTATAAATATAGGCACATTTCTCAACTTGTCTATTTCAAATTATACAAGTAAGTGGAGTTCATCATAACATATCTCTGGAAGAGGGCGTAGCAAACCTGCCTTAGCCAGTGAGGGCCACGTAGACCTGCAGTCGCCCAAAAAGGCAGCACACATGAGAAAAACAAGCATCCATCTTGCCCTACCCTTTTGATGGAAGAAAAAAAAAAACAAATCACCCGCCCGAATAGGCGGGGCCGGGCTGGGCTGAGTGTTGCATTGTGGGACTACAGAAACAGAAAGCTGTCTCTGCTCTAGTGTGCCCTCCTCTGTCTGTTATGGGCTGGAGGGAACATGGATGCCATTCTCCACTGCAACCTTGGCCTTGTGCAGAGCAGCCTGAATACGGAAGTGTGTCCGTGATTCCATCGAGTAGTTTTTGTAATTTTGCCTGAAACAGAGCAAACAGCATCATTTACAATCACATCAGTGGTACAACTCAATCTGAATTCTTATTTCACACATGGGCATTGTAATAAAACCATAAATCACAATCAGCCAAGTCAAAGCAAACCATGTTGTTTGCTCTAACACTCATTGTAGAATTCTTTATTCATTGAAAACCACAAAGATGAATGGGTGTGACATACTTAAATCTAAAAACAATGTCCAAAGTGATGACATGTGAATATAAGGCATAGTAAAACAGTACATAAAAAGCTTTGATTTTAAAGGCTTCTCTGTATTTCTGAGTACAGATGATTTAAAAATGTTTTGCAGGATAGACTTACTTTGCTGTTTCCAGGAGTCTGACAGCTTCAGCTTTTCTGCCTTGCTCCAAACACAGCAGGCCGTGCTCCAGCAGGGCATTGGGAACCAGGTAGTGGTCGTACTTGATCTGAGACTCGCTGCAGATAACGTCAAAACACATTGGTTACAGTGTGTGTGAAGATGAAGTCAGTATGAAAGAAGACTCCTGTCAACTGTTGTGCTGTTTGCTTTTCAAAACAGAACTGCCTTTATTCACCAGAGGATGCAAAATGAATATGAATATGGCTAATTGGTGATGACACACAGCAAGAAAATGGAGCGTCTGTTTGTCTGCTTTGGTTGAGGATTCTTAAACTGTACATGCACTGTACTGTGAGAGGCTTACTTGCAGAGGACGAGGGTAAAGTAGTGTTCAGCCTCCTCTTGGTGCCCCAGGTGTTTGAGACACAGTCCCTTCAAGAGACTCAGGAGACACTGATCATCTGTGGTGAACTCCGACCCTGAAAAACACACAACAGCGCAGTTAGGAACAGATTACAAAAAAAGGTACAGTCATTCTGAACAAACGTTCAAAAGGATTTTATCTACAGATTATGTAATTCCCTGAGATGCTCATAATGAATGTAGCATCTAAACAATGCAATCCAGCTAAGCACATTAATACCAAAAGAAAATGAAATGAGATATTTAATCCATTTGAATCATCCTCTTGGCTCTGGTGAATAATTTTTCATACTTGAGCAGCTCTCGAGTTTAGCTTGTGCCTCATTCAGCGTTTTCAGCATGCCCTCAGTCAGGTCTTTGTGCTTGCCGATGACTGTATAGCCATTCCAGATGTACATCATCTCCTAGACAACAAAGAAATTCACACAAATCGTACAAAATCAGATACTTGTCATTGACCAAAGTGAAGACAAAAATGAATGTTCTCAGTGACAAACCTCAGCTCTCTTAAGAGCTGACTTAAACAAAAGTTATTCTTGTAACCCCAGCTGGAGCTCTCATAACTGTCAAACAAGCCCTGCAAGTGTAGGAGTTATAAATGCCTATGGTCAGTGTTGGCGAGTAGTTCACTAAATGTAGTTCAATCACTAGTTTAACAACAGTTTCCAAGAGTTGGGGGGCAGTTTAACTACATTTAAATCTCAGTAGCTTTTAGTACTTTGGGTCATGAAGTTTATGTGGTTATGAAAAACTACATATTCATAATGTTCTTGTAACGTTTTTTGAAATACAATACGGCACAATGCCAGAGCCCATTGGCCATAGTTGTCTTTTAATGAGAGTCACCTGCTATGTGACCAAAATCCCCTCTGGTTTGCAACCAAGATGTCTGCGATCGAAAACCATGAATTTCCCTAAAGGTTTAGAGTTTTCCTTATTTTCATCCCAACAATTGCTTCGTCTTCTTAAAACACCCTCGGGCTGCGTACGCGAGGATTGGCCTGCCCTAATCCCTAAATCAAACACACCTGTACTTTACACAGTGTCAGTGCACTTGTACCTCAGTGTAACAATATGAGCAGACTCTTTGACAATATCCTGTGATGTAGTTTGGATGTAGTTTAAGTATGTTTTTAAAATAGCTACTTTGAAAATTAATTTGAGAGTAGTTAAGATGTAGTTCAACATATATTCATTGTGAAGTAGCTAGTCGTTTGGTAAACTACAGTTTCAATGTAGCTTCCCCCTGCACTGCCTATGGTATCTTAACCTTGCAGCCACAACGTCAGCAACACAAGGAGTGGCAGAATAACAAGGTTAGAGTGCTCAACCTTTACTCATGGTTCACTAGGTTTTCCATTTCACACAGGCTTTGCCCTCTTAAGAGCACTCCAGGTTTATAGAGACAAAGCCTAATGCTTCCATTCTCTGCAGGAGGACCAAACGGACACAAGATCTTTAGCAGAGGAAGGTCAAAGAGCACAAACGCTTGATGGCCTTATAGTCACTGAGCATTGTTTTCAACCCTCAACCAGCCTTTGTTACAGGGTGACGTCTCAGTGAAACAGAACAAATATTACACCTTATAACCCTGGTTCTGTGGGCACACCTTACACTCATTATCCTGCTGTTTATACCTGCTGACTTTAGGGACAGCAGGGTTCATCCTGATCGGTTCAATCAGTACCGCTACGGGGTTAATAAAGGGGCCGACAGCGCTTGTTTTAGGGCGAAGCCTGTCTGAAACAAAACTATTAATTTCTTGCTATTTTTTGATCCAGTTACCAAGAAGAAACAATAAGACACACTGTAGTAGCGGCATAAACGTGCAGTCATGCCACAAGTAAATAAGTGGTTAACAGCCTCATCCAGCACTGACCAGTGGAGGAGCAGGAAGAGGGATGGGGTTTTCTGCAAGGTAGCGACGGGCTTTTCTGATCGCAAACTTCTCTGTCGGTAGAGATTTCCCTGCTATTTTCTGCTTCAGCCCTGGGACCTGCCTGAAATGTAACAAAGCACACACACATATATATTAGTAGTATTGAAGAAAATGGATGATTACATCTCACAGACTGTGTAAAAATGCTAAAGGTCCAATCAAATGTTCAATTAGTGAAGCATCTCTGACGCTGTGTACCATCAATAAAACACTTGTATAGGTCGGGGCCACGAACAGAATTTAATATAAAAAACATCATGATATTACATTCATATTCCCTACCAAAGAGTGTCTTCCCAGAAGAAGAGACTATGATATCATAGATAAATAACTGTCACAATGAATCATCTCTGTTTCGCTGCAGTGCCTGAGCTATTACTTCATACCTGAACAGAGTGAACGCAGTCTCCCCGAAGGTTAGGCAATCATCTGGCGTCAGCATGCTGAGGTAGGCTGCTTTCATATACGCATAGGTCGCCTGAGGGAGGGAAAAAAAGTGGTTACTACTGCAATCCCATCTTTCCTTTTTAAATGAGATGAGGAGAGAAAAAAATATCACTGAGGAGATTAGACAGTCAAACCACAGCTGCACAACTCAAGTCTTTAGTTTAGTTTTGAGACACGGATCATTTTTCAGCTGCTACAAGCTGCTGACAGGCTCTCTGTCTCTCTAGATAACATAACATGTAATTTCTTTTTGTTTCTCACCATCACTGTCAAATATTTAAAGGGACGGTTCATGCCAAAATCAAAAACGCAAGACTGCTGTACAGAACGAAGCGTGCACCTGCTCATGAACGAGAGGCTTGTGCTCGTTAGCTAGCTCAGTGGTGCTAGGTGAGCTAGCAGTAGATGCACTCTTCCTTCTGCGTGGTGATACGGTTGGTGGGTGTTGTTCTGCGGGAAGAAAATAGTTCTTACATGAAACTGCTCACGACAAGGTCTGTGGATTATCTTAAATAACCAGAAATAATGATTTCTGGAAAGAGACATTGCTGTTGAGTTTTTCAAATACTTTTTTGGCACTCTGAGCACTACAAGCTAAGTGCCATCTGGTTCCATTATATTGGAGAGGAGGCAGACTTCTCTACAGCCGGTATTTCCAGCCTTCAGCAACCCACACCAAAACAATCCAGCATGTATTTTGGATTTTGGGGTGAACTGTCCTTGTAAGAGATTTACCCTACAGTACAACACCTCATCTCTCAGAAACTTATCACTGCATTTGTTAAGAAATATACTCTTTTGCCCATTAAGGTCTTTCTCATTATTCGGACTTGACAAATTCAAAATTTGCATTTATTAATTAGCCAGAACATATTCATATCCCACACTGTGGTAACTCACCTTGGACCAGGTGTTCTCCTTGCTGAGCAGGTCAGCATAGAAGTAGGCCATTTTCCAGTGCCTCTTGTATGTGAAGCACCACATCAGCTCCCAGTAACACATGTGGTGGAACTGCTTCCACTGCTGCTGAGTCTCGCAGCACTCCTCAAAACGCTTGATAGCCTGGAAACATACAAACTATTGAAGAGCTCACCTTCTGAAAACATATTCAGCCTGAATGTTAATATGTAGTGTGCAGCTCAACACCAATCATGACTGAACTGATCAATGTTTATGTGCAGAGGACACAGGGCTCAAGTTGATGAGGACAAAGTCAATCGATGGATGTTAAAATTCAAAGAAGTAACCCAAACTTTAAGTGTGAACACATGTTAAAATATTGTTTGTTACTACTGCTGTATTTTAGGAAGAATTAAAGCCATACAGTATTATTAGTTCGAGGTGTTTCATTTCAGTTTTGTTATACTTGCACTTGTTTGTTAAGCAATGGGGAAATCTGATCCCCCGTTCAACACGCAGGATCAGCTCTATTGGAATAAGACACACTTTTAATAACCTATATGCAATGTAGTAGATCAGTGGTAGCAAATGTTTCTACACATTAAACTATGGAGTTGAAATGCATTCACTTCTTTAAAAAAATCTGCTCTATTTTTCTGAATTAACAAGACAATAACTCCGGTAATTTAGAAAAAAAGAATTTACAAGATTATTTTCTCGTATAATAATTCAGAAAAACAAGAGCAGGATGTTTTTCCATGAAAACTTTCCTTATAATTCTGAGACAATTTTTATTTATTTATTTATTTATCCTTTATTAAGCAGAGAGGTCCCACTGAGATACAATATCTCCTCTACCAAGGAGTCCAGGTCAAGATGGGCAGCAAAATTAAAAGTTTCAAATACAACTACAAATGGGAACATCACAAAGAACTATCAAAACACAACAGTCACAAAAAACATCCAGGACTCAGGGACTAAAAAGAGTCATGGCAAGTGATGGCGCCTGTTAAAAGCAATAATGTGATCTTGTTAATTCAGAAAAACAGGGCAAATGTTTGTTTCCTGAAGTGAATGCACTATACTTCCATATTAAAATGACAAAAATACTCGAAAAGTCTTGGTACATACATGTTGGATTGTGATCTTGGAGATGCAGACAAGGTTCGGTTGGCAAGTTGATCTTGAATATTACCAGACAACCTTTAATTATTAAATTATTTTTTCAAATTTCATTTGTTTCTTTATTTATCTTAATTAGTTGCACAACTCCTTTGTGTCTATGTATGTTATTTCATCTTTTTTTTGTGGTAGTGGGGGTTGGAGTGTAAAGGATTATTATTTCTGTTAAAAAAAACATGACACTGTGCTACTGCACCATTACATATGCAAATTGTTGAATAAAATTTGGTTACGAAAAAAATGACTTTATAATATAAAAGCAGGACACAAACATTGTTTTTGTATGTGGTCAACCCTGCAATAAACCCAAATATACCATTCTTTTAGTATTTGTGAACTGCAAGTGAACAATCATTGTGATAAGGTCAAAATACATCAGTAGTTACAAAGTTAGATATTTAAAAGAGGGGTTTGCTGCAGCAGGCTTACATGGAGTTTTCAGAAGATGACAGCCATATAATTTTACAGATTCATGCACTAAAATACAATTCTGTGATGCATGTTGCATAGAAATAAAGATTTCCCACATGAAAAGCGCAGTGGTGACTGTGTTTTGTTTGTGTATAGGAATGACACTCACAGCATCCAAATTGCCTTTGATCTCCTCTATTCGACCAGCGAAGAACAAGAAGATGGATCCCTGTGAGAAAAAAAGCCCACTGTATTTTTGGGAACATTTCTAATTATGCAAGAATTTAAAAAAAACAACACCAACGCAGTGTTTAATTCTGGCAAACCTTAGGATATTGTTTGAGATACGGCTGCAGCAGCTTCTCTGCATCTTCAACGTCTCCCTCTCCCGTGCCTGCGAGACATAAACAGAACAAAACCAGCTCAGATCCTTGTCTGTTTTTGAAGTTAGCGGCAGCTCTGTGTGTGTCTTTGCTCACCTAGTATGAAGCTCATGAAGGTGTGATAACAGAGCAGCAGCATGTTACATAGGAAGGACCTGAACGTGCTCTCTGTGCAGCCCTCCTGAAGCTGCTGGAGACCAAACTCCTGCACGTACACACACACACACACACACACACACATGCACAGATGTGATTACATGGGCTTAAGTTTAAATTGAGTCTCATTTCAGGAGAGATGTGCTGGAGGAAGCTGCACACACAGAACACACTAATGCAATCTGAAGATGTTTTTGTGCAGGAAAATCACAGAGACAAGAACAACATTCTAGTTTTCTTATTAAGTTTGTGTTGAAGGATGAGCAGCATCTGTTCTTCTACCAGAGGACTTTTAGGCATTCATTCTGAACAGAGATGCAGATAATGAAAGCTAAACAGGATATGCAAGTTCTCTATTCTATTTTTGTGCGGCAATATCGTATCATCACACAGTACCAAGTCTCAATTTTTTTATCATATAAATTATTGATACTACAAATACAAATTAAACTTGAGGTGGCCTACTTGAGTAATATAATCAACTGCTTTTTCAGTCCACTAGATACACTTTGCTGCTGCCAAAAAAAGGCTGCAGTGAGATGAACAGACTGAAAACTTTATCTTACTAGATCAAACAGATGTTGACCCAGTTTTCCTTTGGGGACATAATTTACAGTTGAAAAAAGGTAATAAATCGCGATGTATTTTATCTCAATACTCAGCATATCGCAACATTTTTAAAATCTCAGTAGTAAGTAACGTGATAATATTGTATCATGGATCCTCTGGTGATCATGTCGGCATGACTCCAGAGACTCCAGATGTTTATGTAAGATGTCTTTTTTGCAACCAGAAGATACATCAAATTATGAGAATGATACCCTAAAGATTATCAAGACCTAAAATCTGATTAACACTTCTTTTCAGATTATTTTGTATCGTGGTAAAATAAACAAGATCAATAGGGACAGAGTTCTTATATCTTCTTGTTGTAGTTTTATTGTTATTGTCGCGATGACTTAATGTTGTTTTGTCTTGCTATGGTTACTGCTTAAGTTGTTGTGTCATGAATATGTGCTAATTTTCTATATTCTTGTAATTGTGCTTTTTATATTACAGTGTCTTTTAGCGGAGAAATTATTCTCTGTTTCCTGCCCAGGGACTACAGATGAAAATTAGCGTATAGCTAACTCTGGCGCAACTATGTAGCTGTGTACTGTCCCTGTTAAATAAATGAAATAGATAAAAATACAAATAAACAGAGCCCAAAAATACAAACAGTTCTTTTAGCACGACAAATAATATGCAGTCACAATCCAGAGAAACGGTACAGTCATATGTTATTATGAACAAAGCAATTTTTAAGCCACTCATCCATCGCGCTGTAAGTTTGTTTTCACTATAACGTGTCAGGTTCTGCACCATCAGCTCAATAGTAGTCATATTAGTTTCACCACGCATCACAGGTAAGTTTTACTGTGACTCAGTGAACCAGTGAAGCTGAAGTTAAAGATACAATTCATGCCTCTGGCATGCACTTGTCATCATTAACGGCAAAGACCCAGCACTTCACACATCACAGAACAATCCCTCCCCCGTCAAACATCTCATCCTTCAGTCCAGCTGCTCCCTCTTATAACATAACTGACTCTCACTTGTCAGCAGAACTGACCTTATTTCCAGAGAAACCGACCCACTCCAGCAGCTTGAGCGTCCGCGTGGGCAACATGGAAATCATCTGCAGGAGGTAAACAAGTGTAAATGAAAGGCTACAAGCAGGAGTCATCATCTTCTCTCTGTCATTACAACACCAGTAGTTTCCACAGAAATGACCTTGAATTTCATAAACATGGCATAGAGGGGTTGTGGAATAGTCAAAAGTGTTTTCCAACCTACAAAGTTACTACAGCAAATAAGTAGCCCGAGACCAGGAAAATGTGTGTTGAAAATCCATTGTGCATGCAAATATATGGAAGCCCATTCCCGTCAGTGTGAATTAAAAGAAAAAAAGATCCTGTTTAGTAATTTCAATGGGAAACTTTCTAAAAATAATGACTAAGTATCTCAAAATAATGACAAAACATACTAATTATCATTTTTGAGAGAGTAATACTAATCATTTTTTAAAAACTGAGTAATTATTTTGAGAAATTATCCTTAAAAGTCATAGTTTGAGAAAGCTTCTCATTATTTCAACAAAGTTTTTCATGATAATGACTTAACAGGATTTTTTTTTCATCACACTGTCTTTGTTTAACTCTCTCCTAAAAACATACTTCTATCCAAAAGTATATCCTTAGTTTACTTGAGCTGTCTGGCTATTTTATTGCTGTCTTAATGATTTTAATTCCCATCTATTATTCTGATTTTACTTTTGAAAGTGTGTTTTGAAAGGTGCTATATTGATAAAGTTTAGTATTACTATTATGTAAAAATGGGTTTCAGTTTTCAGAGTATCTTCTAATGCTTTAGATACTTATAAATAAAATGTGCAAACGAGCAGGAGCAACATGTGATGGGCTATAATCTAACACTCATCAATAACTGCTGCATGAGGAGCACTGAACTCAAACACACTGCTTGACTGCATGTCACATTAAAGCCACTCTTGCTGTGTGTTCATATTCTGCTCATTATGTGCTTCTGTTTAATACTAAGGCATCTTCAGCATAACAAAAAATGTTCGGCAAGCAAGTGTGTTTCTCTTTTTTTTTTCTTAGGCAAGGTTGAGGCGTGATACTTCCTGGAAGTATCACAGTGGATGATGCGATCTTTTCTTTTTTTGACCCATATATGATTACAAACTCAAACATTCAGCCTTCTACTTACTAGGTTAAAGGCTCCCACTCCCAGTTTGACACCACCCTCAAAATGGCCGTGGTTGTCCCCGTGAGAGTATCCTGAGGACTGGAGGACTGTGTGAAGCTCTCTGTGAGGCAAAGATACAGGAAGCAGGCGAAAATGGCGGGTTTTTTAAAGTAATGAGGAAGAGAGGAATATCTGAGGTCTGCTAAAAGAGCGGGAACGACACGAGCGTGACAAGATGGGAGCTAAAATAATATTCTGGGCTTTAGATTCTTACTTGTAAGTCTGGTAGCTGTTCCTCACTTTGATTCCCCCTTTGATGAAACTCATCATGTTTTCATCCTGAACACAGAGCCAGCGAGATGGCAGGAGAGGGAGGAGAAGGAAAAGAAACAGACAATGAGTTTAAACAAGAATAAAATTATCAGTGGTGGCAGATTAAGTGGAAAGCTCTTGGTAAGCCTCCCTCCTGACCTGAAGGAAGGTGAGCGCTGCCCTCTGCAGGAGACACTCGGCATAACAAACTTCAGCATGGAGTTCCTCTGAGGTGAAACAATTACGTCAGTTATATTGAGTCAGCATAATGGCCAAACACACATACATGTGCTATCTGTTTTTATGAATTACAGTGACACATCTGACTCATCCCGTCAGCACAGGACGTTACTGACCTTCTGTGAAGCTTTTGGAGAAGCTTGACTTCTTGCGGTGCCTGAAGGAGGAAGCACAAAACACAAAGCCATCATGAGTTATCAGTGGGTTTGTTCTGCAGAAAATATTCTGGATTGTTTTTCAGCAGCACAGCACTGTCCTGCATTTCTTTCCTTATCTTGTTTCTATGCAAATCAGTGACTCAGCCTCTTCCCAGCAAATACAGGATGCTGAGCTGAAGTTACAGCAAGGTGCTGACTGTGCATTAAATTTCAGACAAAGAGTCCCAACGGTGAAATGGGAAATTGCAGCTATGACCTCAGATCAGTGCTTGTCTCCAGAAGAAGGGGCGTTTATCTGGGTGGGCTGATGAAATGTACAGTTGGTCCAGCTCTGACTCATCACAGATTCTTACAGCGGCTCCAGGAGTTATTGTGACACTCATTTGCGACATTCCTTTGGCCAGTGCGTCTGGATGATCTCAGCATGTTTTCTGGTTTTGGTATTATGTTACTAATGAGAACCAGTCAAATGATACAGTATTGTGTTTGAATGTTTAAACATTTATCAGCCTCTCTTTTATCACTTTTTACTAAACTATATCTTCAGAAATGTGACATTTTTGCTTCCACACTGACCAGCTTTTGAGATACAAAATTCACTTCTGCAGTTGACGAGAGAGGAACTAAAAAACACCCGTCACAGTGCATCGGCTGGTCATCAGGGCATTACTTCACTTTGGTGTTGTGGGAAAGTCTCACCTCTGACAGATAGCCTGGGCCTCCTTCATGGTATTTCCTGCAGTCAGGATGTGTTGGGGGTCAAAGGTCATCATGGCCTGCATCTCCAGGATGGTGGCATAGGTCAGAGCGTGGTACATGCTGTCTTTAGTCCTATCAAAAAGCCACAACATTTGTTTTTAGTCATGTTGCAGGGGGAAGTTATAGATATTAAATGATCAGATCCGGTGTTCTGACAGAGATGAAGAACATTTTGTTTGCGCAGGAGAAGAGTTAAAGAATCATACAGTAAGTCATTTAATCAGGTGGTACAAATGTGAGATGGAACAACGTGAAAAGCTGCCATCAGCTAATCAATTCCTGCTAACAGCGAGGTGTCATCTAATACTTGGAAGACTAAAGCCACACCACTACACAGAAAAAAAAACAGTTAGTGTCTATTTATACCTGTGGTTGCTGGTGTGTCACGTCACACCCTGTGTTTAACAAGAGTGCGTTTGCAGGTTCGATGTCACAAACATTCTTCCAGTGGATGTACTTGGCGTTCCAGTTAAACTCTTACTTGAACAAAATACTTAAAAAATTAATGTTAAACAAAAACTACAAAAACATGGGTGGTTTAAATAGCTTTATATATTCTCTATGTACCTATGTATTGTTTGTTTGTGGGTGTATCACACACACAAAGACGTGGTGGAATAATTCTGGTAAAGGCGGAGGTGTGTGGAGAAGAATGTTGTCGGTCTGCGTAGCTAACATTGCACTGCTGTTCACCAAAGACTGGCTCATGTGACTCTGTGATGTCACTCTGAGCTCCAGCCAGTCATCTTTCATGGACAGTGGAAACTAAATTTGCATGAGCAGATTTTTCAAACCATGGAAACACAGCTCAAAAACACTCTTTAATTTTGTCTGTTTAACTTCTATAAGTATAAATATGATAAAGATAAGGGTAAAAGAAGTATGACCTGTGTAACTTTTAGCCTGTCAAAGACACACAACTGCAGCAATAAATCCAAGGTTTAGTAGTCGACAGAGAGCAGAGTGCTGAGTTTCAACTCTTCACCTTTAATGAAATTATTACTATCAATTCTAATCCAGTGAATCAGTAAACAAGAACCAACTCAGTGACAACCAGGAAGGAACAGACAGAGTCAGAGGAGGCAGAGGTACGGGCTGAGAAGCAGAAAGATTTGCCTGCCTTACATTTCCATTGCGTCAGGCTTATTTAAGACGACAGCCCAAACTCAAGCTGAGAAACCTTTTAAGATGGAGCTGTGAGGTAAATTGAATTGCTCGTTGCCGTGTTGAAAGTGGCTGAGAATTCCAAATATTTCACAGCAGCACTCAGCGTCGTCTCAGTGCTCCGGGACACAAAGGTCCTCACCTGTCTGACATATTTTTACACAATGTTCCATGACGCAAGGGAAGAGTTGTTTGGTGCTTTCTCAAGAAATACATGTGCGTGCATGCACACAGTCAGTAAGGGCATCACTACACTGAAAACTCTTTATTTCTGTCAAAATATTTAATTGTTTTTCAGTGTTAAAATTCGGAAATTAGATGTGAGCCTTTGAAGTATGGTGACACATTTCTGGAAAAAATGAGAGTCCTGACACTTTGACACTCACTACAGGACAAAAACTCAACTTATTATCAGGAGCAACGTCACAACTTCTCACCAAGAAGCACCTCAGTCAGTATTATTAATGTGCGTCACACCTCTACAGTACACCTCCTGCACCCACTCCCTGCTGCAGCTGTGAGGAACAGGGCAGGACAGGATGATGAGAGAATAAGATTGCACTGTTTGGGCTGCACTTGGTCTGGTGGCATGTTTGAACAGAGAGCTGGCAAATAAAACTAAGCCTGCTGCTGGATACCTCTGAGACAGGGAGGCTGATCACAAGGCAGGCATGTTTCTACAACGCTGAGTCTGCAGCGACTCCTTGACTACGACTCAGAGGAGGAGTATTCAAATATTTTAACACTATAAAAGAGAAGATTATATAACATGGTATGAACTGATATTGATGCATGGGCAATATCAGACTGCACAACCTCTAGTCAGAAACATTTAGGCAAAGAGCACATCATGTGAAAGTGAAATTAGCCACCATTTTAAACCACAACGCAGCACTTGGAAACTTTTAGTCATCTCACAAGAGAATAAAACATCTTTAATTCTGAATGGACCACAAGTGACTCTGGAATGTCTCGACTTTTAAAAAAACATACACTTCATTTTAACGGACAGTGAATTTACACCACAAGGCTTTTATTTTGGAGTATTGTTTCCTACTGTAGCATGAGTTACTAATGGCAGCTACTTGACAGAGACAGCAAACTAGCTTGATGACATGGCCAAATGCAAGTATGACCCTTAATATGTTAAACTGTGTGGACCTTGAACAAATGATGAAGGAGAAATCTGGACCCAGTGGCTGAACCAGTTAGGAACCACTGCTTTTGATGGTTTATTCTCTTTGCACACTTCCTTGGTGTCTGTTTTGTTTGTTCAGCTTCTGTCGATCCATTAATGTTGTTACATTTCATTAGATTAATGTGACAGACCCTTTTGTCCAGAGGAACGTTTTGTGGTTCAGTGTGTCAGTTTTGCCCAAGAAAACTTGTGCATGTATCAACCTTAAAAATCAGTCAAAAATAAAAGACATGCACATGCCAGTGTCCATTGATGTGGATGCTGGATCGAAGATATTTCAACCAGTGCCTTTTCCTCAGACTTCTTCTGAGGTGTGAGGAAATGCTGCTGGCTCAAAACACTACAGAGCATTAAAATCCTTCTAACGGGAGCTACTTGGTATGCAGGGAGCTTCAGGCGTCCCTCTCTCGAGATTTCAGACCAATTTATGTAAAAAAATTGAACTAAGTCTTTAAGACCAAGGTTCAACATCCCTCCATACTCTAAAATATCTAAATTCACCCAGTGCATTAAGATAATTGTCCCCATAACGACTGTCAGTAGCTCAGCGATTAACTCGCTAATCCCAGAATTTTTCCCATGAGAAATATGTACATTGCACATTGCATGTTACATGTCACAGTTTCTTTCCACAGTCACACTCCTGGCAACTGGGAGTTGAGACTTTAAACTGCTCATTGATGCAAGTATGAGTGCAATAACCCTGTAATGGATAACCCCGCCTTCCTCCCAGTGCATGCTGGCATAGGCTCCAGCTGCCATTGACCATAAACAGGAATGTAGGGGTTAAAGTAATGGACATATGATTGATTAAAGTATTTAGAGTGCGTCCACATGCTCTCTGAAAGAGTCTCTCCTGTATTTTAGTTGCAGTGTGTGTGTATGTGTGTGTGTGTGTGTGTGTGTGTGTGTGTGTGCTGCGGAGGCTCTGGTATACCCTTGTCCCACCTGACTGCGTCAGAATACAGCTGTAGGAAGGGGAAAGGAGATCGAAGAAGGAGAGAGTTGCAAAGCCCACTTGGAGTAAAGCAGAGCACAGACAACACTGAGGAAGACAATTGAATATTCTGCCAGTGTTTCACATCCTCAGGGCTGCTTGTTCCCCAAGTCTTTCAGAGTATCTCTCCCACAATGCAGCAGATGTCATCACACCTTACATAATATTACATAAGTCTTATGCCTCAAGCCATCGGCTTCCTCACAAAACCCTCTCCTGAGCAGCAAACAGAGAAATCAGGGGAGTTTGTGGGTGTTATTTTGGGTTTTGTTTAAGCCAAACAAAATAAAGTCCTGTCTCAATTTGATTAGAGTGCTGCCTTCGAATGTAAAACAACACTACACAATAATACCTGGCCAGATCACCATGCAGGCCCTGATTTATACAGGATAGACCTGTCTTATCTCTTAAGTTTCAATCTGTACTGATTTCTGACTCTCACACTATGTGTCAAATCCAACCATCTGGGCTCAAACAGCTACAAACATGATCATATTTGCAACTACTGTTTGCTCAGGTGCACTTTATCAACTGAAGGAGGCAGAGATAGTACCGGAGAGCACACACAGAGCGGTGGGGAAAATATCAAGCCAGAAATCAGGACACCCGCTGCGCTGACAGACTGCCAGGCCTCAGGTGGCAGCAGCTATAGGTGTTGGATTTACACAGATTTTCCTCCAGGTTGGAATATTTCACAAATCCAGGTTTAAATACTCAAACATATTATGATTATGACAACGGGGCAGTCGCTTGGCAACAGTGCATTGATGTAATGTTGCAATTTAAGTCTTCATAACTGAGTCTGAGCCTAGAAATCAAATTACATCGCTCTAAACTTTTCCGACACTTAGCCTACAGTGGTAAACACACCGAAATCTCCCTTAACAACACCAAACTGACAATAGCTGTCAATCTCGCAGTAATACTTATCTATTAAAAGAATGTACAGACTGACAGGAAGCTGATCTTCTGTCTTGATGTAAGCCGGCACTGAAAAGAAGAATATGGGGCTAAGGAGTGGCCCGTAGCCCCAGACAGGAGATAGAAGGTGGAGGATAATAGTGACAGTGTGATTAAGTTTCTGATAATAGAGGAGAGAATGAGCGATGGACAATGGAGCAACTTGATGACACAGTGTGGGAATACAAAACTAGAGGCAACTAAACCTACATCAAAATGTTCTTACAGGGACAGTTCACCCTAAAATCAAAAATACATATTTTTCCCTTTTACCTGTGGTGCTATTTATTAATCTAGATTGTTTTGGTGTGAGTTGCCGAGTGCTGGAGATATCAGCCTTCTCTGCAATATAATGGAACTAGATGGCACTTGGCTTGTGGTCCGCAGACTCCAGAAAAATACATTTGAAAAACTCAACAGCAATGTCTCTTTCCCAAAATCATAACCAGGGTACTCAGTATAATTGACAGACCTTGTTGTGAGCAGTTTCCCAGGAAGCGTGCTGACCTTTGAAGGCAATTTTCGTAGTGGCCAGTGTATTTACACCATCATGTGATGCCCTGTGGCCCAAAAAGACCTTTTCCCACAGACTTACATGTAAATCAATGGATATTTTCTTTTAACATCACAACCCCCCAACATGATTCTTTTTCACTATCAGGATTTAATCAATTCGGTCCGATAACATTTGGAAAGACCATTAAGTCATTTTATCCCCACTCAAGTTAATGGACGTCTAAACCTCAAGTAGCTGGCTCAGCCTGTGGAAGTTCCTTGTGCGGTTGTTCTATCAGAAGCAGTGCTGATCATCTGGGTAATTTTACACGGAGCAGTTGAACCAATTTGGCTTCATGCACCACTGAGCAACTTTTATAGGAATGAACAGGACCCTGCCTCCAATGCTGCATCCAGTTCTCTATATACATCCATGGCTCATACTTGTGACAGCACCGGATATAACATTAATGGCATCCTCCTCGGCTGAGCTGTTATGTTAGCTAGTAATGCTAGACGTGTAGTGTTGTTTTATAGACAACAAGGTCTGGGGATTATCGTGAGTAACCAGGTCAGGATTTCTGGAAAGAAAGAAAAGTATTTTTTGGCGTATCTAGTTCCAATATATTGGAAAGAAGGCAGACCGATATCTCCAACACTCCCACCAGAACAATCTAGACTGATAAATAGCACTACAGGTGAAGCAAGCTGATTTGATATTGGGGTGTGCTATCCCTTAGTCACTGCAACACAATTTTTACAGTGAGCTTTTTCTTATTTTTTGGCTCTTTCATTGAGCAAATAAATCTATCTAATTGCTTTTAGGAGGGCAGACCCCCATCACCAAACGATTGAATGCATTAGCTGAGGAAATTTGTTATTTCCGTCAGTGATGGCAAAGACTTCTGCTGAATCACTGTGAAAACAGAAGCTACAAAAATGCTGGTGACATTAACGCATGACCTGTAACACACGTCCCTGCTTTGTGAGATGTGCATATCAGTAAAATAAAAGCAAGACAAAGAGTCTACAGTCATGCAGTGGCCCTGTGAGGCTGTACGTACAGGCACAGAGGCTTCAAGTAATGCATAATTAATGGTGTGGCCGCTTTGAGTGACAGGCTGTCTGCGGATAGTGTCCTCGGTCACCACAGGTCACTTCTGACTCTAAAAATCCAAGACCGTGACAGGCAAAATGCCAAACTCAACGCTTCAAAACGGGAGTACACAAACCAATGGGCAACGTCACAGTGGCTACATCCATTTTTTTATACAGTCTATGTTCTTCACTGGTGAGAGTAGCACTAATAACATTAAAGATCCCTGAGACTGAGGCAGCTAAATGTTATTCTATCATTTACACCTGTGTTTTCCTACTGTTATATGTCAAAATGTCTTCTGTGAACACCTGAGAGTGCAAAAAAACAGCTACAAACACAGTTCCTTGCATGCATATATATCATTGGCTGTTTGTCTCTTATATTTGTCCATGGAAGCATAAACCCAGGTGGGTCAGAGCTGAGGACAGCAGCTGTATCTGCCTGCATGGGGTTCAGGTTGTTCTCATACCTGCATCTAAGCCGGGCCTGCGCCTCCTCAAAGTCGTTTCTGAGGAACAGATCCAGGGCGGCCATGCAGTCCTCCAGAGCCAGCGACAGGTCTGACCGTGAGCACCTGCAAATGCAAAACAAACAGAATCAGGTTGAGTGAAGAAAGAGTGCTGAAAACACATTAATATCTAGTATCTTATTATCTAATAAATAAGAAAAGTTGGGGGTATAAGTCATTCTGATCTCTTAAAGTATCAATATAGAGCAAAAATGTGTGAAACACAGTTTTACTGACAAATGATGTCGTTATATGAGTCAAGTCAAAGAGTCAGTCAATCAAGTTCATTACAATTTCACAGTCTTAGAATATAAACATCTTTAAATTGGCATTTTTTCTTGAAGTTGTTTCTTATTTCAACAGCCACAAAAGATCCACTTCACTTTACCCTGTTTCCTAACTGTCTCTCTCACTACTGCAGTGACCCTGTTCTCATTTACCGCAACATAGACAGTCTCCTGTACTGACCTACAACAGACACCAGAATCATGATGTTGTCTCAGTTTACTTGCATAATATTCCTCCTTTATTCAATCCTTTCAGCTACTTCACAAAAGAGGCACAGGCAGAGTGAGTGAGACAATCACATTGGTTTGAGATAGCACTTTGCCATTAGTGTCGTTGCATTAAACTGCACTTTAAAGAGGGACTTAGTCTCAATTTTAGTACTTGTACAACCCTCCACTTTTATAAAAATACACTGTCAAGGAGCAGTTTTGAACAAGATCCTTTTTGGAAATTGAAGAACTGATGTTACTGCTGATTAACTGATGTTAAATCGAGGAACTTCCCTAATGATTACTAATAATGTTGCAGTGTATTAAGACTTTATTACACGCTGCACATGCTCCTCACGTGACGAGTGTGTAATGTAGCCAAACTGATCGCGCACTCTTTCTTCTGCCTCCTCTTTGATTTCTCTCGCCGTACTGATAATGGATCTGTTTATTTGTGCCTTTTATTCCTTCACATCAGGGTGAGAACAGCGCACAGCGTGTGAAAAACACATTAACATCTGCCATAATGAGCTGAACGAATGGATTGAGTCAATGGTAAATCTGAAACACTAATGTTTTTCAGCTTTAAGCGGATTCTTTTCTCTCTCATTTGGATGTTTGTTTTGTACAATGATACTTTTTTTCTTCACATTCAGTTATTTGCTATTTATGCTTATTTGTCTTTTTTTCTGTTCATTTCTGTTACATTATTGGTGTGTTTTTGTGAAACAGGAACCTGATTTTGTTGTTTCATCCTGACACACAGTTTGGTTCTCTGCTCTGAACTTCCAGGCCACTGTATGGATCACATGAGCCTAATAATTACTCCCAGTTTAGTCAGTAGGTCAGTATGGAGTGCTGCAGATGATGTTTTTTAGTAGGGCAACTCAGAAGTCAGCTTGGCCGTGGTTCCCTCAACAAAAAGCCAATGGTATTTTTCCTTTTGATTTTGGATTATTGCAGAAAATAAGATGAGGCAAACAAAAGTTCATGATACATTACAAATGAACTCCACTTTTATGATTTTTGAAGTGGAAATGTAATCGCCAGAAGTAGGACACTTATGCCAGGCTATAAACAATCTACACCACGGTCACCACTTCAATGTCACCACCACTATGAAGTCAGTATTCCTGTCATTTCATCTAAATGTGTCCCAGTGCATCTGCTCAGGAAAACATGGATGCTCAAAGCAAACTGATGTTTATATAAGTCTGAGCTTCAGACACATTCACAGAGAACCTACATCAGTTACCACAGCCCCATTAGCAAAGAGAAATGGCGTCTTGCCTGTCTTTGCTCGTTAGAATAAAGTACATTCGCTCAGAATTTTGTCAACAGGTGCTGAGCGTTTTGCTGTGGATGGAGGCAGAGATATGCATGCTTGCAAAAACTTCTATCAAGCATAAATCAACTGATTGGAAACGGAAATCGCAGCTACAACACTGTTACAGCACATTCGTCACCACAAGCGCTGCAAATAACTGGTGAAAAGGTCATTCTGCTCGGCTCGCTGTGTGTGCCACCATGTTGCTGAGATGTCAGGTTTGTTTGTGTGGGTAAACTCAGGCTAGATGGATCTTGCCCAATTTTTCTGAGTTCCGAGTACAGTGGCTTGCAGCATAAAGCCATGCTCGGCACAATGACGTTAAATGTCCCCAAACACACCTGAAGACTAATTTAGCCACTTGTCAGCAACTGCCTTTATTAAGACACATAAAAGCTTTTCAAATTCATGTGTGAGGTGTTTCCTGACATATTTTATGTCATAGAACAAAACATAAAAAAATCTCTTGAGCTTGCGTTCATCACACATCTTATTTCAGGCATCTAACCATAAAGCCACTGACTTCAAGACGAAGGAACAGGAAGTGTAAAAATGCTAACTCATTTCCAGGTTTTAGAACTCATTCCTGCAGCTCTCTCTTTTACCACTTTAACTCGGAGACCTGCAGCAAACATTAGACGAATGCAGAAGAATAGGAGAGCAGAAAGTGAGCAAACACAACTAAGACTAATGTGTATAACAGCAGTGACTAATAGACGGCATTCACTTTACATTCCTGCCCATTAGAAACACAGAGGAACTATACACTCATCACACACACACACACAGACACACAGACACACAGACACACACACACACACACATACAAACACCACGACCATAAAGTAGCGCACACACTCGTCTGGCTAATGACATGCGGGTGACTGCTGTGTTCACCATATGACCAGCAGCAAGCTGAACTTCCTGCTAACAGCACGAGACTCACAGTGACAACAGCTGTTGGAGGAGAAAGATGAGTGTTCAGTTCACATGTGTGGCAACACTATTGAGATGTCCAAAAATTTAAAATATATAAATAAACATTTTGGTGCTCTAATAAAGCTGACAAACAAAATAAATGAAAAAAATGATGGGAAATTATTTTATGCTGCGAAGTTATGTGGGACAACCAGCATTGTGTTGTCAATACGACATGCTAAACAGTCAATAATACATTATACAAACTTCATTTACAGTCCCTCCTAAGAATAAACCACTGAGACATAAAGGGATTAATAATACAAACATTAATAATAATGCAAAGAGGATTTAACAACAAGGTAAAATACTGTTTATGTATGTATGTCATTGATTTCAAGGACAATGCTGTAAAGTCACATGTCCTTCCCCAGTAGCCACTGAATAAATCCAACCAATCCAACCAGAGCTTCCTTCGACTGTGTCGAAACACTTTTCTCTCTGTATGTATGTAGGTTCAGCGACTGCCTCGCTCACTTAAAACAATAAGCTCACAAGACAAACTAGAAGAGTGTCAGGTGTGTGTGTAAGCACATCTATCAACATCAGGTTTGTGTTGGAAACCAAACTGGCATCGTCTCTCGGTTCATGTGCTGACTCTGCATTGACTACATCCACCCCCTGGACCTTCACCTTAACTATCAAATATATACACGTGCCTATTATTGACTCTAAACCCAACTGCAATACCAATACTACCACTTACATATTATTCAGTTGTCTTAAAAATGTCACTGGAGTCAAATCACCTGTTAGATTTAATCATAACCTCATCAATAATAAATGCCAATAACTGTTAAGGAGCTATGGTATTACAGAGGAGCTTGTTTACTTATCTGGCTGTAAGCAGCAGGAACATGTGCACACAACATAATGCCTCTCCTAGGCTAGGATTCTAAGCAGCACGGGTTTGATTCCTGGTCAGGAAACACTTTATTACTATGCTTCAGTCAGGGTGTAGTGCTGCCGGAGTACACAGGAACAATGCTCCACCACTTCTTTCCTCCAAGTGAGCAAATAGAATACTCACAGTCTGCATAACCTGTTTGAAAATTGGATCTTCAAGTGTTTGAAGATCCAATCATCAATGAAGCATACGTCATGCAACAGCGACAATAATACAAAACTGAATGGTCAAAGTTGTCATGTTGACATTTAAGGTGTGTTGCCTGATTCACAGAGTCAACTCATACATTGATTAACATGCAAGAAAACATTTCGCCTAAAAAGCTGCCAGCTTTGAGTAGCATGGTGAATTAAATTGTTTATTCCCAATCTACAGCTGCTAACTGTTACCTAGTAGATGATAAGGCAGCAAAACATCCTTTAATTGTATAGTTAGAGTTGACTAATGTATGTAAACTTGTCACCACAGGAGCAGTGGTTACATAACTTTGAAAATGAGCCACAACTTAACCTCGTCATTGTTGTGCTGCGGGACGAGCAAACAGCACTACACCCCTGGTTTCAGTCTCTGCTCTTGTACTCAAGACTTAATACTTAATCGCCAAATGAAATTTGTCTTGTCAAACACATACACTACAGATAGAACACTAGCACCTTTAGGGAAATAAGCAGCAGTATCAAAAGACACACTGGATAAAATGTTGCGAGTGCATTAAAACCATCTGCCCTATTGCACAACTATTTAACCTGCCGAGTGGCCAGTTGTGCCGTGTTTGTGATGTTAAGGAAGGGGAAAGCTTCAGGATATGTGCTGCTTTGGAACATGGATGTAGCTACCCTGTAAAATCACACTTAAGTTGAATCTAACCAACAAAAAAAAACAAAACAATTCTACTGTTGTAGCTGTTTAGATTATACTGATAATAATTAGGGGCTGATAATCAAACCAGAACGCTAACAGAGGTTACTTTAAGGCGAACAATCAGTGACGTCCTCATTTCCTTATATCTGGAAACTGACTGAACTGGTCCTGACTGCCTGGAAAGCAAGATTTTGGCAGGTTTGCACTGTGAAGACAATCTGAGGCCCGAGGACACGGAAAAGAAACCAGCTCTCTGTCAGCGACGAAGATCATAAGCATATATTTATATGAGGACATAGTTCAATATTTTGAACATGTACATTTGTCTCCCTTCAATACAAACATGAAAGTAGCAGAGGACTTTTATTGTGATGAAATTTAAGACATTCCCACCTTAAATAAACACATAAAAGGCACAAACAGGTGCATTAAAAAATCACCAGAATGTTTGACGCTCAAAATGTCCTGGGGTAGGAACCCTAAATCCCACGTTTCATGTGTGTCCCCCAGTACTGAAACAAAATCTACTCCCTTTAGCAAAGATAATCATGCAGTACAGGACAATCTCTAAACAGACTTTCCTCCAATGAGGTAAAATGAATCTTAAGGTTTAGTGCGTAGGATTTTGTAGCGTCTAGCAATAAGGCTGCAGAACTGAAACTCTCCCATGTGCCAAGCGTGTAGGAGAACTACCATGGCTGACACGAAAACGCAAATAGTCCTATTCAGAGCCAGGTTTTTTTGTCCATTCTGGGCTACTGTAGAACAACATGGCGGAGTCTGTGGAGGAGGACCAGCTCTGTATGTAGATACAAACTGCTCATTCTAAGGTAATGAAAACACGTTTCTTATTATCAGGTGATTATAAACTAATGAAAACATAGTGCTGAATATTATATTCTATTTCTGTTGATAGATGACTCTAAATCCTACTGACTGCAGTAATTAAGGCATGTATTGATTCCCTGGTAAGTAAAATGGACTTGTGCCATAAAGCCACAAATCACTGTGCTGTAAAGCACAATAAAGAAGCAGTGGTCTGACATTTTTGCTTATTTGCCTCTTTGCCGAGGGAATATTTGACAATTATATTAAAGAAAGAAAGGGCATTAGAGCCAGCACAATGAGGAGCGTCTGCTAGATTTAGGATGTGCATACCATGCATTGTCCCAATAATTTAATTTAACTTCAAGTCAGCTGAAATTCGGGGTTGATTTCTCTAGAGAACGACTTGCACAATGGTGATCATTACCAGTGAGCGACACAAACAGTTAGCACACAACCACTATTCATATACTAGATACTAGACAGCCATGCATGTGCTCATGAAAACCAGAACGCACGCACACACACACGCACATTCTCACCCCTCGAACAGTGACAAAGCATTAGTTTATCGACTGCGGTCCACAGAGCTTTCACCACACTTGTTCCAGCTGATATAAGGTGTTTTTCAGAGGCCTTACAGCATTGAGCTGGGACACAAAAGAGCCGAGCTGCTCCTGTAATACACTAAGCGAGTTTGTCCACATGCCTAAGTGTCACAGCTAGAACACACACACACACACACAAAACACCTAAAGAACATGGGGCAGAGTCCAGGTGAATGACACACGGCATTTAAACGTGCAGCAGGTACCTTACCCGTTTGACAGAGTCTCTTCCTCTCCTGACATTTTCATCTGGCAACAGTGTGTGAGTGTGTGTGTGAGAGATAGAGAGACAGAGAAAGCTGGAAACTGCAGAAGTCAACGTGAGCCTGAGGCCTTTCCAGCAGTGCAGTGTGATGGTCTACGTCTTTTTCTGTAGCAGCAGCAGCAGCAGCAACAAGAGCAGAAGCAGCAGCAGAAGGGCAGTCGGGTGAAAGAGAGAGAGAGAGAGAGAGAGGGAAGAATGAAGGAGACAGGGAGGGAGGGAGGGAGAAAGAGAGGTGGAGGAGGGACGCAGCAGCAACAGCAGATCTTAATAAGACTGGGATGACGATCACACGAGGGTAGAACACACAGTCTATCTGTGCTGCCTCTAACTCACATACATACATACAAGAGGCCTGTCCCACCTCTTCCGATCATCAC
This sequence comes from Epinephelus lanceolatus, assembly GCF_041903045.1. Taxonomy (NCBI): domain Eukaryota; kingdom Metazoa; phylum Chordata; class Actinopteri; order Perciformes; family Serranidae; genus Epinephelus; species Epinephelus lanceolatus. Next base: position 18,667,226 of record NC_135739.1, read on the forward strand.
CCTCATGCTACACACTGCAGTCTCTCCCCTGATTGGTTAATGCAAAGTCAGAGGGCGGGGCTAAGAGCCACAATTCATGGCCTAAGGATTTTCTTAAAGATGTGAAACAAGCAAAGAAAGAAAAATCAAGAGGAAGCACAGAGCGACAGAAGGAGAAATGAGTTACGAGCAATTAATTCCTCCCCGACACAAAACTTTGTGCTGCTGAAGGTGAAAGAGGGAACATGAGGCTAAAAAGATGGAAGAAGAGAGTACTGATGCGTAGTGAGACTCTTAGCCGGTCCATTCTGCTGCAGTGGCAGAGACTGAACGCTGCAGCGACCAGAGAGTCCAGAAATAGAAGACATAGACGCAGTACAGCAGCTCGTACTGTGGATGCATGCAAGAACTGATGTGAAATCATGAATGAAAAACCCTTTCAATGCATTCTGACATGACACAGCAGGAAAACCACAGGAGTAATTAATAACATGAATAAGGGCTACACTTCCTTTAGCTGAATAGTTTAAAAGCTGTGTGGGTTAGTTCACGGACAGAAGCTCACTGACACAGTAAAATGGAACAGAGCCGTCGTTAAAGGAAGTGATTACCCCTGTGTGTTTCCTGCTGTGACAAATCAAAATGTCTGTTGTGAAAAAACTCAATTATCTAGTGTCAGAAAAGTCCAAGGATCATAAATTCTTTGGAAGAGAGGGAAAAAGCATAAAATACACTCTGGTTTGACCAAAGCATGTGTAGACTCTGAAAACAGATGTGCCAGCTTGAGTACTTTATTTGTGTAATGCATGTATTTTGGAAATGAATCACTCTGCTGGATGGTTTTCAAATTCTAGACTGATTAAATAGCTTTTGCTCTTCTCTTAAGAATGTTTGTTTATTCACCTCAGTCTAGTAAATGCATAAGCACCACAATTAATTTCAAGTTAAAGGTCCAGCGTGTGGGATTTAGAGGGATGTACTGGCAGTAATGGAATATAATATAATAAGTATGAAAATGAGAACTGTGTTTTTGTTGCCATAGAATGAGACATTTATATCTACACAGGGAGCAGGTCCTCGTCTATCCACCTTATTCCTGAGGGCACTACTGTAGAAATGATTATGGGCACAACTTCCAGTGAGATAGCAGAAGTAGCAGCTAGCTAGTGAGTCCCATTGACTGTCTGTGGTTAGTCCCAGTGGCTACTCTTGGTGGCTGTCCGCCAATGCTGGTTCTTTTAGAAAGTAATTTGCCTTCAGTTTAGCAAATACTGATTTATTTTAAAACAAATATTTAGCTAATGTTAACTTAGCATTTTCTAAAATGTCTTTGCGGAGCTCTGGTACCTGCTGCACTGTCTATTTCTGCAACTGTGTGTCAAACATGTAACCAGAACAAAAATGGATTGTTCCTGTTGCCAAAGGTACCATTGATATGAGAAATAAAACCACAAGAGTTTCACGAGACATAGCAAAAAAGCATTAAATCAGAATTTGAAGAAGAGAATGACACCTAGACTGACAGGTCCGTCACTCAACCTCAGTACATGATATCCCTGTCTTTCCCTGTCAGCAACATACCTTGAAGTATGTAGTTAGTCATTAGGGCTGAGAGTTACTGAGTTACTGATTTACTGTACTTCCTTTATATCATATAGAAGAATGCCAAAAGTTATTTCTTTTACTACTACTTTATATTACTATTACTAACGTCTGCTGCTAAATTCAGCATCATGTTTCATGGTGTGTTCCATGTTTTATTTCCCAATTGCTCTTGGAAAGAAGACTAGAGTACTGTAAACAAACTGTTACCACTGGAAATCGCCCGTTTCGGTTCAATGCTGGAAGTTGCACCTGTAATTCATGCAAGGTATCATAGGGGCTAGGAATAAGGTGGCTCGATCCCAACTTTTCTGTGGGAAGTGGTGTATGCCTCTTTCAGGCCTTGTTTTGTGTATACACAATGTTTATAAATGAGACCCCCTAATCCGTTTGCTTTGGAGAGGAAGAGACCTCTGAGGATAAATCAGCTCCTAATAGAAACCTCCTGTATAATGAACACTGAAGGAACTCTAACAGAGAGACGTTTCAGCTGGTTTTTAACCACTAAATCCCTTCCAATCTTCCACATTGTTCATTCAATTATCGGGTCTACAAAATGTCAGAAAAAAGTGAAAAATAAAATGCCTGCAAAGCCCGAGGTGATGTCTTCAGATCACTTCTCCAGTCCTACTAAAAGTCCAAAATAAAGATATTCAAGTTTACAGAAACATAAAATATCTCATTAGAGAAGCTAAAACAAGGAAACGTTTGGTATTTTTGCTTGAAAATTACTTGCATGATTAGCTGATGATTAAAAATTGTTGCCAATTTTCTGTTAACAGACAGATCATCAAATTATTTCACTTCTTAACTGGTAACTGGGGTGTTTGGATTTTCTTGGTAGACGATTAAACATCCTCAAGCATGAAGAGTGAGCGTGAGAGTGAACAAATAACCTGCAAGACAATATTAATCCATGAACAGAATTCCAAAACAACAATATAAATCCTCAGCTGATTCATAGAGAATGTTATTTCTCTCCATGGAGCCACAGGAGCACAGTACAGTGGCATGTCTCTATCACACACATACACAACTGCAAAGACACATACACACTCTATTAGTAACACTGCTAACATCAAGAGAGCATAAAGATCACACTCATGTGACTGTGTCTAAGTGCTCATCACGTTTGACATATTTTCTCCCACATCATAGCCCATAAAAACACAATCATAAAAGCAAAGCACTCTGGCCAGCGCAGGAGCAAAAAGGGAAATCCATCTGTCTTTATAGACTGTAGTAAAAAAAAAAAAAAAAAACCTTAATTGTTGCTTCCATCTCTCTCACGTGTGGGCTGTGAGGAGCACAGGCGGTCACGGGTTCATGGCGAAGATAATTAGATTTGATACGCTGCTGCTGTCCTCATTGTGAAGAATTGGATTTGATGACAGAAAAACAAGAAATGTTGCCGCTTCGAACTACTTAGGCTTTTGGCTTAATGTAGTAACATGCAAATCTCTGCTGCTTTTATGCACCACACATTAGTAAATCATCCTGAACATTTGTGGTTCTATATACACTGGTATTGTGTTGTAATGCCCATTGATAACAAATGTCCTCAAATAAGAGCAAATGAATCCCAACTTGAAAATATCTATGCAATGGTTTGACATTTTGTGAAAGGTGCTTATTCTTGCAAATTACAGACGGATGCACCACTAAAATCTGTCCATTAAATATGTCCGTAGGTGTAAATGTGAGTGTGAATGATTGTCTGTCTCTATGTGTCAGCCCTGTGACAGTCTGGTGACTTGTCCAGGGTGTACCCCTTCTCTCGCCCAGTGTCAGCTGGGATAGGCTCCAGCCCCCCCTGCGACCCTGTACAAGGATAAGCAGTTATGGAAAATGAATGAGACGAATGAATGAATGGCTGCCTGAGTTCAGACCTTTGAGTCCACCCACTCTACAGATTCTGAGGTGACTGAATCATCTGGCATTGTAGAGGTACAGCAGGTAGTCCACTAATGGGAAGATTGGTGGTTCAAGCCCCAGCTTGTCCAGCCCACATGTCAAAGTATTCTTGGGCAACCCAAATCACTCCTGATGACTGTTCCATCAGTTTGTGAGTGTGTGTGAACGGGTGAATGTGACATGTAGTGTAAAAGTGCTTTGAGTGGTTGCAAGACTAGAAAAGCGCTATACAAGTGCAGTCCATTTACCAAGTGCTGTACATTGTGACATGAAACAGTGGTTTCTTGGTTTTAAAAAAAAACAACAAAAGACCAGTGAGAGCTGAGGGGGGACTTGATCAGCCAATCAGCCCCATGGGCAGGACGAATGTAGCGGTCAAACTGTTGTCAAGCATTGTCAAGCAGTGTCTCTGTGCTAATGAGGAGTAATAACAACAATGGCATCCACTACAGACAAGACAGACGCCACTATCAAGGCTGTTCTACACTGACTCGTCTTCTCAATATTGCTCGACATTGTAGTTTGTTTATACTTCGCTCCACCCCACCCAAAAAAGGTGGTATTGCCATGACTACACATCGGTTTGGACTTAAAATGATGTTAGATTCAGGCAGATAGCTGGGTCTCTAATAATTGGTTAGGGAAAATCTAAATCAGTTAGGGTGGAGGCAATGTCAGACTGAAGATCGAAACGTTTAACGAGTTGACAATTCTGTCTGACATCAGGAGATGTAGCTGGCCGACATAACAAGTAAATTAGTGAGCTTTGTGGGTGGTGGTCGGCAGATTTTGTTACTGTTGCGCTTGATGTTTCACCCTGTTTCAGTCTCTATGCTAAGCCAGTGGTTCCCAACTGATGGGTCACGTTCCAAAAGTGGGCCACGGGCCCATCCTGAAAGGACTGTGGGGATTTAACCTGCTGGTTAACCCGCTTTATTTTCAAGTGCAGTCAAATTTCAGCAAAGAGCTTTCATTTCTGCTGTACAGCGGGTGACTAACAGACAGCTACTTCACAGAGACAGCAAAATGCTCAACGACATGGCCAAACGTAAGTATGACCCTGAATATATTTAACCTCAAACCAATGGACCAGTGGACCTTGAACAATGACTAAGGAGAAATCTGGACCCCATGGCTGGACCAGATGGGAACCACTGTGCTAAGCTAAGCTAACTGCCTCCTGGCTTTATATTTAATGAACAGATATGGAAGTGGTATCAGTCATGGCATCTACCTCTCAGCAAGAAAGAGAATAAGAGTATTGTCCCAAAATGTCTATTACTTTAAAAATCACAAGGATATTTTCCTTACTAACTAAAAATGTGAAACCTCAACATTTAGCACCTTTAACCTGGATTTATTCAATCTAGAATTAACTATGCAGATCATCCGTGCTCTTTTCCTTTAGTTCCCTCCCTCAGATCCAAACACATGCAGCTATCCTCTCCCTCAGGCTAACAATGTAATCCTTTACATGCCTGGACACAGAATGTAGAACTAAACTACTGAATAAGCAACTAATTCACATTCATCCAGTCATAACTTGACAGGGAGGGTTGAGAGATGATTCTCAGGTTCTCTCTGTCTGAATTTTTGATATGTCGAACAGCAGGGAGAAGCTGCCAGTGACCATCTGGTGGCCTTTACTTCAACATGTCACCAATACATCAAGAAGTCCTTTAAGTCAGCTGTAAGGTGCAAGCTGAACACAGCAGCTCACACAGGATTGCAAATCATTAACAAGCACAGTGAGAACTTTTCAAGAATTTTTACAAATGACGGGACATCAGTGGGTTTCTCTGCATTTTTGTTGTTGTTGTGATCTAAACCAGAGTGTTGCTTTATCAGAGTTAACTGTGCGGTCTTACCCATTTGATGGATTTGTTGACTGCAGAGCATCTTTGTTGTCCGGTAGCTGTAACCTGAAACAGAGGAACAAAATCAAGGCTGTTTTAGAGAAAGGAGGGAAATCTCAAGGGAAGACAAACCAGCTGAAAAGCCGGCTATTGTTTGAGAAACATGACCGTGAGAGCCATAGAAACTCGGACACTGATACATGTGGACACTCCCAGGCTACTTATTTCTTTTCAATGACTCGTCGAGGACATTTCTTCGGATATTAATGGGACAGTTTTGGGAGAAAAATGTCTGTGAAATCGGCCTGATCAGGGAACAGAATGTTTTGGTGAACCCATATTGAGTTTCGCAGAAAGACTCAAAACATTCTCTCAAATTTTAAACTGTAACCCAGACTATGCTTTACTATCTGATTTTGTTTTACTTTATATGTCCTTGGTGGTTTTAAATTCAAACACACTCACCTGAAGTCTGTGATGATGGGATCCAATTCTGGACTGTTTATGACTGACAACCTGGGAAAAGAAATAAAAGTGACTCTGTGTATGAAACTTATCTGTAGGAGCTAAGATGCTAACAACTAAACCTATCATTACACGGTTATTACATGTTTTAATAACACTGTGACATCACAGGGTTTGTTGTTTTCATTGTGACACTGCTGATTGTCTCTGAGAATACATGACTTTGCACAATGTGAACGTACCGGCTCGGGGAGTCCGGGCTGTCAGGGATGTCTTGCGCCTCCACGGCAACACTGTGAAGAGGTCAAAGGTTAACTTGGAGAGAATGTAAGAATGGATCTCATGATGGTGAGAGGAGAAGGTGCTCTAGGATACTGTAAGTCTAATCTGAAGATCTGAGGAGGACTCAAGAGTTTGGAACAGATAGTTTGAATTGTTGGAGTGTTGGCGATATCGGCCGTAGAGATGTCTGACTTCTCTCCAATATATTGGAACTAGATGGCACTCGGGTTGTGGTGCTCAAAACGCCAAACAAATACATTTGAAAAACTCAACAGCATTGTCTCTTTCTAGAAATCATGACCTGGTACTCATGATAATCCATAGACCTTGTTATGAGCTGTTTCATATAGGAGCTACTTTTTCCTACCAAACTACACCAACCAGTACAGGATAAAAAGCTTGTATCCAGTCATGGATGAGAGACTTGTGCTTGTGACAGCATGAGATGTAAACATTAATGGTGTCCTCTTGGGCTGAGCTGTAACGTTAGTTAAGTCAGTGGTGCTAGATGAGCTAGTAGTAGATGAACGCTTCCTTCTGAGCGGTGACACTGTTAGCAGGTGTAGTTCAGTTGAAAGAAAATAATTCCTACATGAAACTGCTCACAACAAGGTTCATGGATTATCGTGGATTAAATGAGTACTTTATTCTAGTCAGCCTGAAACATCCTGAAACAGCAATCAGGTCTAAACAATCTTCACTTCAACATATAAATCTTGGACTCTTTGGTCAGGGTAAGATCAGTGGTTTCCAACTTCTTCATCTTGTGACTCCTCATCACAGGGTGCATGACTGTGAGGTATGAGAAACTGTGTAGTTGTACACAATGACAAAAGCAAAGATTTGAGAAGATTCAAAAGGTAAACATGGTCCATACCTAGGTGATTATCCTACAATCTCTTGAGTACATGTTGTGCCCATGTGTGGGTGTACTGGCCTACAGTATACTGTAGGTTTGGAACCACTTGATTCGATTGTCACCCCATTAACACATTACTTTTTCTCCCAGCTTATTTATTTTATTTACTTATAGTAGTTTACAAAAATGATCTTACAAAAGCAGCCTTCAGAGATGGAACAACACAATAAAACACCAACAAAACCACAGAACAAGTGTGTTTCAGTGCACTGCTAGGAAAGTAAAAGCCTGCTTGATCACAACATGAATGTAATGTTGTCTAACAGGCTGCAGACCGGCAACAAAAGACTTAATGCACACAGTAAGATGGATCATGATACCAATCTTTTAAAGTAAAGAACATTGTTTTCCCTGTTGACTCACAGTGGGCAAGCTCCTCTGTGGATTTATCAGATATTGGATTAGACAATCATAATCAAACACAACTTTTTCTTTTTAATTTGTGAACAGTGTGACTGTTTTAGAGTTAAGAAACACAGGGCTGAACTTTACAGATCATATCAGATACTCATATGAGAGTGTGTGTTGTCTGAAGAGGATCTATGCTGGCACTGAACATGCCGTGCTCTCTCGACTATCTCTGTGTGATGACAAGATAACAAATTACACTTAAAAGTGCGATTGCATTCTGTAATGAAAATAGACAAGTACCGACAGGGACAGGACCTGCACTGATTTTCGGGAGCTTTCCCCTTTCTACTCACTTTTTGCTGTCATTTTTCTTCACGCTTCGTTTCCAGTTCCTAATAAAACTCATTCCCCAGCTCTGAGATTGGGTGAGACAGCAGAAGATCACACGGCGGGCATGGATGGACAGACAGACAGGAGGGAGGACGGGGGCAGCTCACACCGACTTCACACTGACACAAGTGAACATACAATACCCGCTGCGTGTCTTCCTCCTTCCTGACGTGAAAAGGTGTGTTGCTGCTGTCATCGTTATAATAATGACTTTCCTATTTAAATGCACTGTAATGTAGCTGCTGTGAGACCCGGCTACATGGTCCTAGAGCCCTCCATCTTACGACAAGGTTCCACACTATAATGAAACAGGCAGTTACATACTGTACGACTTAAAATGTATTATTCAATAAACAAACATGTAGCCTACACACATTAAAGAAAGTTAACTGTCTCGTGTGTAGGATTTAGGGGCCTCTATTGACAATAATGGTAAATAATATTCACAACTACCTTTTCATTGGTGTATAAAGTTGTAGTTAGCATCGCACTGGTTCAACCGTCAAAAACCCTATGGGATTTTTTCATTTGATTTTAAATTACTGCCGAAAATAAGCTCTGTGGCAAACAAACATCTATGATACTTACACGTATTGTTCGGCGACATAATCTCCACAAATGAACACCACTTTCAAGATTACTGAAGCCTGAATGCAGTCACCAGAAGTAAAAAGCTAACATTAGGCTTTAAACGAACTGCACCACAGTCGCACGACCTGACGTCACCGCCATAACAGGACCGTGTTCGGCGCGGCTCGGCGCGATGACGTTCTGTAGTCTCATTGAGCCGTTTGTTAGCAACTGCCGCTTTGAAGACATGTAGAAGCTTCCAAGTTTACAAGTGGAGTATTAACTGACGTATTTTATGTCGTGGAACAAAACATGAAAGTATCTTAAGCTTTTGTTAACCACAGACCTTATTTCAGGCATCTAACTTAAAACCCATTCAAGAAACACATTGACTTTAAGACCCAGGAACCGTCAGTGTTAAAATGCTGAGTAATTTCCGGGTTTTACGCAAGAAAACTAAAATTATTTTTTGTTTTTATATTTACTGTTGTTTTCGGAATCATTCATGGGGCACTCATCCTAAAATAAGAACTATTATGTCTTGTTGTGGAGCAGGTCCTCTTCCTCAGAATCCGCCATGTTGTTCTACAGGAGACCACAACGGACAAATCAAATACTGGCTCTAGATAGGGCCTATTGCATTTTCCCGTCTGCTACTGTAGTTCTCCTGTTTATAAGCTTGGCACACGGGATACGTTTCAGGTGTTTATAAATGCTCTGTAAATCAAAATCAAAATCAAAATCAAAATGCATATGTACATTTACTCAAGTACAGTGTTAAAGTAAAATTTGAGGTACTTTCCTGCTACTTTCGGTTTCTACCACAGTACTTTTAAGAGGGAAATAGTGTACTTTTTATTCCACTATGACAGCCTAGTTATGCCTAATTTAAGTTTGCATAAAGTCAGACATGCTGTTATAGATTGAGCTGACAGTAGTACATGTACATAAAGTAGTTAAGGCGGCCTTCAAACTGACCAGCAACATAAATGCTGCCTAAAAATGACTGCATCCACTTCCACAAAAATAATCAAATAATATTATACATATAACAAAATCACTTTCTGAATCATTCTGATCTACTTATTGAGTACTACTAAAATGTACCAATACAAGAATGTAAAAGTCCTGCATTAAAAATGTTAGTACCTGTATTATTAGCAAATGTTACTTTGGCTCATGTGCTCACACATTATTTATGTTATTGGACCATTATTACATATGCATTATTATGTATTAGTCTATCAGATAGTGATGTGTTTTAGGGAAAATAAATGTGTATAAAAGTACAATACTCCCCTCTGACATGGAGCAGAGTAGAATATGGGGGCATACAATTGCAACACTTAAGTAAAGCATGAATACCTACATAAGTGTTCTTAGATACTTTCCACCACTGCTGCACTTTTCTTGTAATAGAGTATTGTTATAATGCAGTATTAGTACATCTACTCAAGGATCTAAAATTGTACTCCACACAGCCAGTAACATGATTTAATCCCAGTAAGAACACACACACTGCAAAACTACACGTTTAATATTTATTCTGTTTCAATTAAATGCATTACATATTCTGGCCAAACCTCCCAATAATGATTTTCTTCTTGCACGTTAGAAAATACAAAATAAAATACAATTAGTTTGAGCTTAAAAAGCCTTTATGGGTAAGCCTAGAAACACAAGTGGTTCTTGATTTGTAAAATTCGAGGAGTCTGTACAAATGACAGTAACGTGTCAGGTGGCCTTTAAAGGTGAGAGGATTAAACTGTTGTATGACAAGAGACTCAGCTGTGAAGGTGAAGACGAGATGGACGACTCCTGCTCTCGCTTGTATTTACAATAAACGTGAACTGCAATATGAGACGCACTGAGAGTAGGAAGTGCAGCCTTGACCATGGACAGTAAACTGGTTAAACATGAGAAGAGGAAACTATGACAATGCTCGTTCTAAACAAGGCCGAAAAGAGAAAAAAATACATCTGAACAGGACGAATTGTCCAAAATGTTGTGCACCATTAGCTCACAAATCAGCAAGGAAAATAAAAACAAAAGCTTACTGCTCTTCAACCAAACCTTCCCTTGTTTAGAAACCATCTATCACAGTTCAGCACTCAGCGTTAAGTCACTTAAGTTCATTTTCTGGGAGAAACACAATATTTCCCAGCAAGGAGAGGAATCACTGGCCGGCCAACTATTGTGAGGGTGTTAACAGGCGTGTGGATGCAGTGCAACGGAGGGATTTATCTTCACAACACCAGCAGGTTAAATCCCCACAGAGCCTGAAGTGCACACACAAAAGACAAACTGCTCCACCAGAACGCAGAGACACTAATCAACTTTTACTGACTTTGTGTAGGACTTTGAAATCTAGTTAGGCTCCCAGACAGGAAGCATCTGCTGAGACAAAAAAAAAAAACATTATGGGAAAAATAAAAAAAAGTTCATACAAATGCCAAACAGCAGTGGCAAACTTTGAAATGGAACGTGGTGTGAAATTTGTGAAATGAATACTTTAGGAAATTTTTCTTTTTAGTGCACTTCTCTCATCTACAACCAAGTATCCATGTTACTGAAGTGTAATTCAGCAAGCTTTAGGGAGATTGCTTTGTGACTAACCCTGGATCAATCAGGATGAAAAATATTATTAAAGGGACAGTTCATGTTAAAATTGAATATACATATTATTCCTCTTACCTGTAGTGCTGTGTGCAAAGTGGTGTGAGTTGTCAAATGTTGTGTTGTCCATATAATGGAACCAGATGGCACTCGGCTTGTGGTGCTCAAAGTGCCAAAAAAAAAAACATTTGAAAAGTTCAACATCAATGTCTCTTTCCAGACATCATGACCTGGTTACTCAAAATAATCCATAGTGTGAGCAGTTTCATGTAGGAACTATTTTCTTTCTACCAAACTACACCCACCAACCAAATCACTGTGCAGAAGGAAGAGTGCATCTACTGCTAGCTCACCTAGCATCACTGAGCTAGCTAAGGTTACAGCGCAGCTGGAGGAGACGCCATTAACGTTTACATCTCACACAGTCATGAGCCTCTTGTCCATGAGTAGATGCACGCTTCCTTTTGCGCAGCAATACAGTTGGCGGGTGTAGTATGGTTGACACTGTCTCTATTAAGCCAGGTTTAATGTGTGTTTTGGGTGTGTTTTATATCAATTGAACTTTACAGCATGTCACAGAAACTCCACCACTGACTAGTGTTTTGGAGGTGTAACTGCAGAGTGACACAGACACACCATCGCACAAGTATAAATGCTCACAACGGCGTAGGCGACATGCGTAAGGTACGCACTGTAGGGTCTGCCACACAAGTATAAATCCCGCTTAACTCACCTAGCACCACTGAGCTAGCTGGTGTTACAGCTTAGACACCATTACTGTTTACATCTCGTGCTGTCACAAGACCTCTCCTCCATGAGTAGATGCACACTTCCTTCTGCGTGGTCATACAGTTGGTGGGTGTAGTTCGGTAGGAAGAAAAAAGTCCCTACATGAAACTGCTCACAATGTATCCATTGATTTACAGACATCTCTTTCGCTGTGCAAGTCTACGGTAAAAGGTCTTTTTGGGCCACAGGGCATCACATGATGGTGAATGGCCTGGTATGAGCCTCTCATCCATGTGCAGATGCACTCTTCCTTCTCTGTGGTGATATGGTTGGTGTTTGTAGTTTGGTAGAAAGACATTCTTTCTACATGAAACTGCTCACAACAAGGTCTGTGGATTATCTTTAGGTTACTAAAGATAATCCACAGACCGTGTCATGATTCCTGCAAAGAGACATTGTTGCTGACACTGCAGACATCTCTACGGCTGATACCTCCAACACTCCGCAACTCACACTAAAACAATCTAGACTGATAAATACCACTACAGGTAAGAGGAAAAATATGTATTTCTGATTTTGGGGTGTCCCTTCAACATTATTCATGTATCTTATGAGTAATTAGGGTGGGTAAAGTGGGTATAAATCAGTTGTTTCCACACATACATTCATCACAACAACCCAGTTTCTATTTTTTACACTTATGTTTGAATGCTAATGTCCAACCTCAACAGTTTTGCTGTCAAATTTCAGCAAAAACATTAATAATTAAACATCAAGGACTGAGTGTTTCATACTAATTAAAATAATGTAGAGTATTTGGTGTCTGACTCTATCAAATATTTGTCAAAAGCAGTTCTTGTGTCGTGCAATCCCCTTGTAGTGTGCCCTGAAATGTAATGCTAATTATTATGTCATCATGACGTGAAAAAGTTGTAGTTTCATTCCTTTCAGTATCTCCCAAAAAATCAACTTTGACAGAACAGATGCCGGACAAAGTAATGCATTACAAACATTTAAAAGAAACTAAAGTATCTAGAAGCTGAATGTGGAAGCTGTGATGTTGAAATTTACTATAAATTTGCACGTGTTTCACATATTAGAGGACTAGTAACTTCCAGTTAGACAAGTAGAAATGTTAAATTTTGTCACCCTGTCCTAAACAAATACTTATACAAAAAAAATCTCATAGGCCTTCTGTGGGATTAGAAAAGTACATGGTCACTCCATTTCAAAAAGACTGACTGCACTCTTAAATTTTGTTACCGTGTCTCAAAAAACACTCTTTTTTCCCACCTTACTATCTCAAATCTACACACAGTTCAAGATTTAGTTTCAGAATATTAAACAAGAGCTTGAAGGAAATTAGGGGATTTTTTGGGCTCTACAAAATTAGTAAGTCTATTTCTAATTAAAGAAATCTCATGAAATTCTCAACATAACTTTAGAAGCTAGAGTGAGCCGAGTATTAATAAAGTAAAGCATTAGTGGATAAAGACAGGGCTTTTGACAAAGGCCATTTTGATCTAGTTTTGAGTGCATTAAATAAATTACATTCTGGAGAGTTAACGTGGTGCTTGTAGCCTGGTGTTGAACTCAGCGGAGCAATCTCTAAATCCATATTCACCGCATTTCATTTTCAACAATCCATTCTTCAGAACATACACTCCATCTTGGTCCTCTCCTCCAGAAACAAGACCAACAGGATGGGGAAAAAATAAAACACAATACTGCAATGCCAGTGAATGGTGAACACAGTCTGGGGAGAAGAAAGATTCAGAGGTGGGTTTATTTTGAGAAAGTCTCTTCATGGGGTCAGCAGGTGCTGCTGAATCAGTCCTATACAGTCCCCACTTTGCTTTGGTGCTTTCTGGGCTGGGCCAGGCTGTGCTGTGCCGTGCCAAGCCAGGTCAGTGGAGGAAGAGGGGGAGGAGGGGAGGAGGAAGAGGAGACAAGCTCCTCAGGAGAGTTCAGACTTGCTGAGTGCGATGGCCAGCTCCAGGTCCTCTTGTTCCTGCTGGGTGAGCCTGGCAAGTCGCTCCTTTTCCTCTCGCTCGCTCTCGCGCTTTGCCCACTCTATCATGTCTTCCTCTGTTGGATACTGCTCCGTGAACACAGGACACACATGCACACACATGCACACACATGCACACACACACACACATCACACACGAAGGGAAGGAGAGGAAGCACAAATGCAAAGAAATATGGGGAGAAAGGAGACACAAACAGACAAACATACAGTTAACAGATTCTCAAGGATAAATGAACTTATTCTTGCAACCTGCTGATGACAGGTTACCAACAGTAACAGCTGTAACATGATGCATGCTATCACCCAGAGGTGGGACCAAGTCATTGTTCTGCAAGTCACAAGTATGACTCAAGTCTTTGCACGAAAGTCCTAAGTCAAGTTCCACATCTAGACCGACAAGCCTCAAGTGGAGTCCTAAACTCTAAACAAGTCATAATGTGCTCATGACCAAATATCATGCCATTTAAAGAGTAATAATATATTAACTTTTAATTTGTACTTACTTGTTAAAACAAGTTTATTGTAAATTGTTTGTCTCTGTCTGTAATCTTTGACCTGCATGTTTCGCATACTGCAATTCCTTTTTGTTGATCACCGTGTAGTTTTTGTGCACAACAAAATCATCTTTTGGTATCTTTTTTTCCAGCTGGCGCTCAGTAGCGTAAAGTTAGTCGGACTGACTAAAACAAAGTGGTTCTGGGGAAGTGCCGACTTGCTGGGAATGAATGGCGTTAATGTTTGCTGATTCAGGAAATTAAAGGAAATTTATTGATTTATGGCACACTTTTTAAATAACATTTTTTTAATCTTTTGGGCACTGGGGAAGGTATCAAGTATTCTCAGCATTGTCAAAAGGCTCAAGTCCAAAAAAAGTCATGAGTCACTGGTGTTAAAATTTAAGTAAAGTTGCGAGCATTTTATGATTTTGTCAAGTCGAGTCTAAAGTCTTCAATTTGTGACTTGAGTCTGAACCAAATCCAAGTCATGTGACCCGAGTCCACACCTCTGTTATTATCATTTACATGTATAAGCTTCATAAAGCAACTGCTGCCCTGTAACATCCATCAAGGATTCAATGATTTATTGACGTCATTATACAATACAGGACTGCACAATGAAAGTAGCTGTAGTATGTAATGTAATGTGATCATGATTACATGAATAATATCTCAGAGGGATTTTCTTCAATGGTACAAAGGTGTAAAGCCCACTGTGAGGCCAATATCAATATATCAAATAACAACATATCTGTCAATATTATGTTTGTTGATATCATACACGTATTTTCAATAAGAATCTCTTCAATTTAGTGATTATTATAATCATTATAAACTTATCAGAGCTCTGTGATGAACAAACTAGGGATACATGATATATATTGTCCCTTAATTAGGAAATTTATATTATATATTATTTCAATACTGAAATTATATCCAATAAATGACAAATTGCTTTCACTAACTGAACAAGTGCAACATCTGTCGTTGCCTGAGGGGACGTTTTTCAGTTTCAGAGGAAGACATCACGACGAGTTTTAACACAACAAATCTTTTAAGACCTCTACAAAGTTGTCATGGCAACGAAGATGTGTTGAAGGAATAGGAGGCAGGAGGCATTAAAAACTTCGGAGGGTTTACTGGAGACAGCTCAAAGGCTGAAGCAGATGATGACAAAATTCACAAATTATGGCACTTGTCTTTTTCCTGTGGTAGAAGACCAAGGATTTCGCAAACTAATGGCACATTTAGAAACTGGTAAACTCTCCCAAGCCGCTGCTACTTTTACCACGGACATGTAGACTTCTGACATTAAGTCAGTGAGTAGGGTTAGTTTGACAGCTCAGTGGCTGAGTGAAGACTTAAACATACGTGTTACCAACAGTGATGTCAGTTAGATTTGGTTCAGTCAGCGCTATGGAATATAAAATCATCCATTTTTGCTAACCACATCTTACCCTCAGGTGCACATAAATTACAGGTTATGAATTTATTTTACAATAGAAAATTTATCAGTAATCTTATCGGTGTCGGCCATTAGAAGCAGCTTATTGGTATTGGCTGAAAAAAATCCATGTTATGCATCCCCAGAAAAAACTACTGTATGTAAAAGTTAATAACTCAAACTAATTTTTGGCATTTCTGTGGCAAAGTTTCTTGTTTTCTTTTCAGAATTTTTTGAGGCGTTTTTGTCAGAAAGATTAGGAATTTGAGAGGAAAGAGACAGGATGAACATGCAACCAAGGTCCCCAGCCGGGATTAAGCCAGAGATGTTTCAGTTTAAGTCGAGCACATCTTAGCCCTGAGCCACTGTGACAGCTACAACAGACTGATAATACTGGCAACACCAACGTACCAGCCAGGCTTTACAGTGGTGAAGCAGGTCACAGAGAAAGACGCCCTTAACCATGTTGTGGTTTTTATTTAGCACTTTCTGGCTCAAGCTTGATAATGTTTCTAAAATGGTAAGGGTAAGGTACAGTCAGATCTCTGATGTTTATAACAGATACTTTGATGACTCTCTGACAAATAACTTTTCTCAAATACCCCTTTTCTACTAAACTAGCTCTGGTTCTTGAACTGGTTCTGTTCAGGACTGTTGGAAAGTTGGTGCTATCTGGCAAAGCAGCCCATGTTTCCAACAGCTTTGATCAGAATCATTGTAATCAAAGATGTGTCATCAACGCAGGGCATTGCACGATGCACAACAGAGGTAAACCATAGCAGCGAGATGGTGGATCGCATTGATCCAAACTATTGTTCTGTTATTAAAGATATATATATACAGTACAGGCCAAAAGTTTGGACACACCTTCTCATTCAATGCGTTTTCTTTATTTTCATGACTATTTACATTGTAGATTCTCACTGAAGGCATCAAAACTATGAATGAACACATGTGGAGTTATGTACTTAACAAAAAAAGGTGAAATAACTGAAAACATGTTTTATATTCTAGTTTCTTCAAAATAGCCACCCTTTGCTCTGATTACTGCTTTGCACACTCTTGGCATTCTCTCCATGAGCTTCAAGAGGTAGTCACCTGAAATGGTTTCCACTTCACAGGTGTGCCTTATCAGGGTTAATTAGTGGAATTTCTTGCTTTATCAATGGGGTTGGGACCATCAGTTGTGTTGTGCAGAAGTCAGGTTAATACACAGCCGACAGCCCTATTGGACAACTGTTAAAATTCATATTATGGCAAGAACCAATCAGCTAACTAAAGAAAAACGAGTGGCCATCATTACTTTAAGAAATGAAGGTCAGTCAGTCCGGAAAATTGCAAAAACTTTAAATGTGTCCCCAAGTGGAGTCACAAAAACCATCAAGCGCTACAACGAAACTGGCACACATGAGGACCGACCCAGGAAAGGAAGACCAAGAGTCACCTCTGCTTCTGAGGATAAGTTCATCCGAGTCACCAGCCTCAGAAATCGCAAGTTAACAGCAGCTCAGATCAGAGACCAGATGAATGCCACACAGAGTTCTAGCAGCAGACCCATCTCTAGAACAACTGTTAAGAGGAGACTGCGCGAATCAGGCCTTCATGGTCAAATAGCTGCTAGGAAACCACTGCTAAGGAGAGGCAACAAGCAGATGAGATTTGTTTGGGCCAAGAAACACAAGGAATGGACATTAGACCAGTGGAAATCTGTGCTTTGGTCTGATGAGTCCAAATTTGAGATCTTTGGTTCCAACCGCCGTGTCTTTGTGAGACGCAGAAAAGGTGAACGGATGGATTCCACATGCCTGGTTCCCACTGTGAAGCATGGAGGAGGAGGTGTGATGGTGTGGGGGTGTTTTGCTGGTGACACTGTTGGGGATTTATTCAAAATTGAAGGCACACTGAACCAGCATGGCTACCACAGCATCCTGCAGCGACATGCCATCCCATCCGGTTTGCGTTTAGTTGGACGATCATTTATTTTTCAACAGGACAATGACCCCAAACACACCTCCAGGCTGTGTAAGGGCTATTTGACCAAGAAGGAGAGTGATGGAGTGCTGCGGCAGATGACCTGGCCTCCACAGTCACCGGACCTGAACCCAATCGAGATGGTTTGGGGTGAGCTGGACCGCAGAGTGAAGGCAAAGGGGCCAACAAGTGCTAAACACCTCTGGGAAATCCTTCAAGACTGTTGGAAAACCATTTCAGGTGACTACCTCTTGAAGCTCATGGAGAGAATGCCAAGAGTGTGCAAAGCAGTAATCAGAGCAAAGGGTGGCTATTTTGAAGAAACTAGAATATAAAACATGTTTTCAGTTATTTCACCTTTTTTTGTTAAGTACATAACTCCACATGTGTTCATTCATAGTTTTGATGCCTTCAGTGAGAATCTACAATGTAAATAGTCATGAAAATAAAGAAAACGCATTGAATGAGAAGGTGTGTCCAAACTTTTGGCCTGTACTGTATATATATATTTTTAATCCAAAAACAAGCAGGGACCAACAATTAATGATTTGATGATGATTTCTCTGTCATTCTAACCTGTAGAATATGACACAACAACTAATGTCATCATGGTTCCCACTTCAGGTTAAGAAAAGACCTGCTATTTTTTGGTTCCAAACCAATTTATTTTTGTTTAAAATGCTCTAAACGGTTCAAATTAGGTGCAGGAACGAGAGCAGCACCTGATCCATGTTGGTGGAAAAGATATAAAACAGTATTTTGACCTGTCATTGTAGGAGAAGCACACATGTAACCAAAAAAAAAACACATTTGTAATTAAAGGCCCAGTGTGTAGGATTTAGTGACATCTAGTGGTGAGGATGGAGAACTGAAATTACTCCCATGTGCCAAGCGTATAAGAGAACCAGGTGTGGCCGACTTGAAAAAACAAAAATGCAAATGGCCCTATCTAGAGCCTGTGTTTGATTTGTCTGTTCTGGGCTACTGTGGAACAACAAGGCAGCCTCTGTGGAAGAGGACCTGCTCTACATATAGATATAAATGGCTCATTCTAAGGTAACGAAAACACGGTTTTTATTTTCAGGTGATTATAAACTAATGCAAACATAGTTCTGAATATTATATTCCATTTGTGCCGATAGATGCCTCTAAATCCTACACATGGGTCTGTTAATTAACATTTATCTGTGTCAGTCAGCTGTGTGGTCAATAAATCCGAAATGTTGCATTTCAGTCCCCCTACTAAAACTAAAAAAACCCCACTAAAAACCAATTTTTAAGATCAATGATGACCATCAACATGTCAACTTCTTTAAACGTAAACTTAAAACAAACCCATTCAGCCAGGCTTTTGATTAAGAATGATTTATTGACATTATTTTCATTATTTATTTATCTACTTTATTGTATTCATTTTGTCTTTTATTTTATTATTACTAATATTATATACATTTTTATTCCACTTATTTAATTTGTCTTTGTTAAAATTTTGTCTTTTATCTATTTTTTCTACTTTTAGTCCAGCTTTTATTTAACTATACTTTCACTAATATTATTATTATTATTATCACTTTTAAATCTTTAATTTTTTTCATCATTTTTATTGTTAAATTGTTTTTGTCTTTTATGTTGTTTTTATGGTCTGCACTTGTTCTGCCTTATTATCTGCTTGTCAGTCATCTGTAAAGCATATTGAACTGCACTGACATGTATGACAGGTGCTATACAAATAAAATATGACTGACTGATTGATGAACAAAGACAGTCTTTGCCCCTCACGTGTTATTAAACATGATGTGGAACAATGTGCATATAAAAGATGGGATATAAATGTGACAGATGAGATCTCCACTGAGGAATAAATGGGAGTTGTATTACCAAATATCACATTTGGAGATTCATGACAACAGAAAGCGAAGGACGGAAATTTTAAAATACACAGAATGCTGGTTAAGACAGTTAATCATTGCAGACCGGACATGCATTGTGCCAACAGGTTCATTATTCTCATGACAGACAGAAGCATCACAGGTCATCCAGTGTGTTACCCCCCATGCAAATGAAAGTAGGCAGCGATGATGGCGTTCACTAGCAGCAGGTATTTTATGAGCTGATGATTTCAGTGTAGAGTGGCACAGAACATGCACGATGAGAACACTGAAGAAACATCTAATGGATTTAGTAGAGAACATGCATTTATTACTTGTAGGTGGTACATCCCACTGCTGCGTTTAAATATGGATGAAATCAGACGTCAATAAAGTACTTAGCAAAAGGAATGGTGCGATTAATTGTTGAACTTAAACTCTTTACATGGCTTTACGTTCAGTCACTGATGTGATTGGTGGGATTCTGTCAAAGTACTTAAAAGGACCGTACTGGGGTTTTTGCATGTTTTAGCCCATTTAGCACAAATCCTATAAATCTTATTCTATTGTCCAGAGTTGTAGATTATGGGAAGCATTTTTCCTGCTTCCCATGTGGCCACTACAGTGTCAAAATACATCGATATGTACTTGTACAGACATAAAACTTGCTTTAGTTATAACAGTATTAAAGGGACACTGCTGTGTTTTTCAACCTGGACACTATTGTCCCATGTTTTTGTGTCTACGTGACAAATGGAGACAGCCATGTTTGAAATATGTCCTGTTTAAAGAGAGACACCTGCAGGTGCAACGGCAAAGAAGTCTGCCATGTAATCCCTAAGGGCAATTGTGCACCGTCAATTTACATCCACGAATAGTGCTTGTTTCTGCCACTGACAGGTGCTGATTGTTATTTAAAGTGTCTGACAATATTATGGAAAAGACCCTTTAAAGAAATAAAACATTTTTCTTCACCTTTCCTGGTCTGTTTGCTGTTGTGACCAAGTCTCACTCAAGGAGAAGTCTCGTTCTGAAATCTCATGAGAGGTGACTTGTTGCAAAGAAGCAACGATGGAAATGGTAGTGAGAGTTAGAAAGAGTGGTGCTGGGAAGAGTTTGATGTGTTGGAGTAAAGAAAGAGAAGCTTAGTGTTATCTAAAAGATTCTCAATGTCATGGCTGAATATTAAGCTGATTTCCACAATGGGGAAAAGTCCGTGAGATTTCAGAACGAGACTTCTCCATGAGCCAGACTTGGACGCAATAACAAACAGACCAGGTGTAATTCAATTTGTGGGGTGATTTTGTGGAACGCACTGGGTGAAGAAATAAAACAAAGAAAAGATATCAGACAGTTTAAGAACAGGTACAAAGACAGTATCTTCACTTCAAAGTACGGAAATGATTAGAGGGAATGAAACGCAAACTAAGTGTAATACTGTTATCCATTTTCTCAATTCATATTTTCGTATTTGTTTTATACACGGGGTAAAATTGGTTATTGGGTATTAAGAAGTGCAATGGTGTAAATGTGGCCTGCTTCACTACTGCTGCCCTCTCTCTCAATACTGGACCAATTTCAAAAATTGTTGTCTCCATTAGTCACTTAGACAGAAATACATGGGAAAATAGGGGCCAGGTTCAAAATACTGACATTGTCCTTTAATAACGTGTCATGTTGACCTTGAGTATTGTAAAAGTTGTGTTATTATTGTGCAAACCGGACAAATCAGCAATCACAACAATGCAGAAAATATAACCAACAAACAAAAGTAGGCCGCTTGAAAGGTAGGAAATAATCTTACATTTAAATCATGCTTTGGAAAATATCAGCCACAATGTATAAAAACAAAGTAAAAAAGTATAGTGACAACTTGCAGTAAATGAACTGAAAATGCAAAAACACTGCTACAGTCCTTTAAAAGCTCAGGCATTCGCAGATAGTGGTGTCATGGATGCACATAGAAGCCAGAGATGGTGCCCTTGATTCAACTCTTTATTCAACTTTTTTGACAGAGGTGTAAAGACACAGAGAGGAAGAGAATACAGGCGATCTGTTTCTCCACAACACACTGCTGACCAGACAAGGGCTGAACTGATAAACGAAAGGGTGGATGGGTGAACAGGTGGATGCATGAATAAATAGGTAGCGGCATGTGTAAAGGGAAAAAAACAACAAAACACTGAGATGAGGGATGATGGAGGCAGTAGTATGAGTGAGTAAGAGCCAAACACACAGTTAGTGCGTGCAGGTCAGGGTTCAACAGGGACATGCAGGTGCAGTCATGTGATGGGCGAGGAACTAGAATCAATGCTGTCTTATAATAATAGTTATCCATCCCAAATTCACAGCGTGACAGTACATTTCTGTGCAGCGTTACAAAGGGAAGAGCCCAGAGGATTTTAATACTGTTATCAGTTATTCTAAATATATCACCAGGGGTTCAACGCATTTAGATGCATGGTAAATAACTTTCCTATTTTGGCTTCTTTTGTTTTTTTAATGTTAGACATGTGACTATGCGCACATATTTTAATGAGTGAGAGGAAATGGAGGAGCCTCTAACGGGACATCGCGGATAAAAAAAAAGATTGGGGAGAAGAAAAAGAGAAATACTTTTGCGTTTACCGAGAAACTTTTCTGTTATCTCGAATTACTGCTATCATAGTCCATCTGTCTTTGGGTGCACATATGAGGTGATGTGTGTTCATGTTGGGACATTTCCTGAGGTAAAAGCTTTCTATTTGCTGTGGTGTTGCTATCACTTTTAACATTGACTGACACAGCTGCATCAGAGTCATGAGACAGCTGATTTGACAAGCTAAGAAAGTGTTTAATAATCACCATTCATGCTGATCTAGCCTGTATTCACTTTCAACAAACCCTTTACATGTCACGCTGCTGCAGGAGGTGCACATGGAACAAAGGAAAGCAAAAGTTTGTCAGTACTTATCTTTTTATTTCACCCTTCTCTTTTTATTCTCCCTCACAATATTTTTCTCCCCCATGTCCCCTCAGGAGCTCTGTATTCTTCTTGATTAATGTCTATAATTATTTACACCTGGCTCCAGTACATGAGCAGAAATTAATAAATGCAGTATTTCGCAGTATTTCTGTAGTGTAGCTTAGCTGCTACACATTTGGCCTGAAGCATATGTTATCTCTAAGTTTGTAAAACAGCAGCGTCAGGAAACTTCAAGCTTGTAGTCTGAAACAAATGGGATCTCACTCATGATACAGCAGGCACTACTTTGCATCTTGTTAGTAAAGGTCAACTGATGTAATGCCTTTACGCCTCTGAGCCCAGTCACTGGTCAAACCCAGAATAAGTGCTTTTCACCTGAGATGCTATGTCAATGTTAAAAATTGCATAGAATGAAACATTTTGCAATAAAAATACATATCTCATTACACTGTGAAATATGCACAGGCTGTAATGTCTGAGTGCTGAGTTGGGATGGCTAACAAAAGCCAAATGCAAGCAGCCTCTCATCTCTCCATTCACTGCCAACCATGAGGTGGGACTTTGTATGACGAAAACAGATGTGTGTAACCAATTAATATGTAACAAAACTTGTGTCTGTTACTACAAATATGCTGCAAAGTTAGTTTATCAGTGTCTCTGTAATTGCTCTAATGACATTTCTGTACATTTCTTCATTAAGTAAAACAGTGCAACTTCAATTCTGGGGCATAAATTAAGCGCAATCCCAATATAAATCAGTAACAAAAAATAATTACAGGTATAAAGAATCTTTACAGAGCAAAATAAAAATATTGCATTCAGAATAAAGAGCTAAAATATACACCAGCAGCAAACAGTATGCAAGAAAAATGAACTCAAATATGTAAGATTTAATAGCTCATGTTAGCTTAGCTCAAGAAAACGAGGTTATCAAATAAACAAATGCAGCATGAGGAACCTGCGCTACTGTGTGAGCCGGTTAGTTTGCTTCTTTGGGATGTTTTAATGGCAGTGGATGGAGTGATTTATAAAGCTGGCCTGATTTGCTTGGTGGTTGCTTGGTGATACAATTAAACAACTAAATGTGATTTATTAGAAGGAAAAAAAAAAGAGAAGAGGGCAGTGACTATTGAGAGTCATGTGAAGGTGAGGGAGAGGGCGAGAGGGAGGTGCTCACTTTGTCAAAGCTGGCAAATCGGTCAGCTTCCCGTACGTTGTGACGAGGAGGGGAGGAAGGGGCGAAGGGGTCGGCTAAAGGATCCTTGGCAGGCAGGGAAGAGGAGGAGAAGTCTCCTGAGGGCTGCTGGAGGAAGGGTCCTCGTCGCTGGAAGGAGTCAGAGGACTCTGTTCTGGAGATGGACGATCTCTTACCTGAGAAGGCACAGACACGCAGACAAAAGGGTCAGTATAGATGCACAGAACAAATAAATCACACTGTAGAGAGAAAAATCAAGCATTTTCCAACATATTGAATGTAATACAGTCACCTTTCCATAGCATGTACTGACCTGGAGGTGGAGGAGGTGGTCTAGTTGGCGTACCCGTTTTTGGGGGCAGTGCTGGGGGCACATCTGGGCCGGCAGACTGGCTGTCTTCCTGGAACAGGTTCTTATTGTTGATGCCAAACTGGTCAGCACCATTTGACTGAAACAGAAGGTTCGCACCGAATTAAATACATAGAGAATTACAACAGTACAGCTGTGAGTTTGCAATTTGGCGACAGCTTTATTCAGGGTGCCATAAAGTAACTTCAAAGCACATTTGCTGCTTAAAATGGAAGCAGCCAGCTTTCCCACCTCGAGCATTTCCAAGTGGTATTATTGTTGGTTGCACAGACAACCAGATGTTTCTCAGTCCACCATTTCCTCTCCTGGGGATATAAACTGCGTAGAAGTTACATTGCTACTCTTTGGTAACTAGGAACAGCTACCGATAGCTACTGGGAAAAGTGAAAGCACTACCCTCTTCCTGTTGGTTGATGGACTTCCTTTGTGCATTAAATCGAGCCTTCAGAGCTGCTGAGGCTCAGGAGGTAGAGTGGGTCGTTCACTAATCAGAAGATCAGCGGTATGATCCCCAGCTCCTCCAGTTCATATGTCGAAGTAATCTTGAGCAAGATACTGAACCCCATATTGCTCCCGATGGCTGTTACATCGGTGTGTGTGTGTGTGTGTGTGTGTGTGTGTGTGTGTGTGTGTGTGAGAGAGAAAGCACTTTGAGTGGTCAGAAGACTGTAAAGGTATAAGCTATACAAGTGCAGTTCTATTTACCATTTTCCATGGAGATAGTTCCCGGTAGCAGACAGAATTGCAGAGTCAAAGAGTCAAACATTCATAGAACTTGAAGTTTTCAATAATTTATGAAACTGCACATCAAATATTTTGCTAGTTAGTTTGCAGAATCACGAATAAGTGTTCCTCCCAAAAACCACAACGCACTCGACAGCTGACTCACAGCCTTCCTGAATGTTCTGGTTTGGCAGCAGAAAAGAGTTCAATGTGTCACAACAGTTTCTACCATCACCTTAGCCCACAGCCATTATTTACGACTAGATGTTGAGTGTGTTTGACTCCTTACTGACTGTTTCAGCACTGTGTAAAGGAAGCACAGGACATGAACAAGACCTCTTGATTACCTTCGTCAAAGCACTGAAATCTGCAAAGCCCCCTCCGAATGATTCATTACCAAACACAGCAGCAAACGGATCTGAAACACACAAACATATAAAAATCACTAAGCATAGAAAACTGTCAACAATCAGACACTGTAAACATTGTATTTTGCACATTACAATTTCAACAGCTGCAATGGCCTCTGTTCCCAGAGGGTGGCGTTACACCACAAGTCATACCTGGATCTGAGCTTGCATTCACTGTCGTACCACCAGGAGCGAACGGGTCATTTGTTGCTGCCGTGTCCTTCTAAAAACATAGAAACACACAGTGTTTAGCATAATGTACAATAAACTCTGCTGTGGATGTGAATACTAACTCTGATTAACTGGAACTATAAGTGATGTACATCAAACAACATTTAAGACAAAGACTTTTTACGGTCCTATAGACACCCTGCTTCAACATCATCAAACACATTCATGACGACATATAATTATCTTATTGCATATGCAAAAATGCCCAATAACTGCTTGTGACCAGGTTGTAGAGCACGTCTACTCACCACGGCCAGATCAGAGCTGACAGGAGAGCTGCTGAAGGGATCCGTCCCTCCATCCTGAGAACCAAATGGATCCGCCTCCCCGATGGCGTTCACCTTTCCTCCAAACAGGTCAGAGTCGGCCATATTGTTCCTTGTGGAGCTGAATGGATCCTTGGCTGCTAACGCTGGGTTGGTGGGTTTGGAGGTGAAAGGATCTGGACCTGCTGCTGGTGCAGCTGCTGTGTCATTTGGCTTGGCTGCAAACAGGTCTGGTTCAGGCGCGCCAGCGGTGGTACCAAACGGGTCGGCTGAGGCAGAGAAAGGGTCGTCTGGAGTAAAGGGGGCGCCGGAGGGCTGGAAGAAAGCATCTGCAGCAAAGGGGTCCGACCCTTTGAACGGATCTCCTCCAAATGGATCTGATTTAAGAGAAGCATGTAACACAAATATTAGTGTATACTTGCCAGATAATGCTGCATTTTTGAATGATTTTTTAACATAAAAGAGATCAGTTTGGCTGCTCATCACTTTCAAACAGGTTAAACTTACCTGCAACATCTGCTTTTCCAAATGGATCATCTTTGAATGGATCGTCTGTGGGGTAAAAAAAAATATGAACCTGCAACCTATGGTGCATGAATATAGATATAAATTAAGTACATCATTCTGAAAGTGCCCAAAACACTTTAAAATGCACAAAAAATACAACTAAATCTGTAAAACAAATCCGAAGGAGTAGGTCAGCTTTTTCCAAACAATTTCAGTGTTCAGTCATTTTATTTGAAAGCTGAACTTTAGATGTTTTTTGGGGACTCACGGTCAGTAAAGGGGTCCGAATGGAAGAAGTCCATCTCAGGCAGAGAGGGAGGGCTGGTCTGAGGTGGCATCGAGCGAGGGCCAACTTGAGGTGGTAACGAGGATGCGTTGCTTTCTGGGGACTCTGCTGGCTCCTGTTTGCTCTCTGGCTCTGGTGATGAGACCTGCTGAACAGCAACAGAGCTCTGATGACAAGCTTGAACACTGCAGTAAATGACGTGAACACTGTGTTTCTACTACACTTGATTGATTAATGAAAAACCTCTGAGAAACCAAAGTCAGTGGTGGAGGAGTTTTAGAGAATTCAATTGGCTGAACGAGACAAGTATACCTCAGTAACTGGGGGTCTTTACCTTTGGTGGGCT
This sequence comes from Epinephelus lanceolatus, assembly GCF_041903045.1. NCBI lineage: Eukaryota > Metazoa > Chordata > Actinopteri > Perciformes > Serranidae > Epinephelus > Epinephelus lanceolatus. The sequence goes on from NC_135739.1 coordinate 18,694,010, forward strand.
CTCTTTAGGTGATTCCTCTGCATCATCTATAATTTCCGAGGAGACGTCTGGCGTAGGGCTGCTTTGTTCCTGGAGACGTGAAGGGAAAACACCACAATAACAAGTGTTACTTACAGAGATTTAATTCTGAGAAGGGACTGAAGGCAAATATATTTATTACACTCACCGCGTTCTCTTGTGGCTTCATGAGGGTCGCCAGGTTATTGTACATCTCAGAAGAGGCCAAACTGTTATAGAGATCATCCAAGGGGTCAAGTTTCAACTTTTCCTCCTCTGGAGTCTTTGGACTCTCTTCCTCCTTCTCCTCCTCCTCTTCTTGCTTGTTCACCGCTTCTTTCTCTTTTTGATCTGAATGTTCTTTCTGCTGATTGCAGACAGCGGCTGGTTCTTCGTCCTTTAGTTCTTTAGGCTGGTCCTCCTGGAAAAGGTCCTGCTGGAAGGGGTCCCCCTGGTGCAGCTCTGCAGGGCCTGTTGATCCGTTGACCATGACGGGGGAGCTGTCCTCGAGGGCTCTCTTCCAGCTGAGCTGGGCAGTGACTGACCTCTCCTCCACCTGAAGGTCGTTCAGTTTCTGCTGAACCTAAAAGAGCAGAGAGATGGTGTGGTCCAGAGAATACAATATAGATTATGGGGGCATTGTGCCTGCCTAGTTTGGCTCTGTATTTAAAAAAAAAAAAAAAAAAAGCAAAGCTGGCATAATGAAGCGTAATGAAGCGCCTTTATCACGGGATATCTGTGTAAGAAGGGCTTCACATTCACACAAACCAACCTGTGCAACTTGTGTAAAGGAGTCACGGACAGACTCCTGCAGAGGTGTGAGCTGCTCCTGAGCAGCCTGCACCTTCTCCTGCAGCCTCCTGCTCTCCTCCTGCAGAGCGAGGAGCTCTTCTCGGGCCTGGACCAGCTCCTCTTCAAACTGACTTATCTTCTGTTCCTGCTCGTCATGCTCTGACTGCAGGGATGAAATCTGTGACGCATGTAACCTCATGAATATGCTGCATCACTCAGGAGAACTGAGCCATGCACTGTAATGTAATCAATTTATACTACTGATGTGCTTTGCTAGTGGTCAGTCATTTCTGTAGTTACACAGCTTTCCAGTGTTCAATACATTCATCTATCATGCCAAGATAATTATTCCAGACCTACCAGATGGGTCTCTTGGTTTGTCTGCTGGCGAATATGATTCAGCTGCTCCTCCAGGGAGGCTTTCTGTTGGTCCAGCTCCTCCAAGGCATCCTGGACCTTCTGACGCTGAGCCTGGAGCCGCTGCAGCACCTCGCTCTCCCTCGCCACCTCATCCTGTAAGTCCTGAAGGCATCAAGCCAAAGAGAGGACAGAAGGAAATCAGTGTGGGATTGTTTATTCTTTCACAGGCACACATCCTTCCAGGTCCTCACAATAAGCACTGAGAAAATGGACAAAAAGAAGTGCGTGCAAAACACGATGAAAGGAAGAAGATATGAGTAAAAGGTTAGATGGGGGTTGGCTTTTTTGTAATCTCGTGGTCTCAGGGGAATACCAAATAATCGCTTGGCCATCTTTGTTTCATGTCATTCCTCATGTTTTCCTGTCTCTCTATTGTGCTGCTGTCTAATGAAGGCAAAAACTAAAACAGAATTAAGTGGATTCACACAAGCAGTGACTCATCAGCAGAGCGGAAGTGGCACAAAACGACCATATTTCAAGTCAACAGAGACACCAGCTTCTGTAACAAATTCAAATGAGGCCGCCTGTAGCAGCAGCCTTCACAAGGCCGGCTAATAATCAGAAATATCTGCACCAAGAAATCATGGTGACCATGCCCATATTTTTTAGTTTTTTGTCCTTCTATTCAGACTTTCTGGAGGGAAGTAACAACAATCATTTCAAAAACTTTGAGCTTTAGTATTAGTACTACATTCACATCCCTTTTTCTTGGACACATCCCTGATGGACTGAGTAAAGATGATATCTATCTACAAAAGATCCTGCTGGCAGCAAGTAAGAAGGCCATTACAAAAATACTGGCTCCAGAAAAACTGCCCCACTGCTAGCCTCTTTATTAATACTGCTTTACACTTACATCTTCTGGAGCAGATGACATACTCCATACGACTTTAAAAAGAATTGGGGAAAAACGGTGGAGAAATGGTGTGTTTATTTAGCCAATGAGACAGAATCCACTTAGTTACTGTATATACCATATACACACCTTACTTTTAACTAGAAACGCTACTTTCACTACTGTGCAGCACTTACCAGAACTAGGTTTTTATAAGCTGCTGAACTAAAAATCTGAGCCTTAAAGAAGACAAAAGTGGATAGTGGATACAGGCAATAAGACGTGAGGCATCAGCAGGAAAAATGAGACACTCATAAATAAGTTACAGTCACTATTTTGGCCAGACAAACTGTGGAGGATGAAGCTCACTGAGCTGTGCAAGGCCTGGTTTTGATCTTTGTTGGGTTAAGTGATGCTCTTGCCAGGTGATTTTATCAACTACTTGCAAAATAAATATCAAAGTATTTCACTTCTGGCCATTCAGTGAGATCATTTCTTCAAGAGGACACTGAGACAGACGTGTTGTGCTCTGTCTCTATAGTGACAGTCCAGAACAATTGTTGTCAAGATAACAATGAATAAAACCACTCAGTACACACACACAAGAGAAAACAAAATACTGCATGTGAAAAAGAAGGAGGTTGCATTATGACATGCACATCGCAGTCTGTGTGATTTGACACTCTTGTGTAAATACAGGTGTGTCTGTTTCTTTAGACGGACGACTGAAAACACTCCAGAGCTTCTGAAAACTGTATGGGGACAGAAAAGGAGGGAAGGGAAAGGAAATACAATGCAACAAAGGTCTGTGGCTGGACTCAAATCAGGAATGCTGCAGTCACAATTTATACAGTGCATCTTAACCAATAGTTCACCACAATGCCACCCAACCCAACTAGATCTGCTTCCATACCCACAAAAATAACTGTTTGTGTGCATTTTTCTCATTTTCAAACACTTATGGAAAAGCAGCTGAGAGGTCATACTGACTGAAAATTCTTCCAATGTGGTGCTTTCAAGTACAAATGCACTGTGGTGGATTTTCTCCTCGCCTTTATTACCGTTACTTTCATCTAGGCTATACTGTGCATTAATAACTAAAATAAGTGAGGCACCACAAACCTCAGCACGGGTTGGCATTGAAGAGATTGAGACAGACTCTAAGCGAAGTGCAGTTCAAGTCACAGGAGGTTTATTCGCACACACCAGAATATAAATGGACCGAGTTGCAACTGTCTGTCTTTACGTCAGCCTACCTTCTTATATTATACCCTGCATGTACAGTCTCAGACAGCGATCTATCCCATTACCTCATGTTACCTCATGTCTAGCAGTGCATTACAGACAGACATATCTAATGTTCTTCTTACTAAAAGATGCTCATGTTCCTTATTTAGTCTTTCCTGCTAATGATCGGGTCAGTGTGACCTGACCGCAGTATCCCATACTCCTCTTTTCCTTAAAAAGCTTTCCTCTGGACAGCTGCAACTAACCACAATGTGCCCCTACGCCTACATATGGCCAGCTAACTAGGCAAGAGGGTATATCGTATCTTTGGGTCATTAAAACTGAGTTAAACACAACATGCCTACATGAGGTACAGTACTGCGACAAAGTAATAAAAGGTACATTTGTTCCTTGTGTAAAGTGTATATCCCTTCCCACCAGCTGGAAAACATTGATATGGTGACATTAATCTTCCTATGCAGTGCATTAATCTCTCTATGCAGCTCACCACCAGCTCAATTACAGTTCGTTTCAGTTCAAAATTCAGCACAAACACTGGGAAATTACTTTTAGCTTGTGAAACCAATGCCGTTTTGATGGATATCAGAGCTCTATCGCCACAAATAAATTCTTAATCTTAGAGAAAGACTGCAGGGGAAAGTCTTGGTGTGGAGTCTGTGCAGGGGTAGAGGAACACATCACGACAACATGTGATGTCTGGGATAAATTTAGAAAACACAATACAGAGTAAATAGCCAAAAGGCACTTAAGGTGACCCTGCAGTGCGGCCAAAAAATTCAGCTACATCAGCGTGAGGCTCCCTTGAGATCCACCCTCGCACTCAAAAATCTGACTGGATTCCCAAAAGCGGAGCAAACTAGCCCTTTAAGCCATCAGCTCCCAAAATAGAGCCCATCTCTCAGGCTCGGAGCAGGCGGCAGACACGCCTACACAAGGACACCAGCCTCTCCCTCTCTGTTAACTGTGCTTCTGAACAAGCGTCTAGGACTGCCGGCCAAATGTATTATTGATCTCCTCCACCGGTATATACATCACAACAAAAGTGAACAACTGCTTAAGCACCTCTTACCGTCTGCTTTGTCTCTCGAGGATCTTAATACAGCAGAAATACATGCATGCTCATACACTCGCTATGTTCCCACAGCAGTCTTAAGAGAGGCACTGATTACAAAAACAAGAGAGCAAACAAGCAGCATTTCCCCAAATATCTACACAGTCATATTAGCGATTCTGCCTGCCCATAAATTTCTCATTCTCTCTGCGTCCCCTGCACTGGGAACAAAGACAAATTCACAGACAAACAGAGACGGCGAGACCTTACCTGCACCTCACTGCTGCGCTGTCTGATGGCCTCCTCCTTCTCCTTGATCTCCTCTTCCACAGTGCTCTTCTCCCTGGGGGCCCAGCACAAGAGACATGAGTATTTAGCCACCAAGGACAAAGAGGGTAGACCTGGTACTCCGAGCCCACCCAGCCCCAGCCAGTTCTCCACTGTGCCTTCTTTGCCCTGCCCCTGAACCACCGCCACATCCTCTCCTTGAACTACCATGATGTCCTGAAATCACAACTCCACAGCACAGAGCGAGCCGCCTGAACGCCTTCAGCTACAGCAGGTGTGTGTCTGTGTGTGTGTGACGTGATATGAGGAAAGGTGGAGTGTGTGTGTGTCTGTGTGCGTGATGTTGTGGAAAGTGAGAATGTGCTTGCTCAGTCAAATGTGTGGGAGATGAGGAGTGAGAGGCAGATGGCTGCCTTAAGGATGGAGGGAGGAAGGGAGGGAGGAGAGACGAGTGATGATGAGCCAACCTGCAACATCTATCATTTGCGCTGCCCATATGTTCATCCTCTCTGGTTCACTCTTTCATCCACCCAGCCAGAGAGGAAATGGAACGGGGTGGGGTGAGGAGCAGGAAGACATACTGACTTGTGCGCAACTGACAATTAATGAATGCACATTTTATTTTCCATAAGACCATTGTACTTAGTGTGTTACAGTCAAGATGTTGTTACTGTAACAGACACCAGGATTTCAGCTCATTTTCATCTCAAGTCATTAAACCTCATCATTAATCATGCCTGATATAAATCATCTTAATAGGTATGGGGCTGTACCGCATATCATTTTTTTTTCCAAGGCTTCTACTGAGGTTTGCGAATAAAGCTTGAATATCTGTCCTCATTTTTTATGATGTCACCACCCTAAAACAAATAAAAAATCGTTGAACGAAATCTTCAATTTAAATAATAACCTCCTGAGACCCTATGTCCTCATATGACGACATCACATTTTGCTTTTATTTGACCTTTCCTTCATTCTGTGTAACTTAGGCCTGTTGTCCTCGTCTGTGGACACTCTTCTGTGCCCTCTAGTGGTAGTGAGACCGCAACACACTAATCCATGTAAAATCAAGATGGCAGCCATCTTTGCCAAGTCAGTCTGCAGCCGATCTCAACACAAAGTGGACAAAATCTGATCACATTTTATGATTGAAACTTGTTTATGAATGAATAAACATTATAATTAATGTTGGCAGTTTGATATGGCAACAAATTTGACCAATTTTAGCAACAGAAATAAGATGCTATTAACTAAGAAGTACTCATTTGAGGACATTGGGACTTCGTTATATTCTTGTTTGAGGAAATTGGAACATAAATATCGTTGACAATGTTTATTTTTTTAAACTTATCAGGTCCTACTGATCCTAAACAGCTAGGAGAAATTAAAAATGCATACCAAACAAAAATTCGGGTCTCAGGAGGATATGATTCATCAAATTAAAAATATAATAAGCAACTTTTCTGCATTATTATGTCTAAAAATGCCGAGAACAATGTTATACATTTTGTGTTGAGTTGTGTACTTATATTAATCTAAACCTTTCTAACAATGTTCAAACACGCTGTCACATGTCAGTGGTGTCGTATCCCTTTTGTGTATGTATTAGGGTTATGGTTATCTGCCAGAAGCTGTCATTGTCATCTGACTTTTCATCCAGTTTTAAACCACATTCTTACAAGACACTTTTTAGATCTTAGTCGTTTTTAACCATTTGTTTTAAACAGATGAAGGATTTTAGTCATCATACGTCTTAATGTGAAGTCATCAAAGAAACAAGCAAAGCAAACATTAGTGGCGACTCAGCTTTTGCACCTGCCATGTCAGAAAATGTTGGAGAAACACTTGAAGTGAAACTGCTTTATTCACTGTTTTTACCGGTTTTAATTACCGAGTCAGTTTGTTTTAGAGAGGAGGTGACCTTTGCCGATAATACAGCTCACGGTAAACACCTGAGCAAAGAACACTGAAGGAATCCTAATCGAGACACTGACTGCAATGATGGTGTTGCCCTGTCTTTTTTTTACTGTTTTGCTTGAGAGACCCATAGCAGTTAAAAAAGTTTCATATTGTATGTTTACATGAGTTAGTCTTTGTTTATTAAATCAACATTTCTTAATGAATAAATGTAAATTATGATGCTGTTATGATGACTGCTGCTAGACCGTTAATACAGGTGCGTGCCTACTTTTTTGTGCAGCAAGCAGAAGAGCAAACAGTTTCTTGACCTTTTTCAAAGGTTAAACGCTGACAAATATGGACTGAAGCAGAATATTTCATTTGGCAAAAACACATTGGGAATTTTGGAAATAATTACATCGATCTTTTTTCGTTAAATTATGACTTTTGGACAATGCTCTGAAAATGTTTGGATCATATGAGTCAGAAAACAATCCTAAGCAGCCACCACTGGGTATCTAATTCTACAAATCGTAAAACACTGATAATATTATTGTAGCCTTATTTTATCTGCAACTCTGCAGAAATATCATGTTTAAACAGAATGAACAGACGTAGAATTTTTTTTAAATGCTAAATGTTCTAAATGTTATGAATATATCTTCCAACTATTCAGTAAACACACTAATACTTGAAAAGACATCTGCAATTTTTTCTATGAATATTACCATGCAGATGGGGGTTTATTTTGCACCAGATTTGGAAATCCATCGTTAGATTGTGTTGGATTTCATTTAGATACTTAGCTAATATTATATAAAAATACATTACATTACTGTGTGTTAACGTTATGTATAACAAATGTATAAAAAGGAAATGAAACAAAAAGCAGAGGCAAAGCACTGACAACGCTGAGGAAGCTCCTGACAAATATACATCCTGATCAACACTTTGATTTAAATCTGCTACTTGGTTAACCCCTGTAACTATTCATGTAGGGAGGCTGCTCCATTGTTTTCTCACATTTGTTCAGGACAGCCTAATGATAGGATTTATGCATATATTTTGTATCATTGCTTCAGCTCTTAAGAGGATTACATCCTGAACCAAACGGTAACATTTAATATCCATTCTGAGCATTTGGTTTGTAAAACAATACAGAACACTCATTGTTCCTGTTCAGTTTCACATTTAGATGACTGAACCAAAAAAATAAAACAGAAACAGCCATCGACCTGAGAAAGCTCTGATCTTTGCCATTCATTTCAACACCGACTAAAAATAACAGCAGCTATTTTTACATTCTTTGTCTCCTCTCGCATCAAACGCACAATTCCCTCGATAACAATACACTCCTCTCCGAGCAAGCCTACAGTCAACTCAAGCTGAGCATCATTCCCAGTCTCCTCTTACCCATCATCATCCTCAACCTCACCCTTCTCCTCATCTCGAGCAGAAGGCTGCTGCCACATTTTGAAACAGTCACAAACATGAATCATCTTCTCAAACTCCCCTCAATCTGCTGCCTGTCTGAAGCTCTGATCTCTGTCATTTAGTTTCCACTTCTCTCCATCCTTCTTACCTCTCCTTCCTCCCTTGAACAGCTGTCACCTGGTGTGTGCACATCTGTGTGTATGTAATGAAAGGTGGGGGGTGGGGTGGAAGGCCAACTATCTCACTTCTCACTCTCAGCTTTCATGAATAGGGAAGCTGAATTCTTTTCGTTATGAAAATTGAGTTCAAAAGAACTGATACTGAAGACCAACTGTCAGTGAAACCAAGATAACATGTAAAATTACAAATGCTACATTTGTTACTGAAACATATTTTGGTTAATTAAATATTTTACTTGTTTTATGGGCTACATGTTTTAGACCTAAAAACATACTAGTCAAGAGAAAGTGTATATACGAAGTCTGGTGTGTATTGCATATTCTGTCACTCCTTCTTTCACTTCACTGTAAAACAGCACTCAGCTTTAAAGCCATCTGCTGTGTTTAGTAGCCTTAAAGATAAACACAAATGTTTATTTTTTGTCTGAGAGTGTGTGAGTAATATAAGCTTCTTTACTTGAACTAGTATTAAACTCTTCCACCCAGTGTGGTTCACAAATAACTGAGTATAAGTCACTTGTTTCCAGTCAAATTTATTTGGTTCTCTCAATTTGTGGGAAACACTGCATCCTGCTGGTCAGTAGGGGATACAAACATACATTTACCTGCTATGACACAAGACTTTTTTCTGGGGTTTATATCCCAATTTGACATTACATTAAAAATTTTTTCTAAAATCTTTTTCCAAGAATATATACATAGAAGCTGAAAATTCATCTTTTCTGGGTTTTAATAACATTTAAGCACACTGCAGCAAAAAAAAAAGAAGAGGCTTAAATAGCATGTCACCCATTTTTAAAGATGAACATTCAAATTAATTAGCGGAACTCTTAATAAGTGACAGGCCATTTTTATGCTACACCTTGTCACCACCAGTGACAAAACCCACACACACACCACTCAGGCACAACGATAAAACAGGTGCAGTGATTAACAATGATCCTTGGGCCATTCATGTGGATACCACTTGACAGGCTCCACCTACCAGGTACCCCAAGACACCACAGGACACCCCCAGAATTCTTTTGTCCTCACCTCAACAGGTCAAAGGCCTCATCGTGGATTGGACTTGGCTCTGATCAGTTGAGGTACAGACAAAGGACCTCAGAGGTACGGACACATCCCCGAATGCTTGATCAGATTGTGATCTGGGGAATTTGGAGGCCAGGTTGACGCATTGAGCTCTTTGTCATGTTCCACAGGCAATTCCTGAGCAGTTTTTTTGGTGCAGCATGGCATATTGTCCTTCTGGGGTGGCCATTGGCGAGTACCGTTTGCCATGAGGTGGGATACTTGGTCTGCAATTCTGTTTGGATGGGTGATGTGTGTCAAATGGCATCCACATGAATGTCACGACCCAAGGTTTCTTACCAGAGCATTGCATTGTAATGACATAATCAATGTTTTTCACTTCACTTGTCAGTGGTTTTAATGTTGTGGCTGATCAGCGTATATGGCTTCAGTAAGAATATGCATGACTTTACCTTTTTTAAATGAATATGAGAACAACAGCTTACCTTTGTAGTTCGACAATCTCATTACTGAGAGAGTCCAGCTCCTTGATAGCGGAGAAGTCGGCTGCCAGGTTAGCCATGTTGTTCTGAAGAAGAAGCAAGGCAGAGGATACAAGAGGGTTAAAGTCGCTGCTGAGGGTAGAACACCCCAACAATGATGACACGTCCTATACTGTGGGCTACAAATTACCTCTCATCCCAGACTCATTTTGAGAAAACGGCACAATTACTACCATGGTGATGAAAAATCCTGAATATTTAGGACATGTTACAGTGTAAAGAAATAACTGTCACAGCACAAATGAACAACAGAGCTACACTGATAGCTTTAAATTCACACACAAAGCCACTGATGGAGACACAAAATGGCAGGGATGAGAGGGAGACTACGTCAGGGGTAACGTTACTTGGAGGATACTACAATAAATTAAAATCATTTAGCTGATTGATTTGCGTCTACAGACTGGATGTGTTGCCCTCGGTGCATCCCAAAATACTTAAAACAGCAATCTCTGCTCTTGTCAGCTTTCCCCCATAGGCGTATGATGTAAAATGTGATTAAGTTTTGGTAACAGAAACACAAATAAGTGAGACAAGGCGGAAAGATGACAAAGAGAGGCAGCCTATTAGAAGTAATGAGATGCCCCCGAGTCAGTAAACTACCACACACACTCACTCAGGATCATCCCACTGCACGTGTGAAGTGGATGCAATGTAAAAATGTGAAGAGAGAACACAGAGGGAGAAGCATAAAAGTGTTGCATAAGGAAGAAAATAAAGACACAAAGCTGCAAGCTTTAAAAACAATTCATAACTTCCAAAAACAGGAGAAAGAAGGAAAAATATCAGTCAAAATAATTAAGCAAGAAACTTAAATCAGTCAGTTATGATCCAGACATCCCTGATCATTATTCATAGACTTGACTCACCTGTTTGATGTTCTGTCTGTCGGATGGAGGGATCATCTCCGGGGAGAGGCTCTGCGGAGGTTCCAGGCCTTTAGTCAGCTTCTGATTGATTAGATGAAGCGCCAGGGCAAACTGCTCTCGGGTCAGTTTCCCGATGTCTCCAATGTCACACAGCTCCCTGAGAACACAAACCGACACAGGTTACATAAGAGACTAACGATTTACACCTCGGGCAACGACTATTTGTGATAGCCTGGCCGATCATCATGTTCGGGGCAGTTACAACAGGACAGAGGCTAATCAACCATGTGAGGATAAAAATCCATGTGATGTGATGTGTCAGCACGCACTGCAGAGCTATGAACACTACTGTCGCCATCCTGCACCAACATCATCACACCATTATGTGTTTATTCCATATATTGCCATTAGATTAATAACCTCAGGCACAATATTTAAATATTTTTGGGACAGTAAAGGATTTATTGTTGATGTTGCATTGTGATTTAACACAATTTGTGCAGCCTCATGCTAACAAAATGTCCTCCAGCAACTCTGATATTCTTCAAATATGTCTGCATTCTATTTACCTAACATTGTATTCAGTTTCTCCAGAGTGTAACATAACTATTTTGATTCCCTTCCACTCTATTAAATGTCTTTCTGTCCTCTTCCTGAGGTTTATTCCTCAGGGTTCCCACACATTTTCATGGACAAATTTTCAAAACTTTCAAACAAAAAAGCAGGGGAGTGACAACTGACAATTCAGTGGCCTTTTAGCAAATTTCCTACCGGAGTCTGCAAGTTAAAATTGAACACCCTAGGCTGTCCACATCAATTGCTCAATCTCAATATACCGGTACCAGCACCAGTATGGAAACTTTGGGATTGATGACGTGTTAAATCGCACCTTCATAACATTATTTTTCTTGCCCCACTTGCCCAGCATTATTCAAACATATCAGATTCAACCTCCATTCAAACATAGTTCCAGCTAGCTGTCATACATGCGCAGAAGAACCGAACTCCAGGACAAAACGTCACACATCTACGTATGACAGAGCTACGTTACCTCAGTAGCTCAAGAAAATCAATTTTCCGTTATGTTACATTATGTGGAAAGATATCAATGGAAGATGGATGCTTTAACAATTTCATTACCCACAATAAAACTCCATGACTTTTCCAAAACTCTCAAGGATTTAACCGACACCATGACTTTTCCAAGCCTGGAAAATGAGAATCTGGAATTCCACGAATTTCCGTTTCCCTTTCTGTGACCTTGGGAAACCCTACTTTTTTTCCCTTACCCAAATCAAGGTGTCAGGATAGAGCATGTCATATGCTGTACAGATTATATAGCCCTTTGTGGCAAAACACGTGATTTGTAAATTTTGGCAAATATACAACCTCGATTCCAAAAACAGTGGGACGATGTTACAAAGATAAATAAAAATAGAATGCAGTGATTTGCAAATCCTTTTCGACATACAGTGGGGGGAAATAAATACTAAACATGTCTTTTATTTTTCATTAAACATCTCTAATGCAGCTATTCACATGAAATTTAGACCAGACATTGGTATTTACTCAAAAAAAAAAAAAAAAAAAAAAAACTTTGATAGAAATCATAACATTTCATTCCATAAAAAATATGTGCAATAAAGTGGAATGACACAGGAAAAAATGTACTGAACACACTAACTGAAACTTATTTTATACTTGGAGAAGCAAGTGCCAAGTTGAAGATGCTTACTGAATGAAGAAACTAATCTCTCAGTGTTCAAAGGGGATTTTGGCCCATTCCTCCACACAGACAGTCTATAAATGTTGAAGACTTTGGATGGCATGTTAATGAATCTTGAAAAAGAAATTTCACTTTCAAAACCTCAACAATTAGCATCCTCAGTTCCCAAACACTTAGAGAGCGTTGTTAAAAGAAAAGGTGATGTAACACAGTGGTAAGCGTGACCTTGTTCCAGCTTTTTGGATCCTGTTGCAGGCATCAAATTCAATAAAGTTTAGCGTTTGTACACTACATGCCTTTTTGCTGTACGGAATTGAATGTATGTCGAAAAGGAGTTGGAAATCATTTTTCATTTACGTTTAACACAGCAACCCAACTTCTTTGGAATAAAAATAATTTCATGAAGACCAAGTGAAAGGGTTTAAAATCTACACAATCACTGCAACTGCTACATGGTGTGTGTCTGGTGTGTGTGTGTGTGTTTTCGTGTGTGTGTGTGTGTTTTAAAGAAGTAGCCTTATGTGCTGGCAGAGGAGGTGAACGGGAGTTTTGCTGTCCTTACTTACCAGATACGTGCAAGGGTGGCAGAGGGCAGCCCAGTCTTGAGGAAGATGTCTCTGACTTCAGGTCCAGACACGAGGCCGTCCATGTCACTGTCTGTCTTGCTGAATAGCTCATCGTACTTTGCTTTGTCTGCTGGCGACACCACCCACTGCACAGGCAACAAAACACACTTTCAACTAGCACTGGAAGGAAGTTTCTTCATCATAGACTATAATACAGCCTACACAGGTGAGATAACACTAAATCAAAACTTACCTTCAAGCTCCCACTCGTCTTGTTTTTTTGAAAAACACACTGAACTAGCCAGTTTGAAATCATTTTAAATGTTTGACGTTGCAGCTATGTGGAGGTAAAGTAAAACATCCAAAAGCTTATCAGGCAGTGCAGGCACGGCAGAGACAGGTCCAGTACTCACAGGGGCAGCTGCTGGTGTTGGGGCAGGAGCTGGGGCGGGTTTAGGGGGGTGGGGCATGGTCTTAGAGCCAGCATGGGAGGAGCGACTGTCTTTGACTGAGGGGGGCGAGGGTAACAGGGGCATCACAGGAGGCACCGAGGGTTTTTTCCTCTTGGAGGGTGGAACCAGGGGAGGTGGTAGGGACATGGGAACAGGCTCCCCCTCCAGAGCTCTGTACACCAGATACATGGCCTGGGAAAGGGCAACAAAAATCAATGATAGAAGACAATTACCGATAAACACCCTGTGGTTTTTCCGTCCTCACACTTCTTTCGCGTCTCATTCCATTCAGGGATACAGAAATGATTTTCACAGCCTGTAATAGCTGCAAAATTGTTAGTATAATGAAGGCACACAAGTGTAGAAACATTCAAATCTATTCCTAGAACAGGAGATAAAAAGATATGATATGATTTAGACGCCAGGGAGATCAGTGCTGTTATATATTGACAGAAACAGTAGATTTGAATACATCAGTTCAGAAACAGTCTACACTGAAACTGTTACTGTAACCTATGTGGTTTGTTTCTATCTGTGATGTTAGCTTATTTCTTACCACAGAAAATTCATCTCTGTCCAACATGCCATCTCTGTCGATGTCACTGAGCTCCCACACCTTCAATACAAACAGACATTGGTATCAAGCATGCATCATTACAAAACCATGGTATATAATAACACGTCCCTGAAAGCTCTGACTCACTACTGACTCTCACTTCCTTTCAATTTCTCCCCAACTTTCTGCATTCCATTGTCCCCTCAGCTTTCATTTAGACCCATATGGAAAACATTGTGTTATATACAATAAATGTACAGTTGTTTTCATAAGAGATGTTTTAATGAGCTAGTTGGGTTTTTTATAAAGCCACCTACACAAACTGGTAACCATTAACGCCTACATGCATGTTTTTTTTTTTGTCCATACATTAAACTATCGTGTCGTATTTGGGTATCGTACCCTGCCGAGGATGTCCACTGACAGTTTGGAGTTGAGCAGGACCGGCTTGACCTTGTCTCCTGTTAGAATCCCTCCTACTGGACCCAGACTGTCAAAGATGGAGTCAAACTTCATCTTCTCCTCAGGCTGGGAATAAATAAAACAGATGTAAATGATTAAAGACAGATGATTCAGACTTGATGTATTCCTCATGCAGCTACTGTAAAAAAAGTTCTCTAATAAATGATCTTCATACAATTATACACACTCAAATGTATTTTTACAGTCAGTCAAATTAAACATAAATTCTCACAGCAGTGTGTGCCTCAATAACAACTTTAGTAATAAGTAGGCAGCGCTTATACAGCCTCTTTTATTATAGCAGGATGAAGCTGAGGTCAAACTGCTGTGAAGCAACGGAAACCTCACACCATTAAAAACTAACATGCCAATTAGAGCTAGCCACAATCAAGAGGAGAAAGTTGCCATCATATGTCAGTTCTTTACATTCGACAACCTTCACTGAGGTTCAGGTGAGGAAATGACTTGATGTATTGTACTGACACTCCCTTTATGACTGGTCTTTAACTGAACATCCAATATTTTGGTTCAGGTAGCTATTAAAATATATATTTATTTTTTTATTGTTAATATTTTATCAAACTTTTTTGCTTTTTTTCCCCCAAACATAAACAGGGTCACCGAATGTTAATAAATCAAATATATGTGCATACACAAGAGGGAGAAAAAAAAATTAAATAAAATAATAATATAAAAATGCATAAATAACAAGACATATGTAATTCTTAAAATTAAAACAAAGAAAATCTATATTCCTACATTAATATGTACCGCAATCTTCTCTGATCTACAAGCAGCAGATAAGGTCTCAGACACTCAAAAAGTATGCAACAGAGCACTGTCCACATGGCGTATGATTCAATTCCAGATTCAACGTACTACTAGTAGCTTCTCCACATATTTCTCCATCCTGTCCTTAGAACTGACAGATATTTGTTCACATGATGCAACTTTTGCCAACTCTGTGAACCATTCCTCAAAAGAGATCTCACCTTGTTTCCTCCAGTTTCTCATTAGAATTTACTTCCCCACCATTACACTGGTCTGAATCAAGTCCCTGGCTCACCAGTGAGATGTCAAACGTACAGCCTTGGGCAGAACTCGAAGTTAGCCCGGGTTATGTTTTTTATGCATTTGTGAACCTTTATCCAATAGTTCTGAATCATGGGACATTAATAGATCTGTTTTTATAGATTGCTCTTAGATGCAAAGGGTTGGGCGCCAAGAGCTCAAGAGTATTACACAACAGAGATGTGGATATCCTGGACATGTCTCAGTTTTCTCAATGTTTGTAGAGAACATACCTCCAACGTCTTTCCACACTACCAGCAAACCTAATATTCTGATATAAGGAGGTCTTAACAATGGCAAATGACAATACCTTATTACCTATTCACTCTAAACAGTTTATGAATTACTTCGAACTACACCAGCTAATTTGTCTTTTATTAAAATTACTCTAATAAAAGAAGAACGATACAGTAACATGTTCACAGGTAGTGCAACAAGCACCAGAGAAATTCAGGCTGATCAGCTGTTAGAATAAATCATTTCAGCTGTTACTGCTCTGTGCGTCAAGCAGCTCACACGCCCTCAGAATTTTATAGGCACTACTAGTTAATGTTTATGGACAAACAGTACTGACGCTGTACGGCTGTAAATGTCTGTTACATACTGAGCTGATCTGATTTATTTGACATTTTACATGAACACATCGTAAAAGATCAGACTGTCATGCATACATACTATATTGAAGGATTTATTTTTCTGTTGCAGTTCTTTTATGGGGAAGACAAAGATATCAAGGTATATTACAAAGAAAATATAGATTGTGCCTCACCTTGACGACCCAGGGAATGTCGACAGGCACTCCTGCTAAAAGCGGGCTGCTTGTGTCGTGCTGGAGATAAACAAAACTTAGTTATTCTTAGGTTTCATATTAAAAGATAACTATTTCACTGGTATGGGTAGAATATGTGGTAAATTAAATAATGTGTTCGTTATGCACAGTGGCAGACTTACAAATTTTGGGGGAGGAACAGCCAGATGAAGGCTCTTGAGTGCCACCTCCAGGCCATTTTGAGCACAGGCCACCAACCGCAAAGCTATGAAGAACTGCTGCTTGTTAAGAGCACCTTTACGTTCAGAGTCCGCCAAATCCCAGATCTACGGGGACAAACACATTTATTACCATCAGCATCAAAAGCAAAGACGACAGAGATTGTAATGATTCTGCACTGATCTGAGTCTTTGCCCACCTTCCCCAGGACCAAGTCAGCCAAGCCCGACCTCTTCAGGAACAGAGCTGCATCGGCTGCCACCACCCGCCCACTGCCCGTCGGATCAACCTGCACACACACACAGCCAGACACACAGTCATAAGAGCTTACATCATCTCAGAAACATCAGTAACACATCCAAACAGCTGAAAAGGACATTGAATTTTTGTCTCAGCCAATAGCTTTACGACCACAACACTGACAAAAGATTTGAATTGGAGAAAGAGAGAAGCAAATAAAGGACAAATGAAAACTGTGAGAATTGCCCTGTGGGATTGTGGAGTCACTTAAATCAATATGGATAATAAACCAAAGCTATTTTCTCGGCAGCCCATTAGCTTGGTATTGGATCTGTTAGTAGCCTTTCATGAGGCTCCCAGCGAGCTCCCCTGACATGTCGGGCAAAGGGAAAACATTATTAATTCATAGAGATACTTCCTTTACTGGACACAGAACCCGGAACTGATAGGAGAGAAGAGAGATCACTGCTCACTGCAACGCTTCAGTTTATTAAGGCAGCTAAAGCTAGTTGAGAGTTTAAAGGGTGAGTACACCCAAATCACAAGTAATACATTTTCTAAGTGTGAGTATTTTTCCCTTATGTATTTTTGTACTTCAAACATCTCTAAGTATTAGTCTAATCATCTTAAAATGGCTATATCAAAAAATAATATTGGGCTCACTATTGAATGAATTTCCAATATCCGCATTGTTATGTTTCTGGGAAGTTATATTTGCATACCTGCCGATAGTATTTGTCATAGATGGGATTTCCACTGGAGAGCTGCAAAGAAAGAAAAAAAAAATCAAGTTAATAGATTGAATCCAACCAGCGCTAAAGATTTAGACATTGAACGTCTGCCGACAGTTGCAGTCACACAGACGTGACTGTGGTTCGAGTCATAGTACAACTTAAGGTCTGCTGGGAGACGTGCTAACTGTCCTCTTAATGCCAATATCGATTGAAACTTAAACTAAGAAGATGTCCCTAGGTATGGGGAGAATGTCTGTCGAATATCCAACTGAAAAGTAAACCCACCCCTATGCAGCGGCCACGGCCGGCTTGACCACAGTGTTCTGGCTTGAACTGGAGTGTGAAACAAGAGATTATATTTTGTAATGGGAGCATGCGGAGTTGGTGTATTTGCTATGCGCACAATCCGCATGGTTACAAAAAATAGGCTGCATGTGGACGTCTGCAGAGGGGTCCAGATGGACCCTTGCAGACATGGGCAGATGATGAAATTTACATCACACAGCCAAGCAGACCCTCATGGACACGCAGATGCAGAAACTATGGATTGGCCTTAACTTGTACCACATTTTTAGGCACCTCTTAAATCTGTAATAACTCCCACTTGTGTCTGCTGCTCATATGGCTTCTTTTAGGTTTATGCATGAAATTAATCAAATCCCTAAAATCACCTTTAAAATAATGGGACAAAGACTAAACTAACACTTTAAAATTCCTTCTCAATACCACAGTTTACAAGCTGCAATGATCAACAAGTGTTTGCTGGCTACAGTAAGTGTGTCACTCACTGAGCCAAAGCAGCTGTCAGACAGAAAAAAAGGAAAGACTGATCCATTACAGATGGCGGACGCAGACACAGATTCTATAACCAATATGTTAAATTTCAGCCTTATTTGTCATCGTCATGAAACAGCTGAATTTGTCACTAAAACATCTGAATTATCTGTCAACGGCCCAAAACATCTGCCGGGGAGAAATGAACACAAAGAACAAATGCAACACTTCATTTAGTTCACTGTGCCAAAGAACAGTGCTCATAATAAGACCTGTTTTACTGTGAAAGACGACATGACACGGAAGTCAAGTTTTTCCCCCAAGATATAGACTTACAGTTTAAGAAAGTCACATGATTATTCTAGACATGGCAGTGTGCTAGACGTCAGATTAGAGCTGCAATCAATAGTTATTTTCCTTTTCGATTAATCTGTCTCGTATAGCTCTAATTAACCGAATGATCATTGAGTTTTAAAACACTGCGAAACCCAGATACATTCAGTTTACTATGATAAAATGAAAAGGAAAGCAGCTTTACTATGGTGTCACTAGCAAATGTTTGGCACTTTCCCTTGTCTATAAACAATTAATCTATTATCAGAGTGGTCTGCAGCTAATTTTCACAGTCAACTAATCATCTCAGTATTAACTAACTAATTCTACTAATGTTTATTTATGCTTTTGTTTGCTTCCTGGCAAAGATGAGCACATTTTCTGGAGAGATACAAAATGTGTCACACACCATTCAGTGAACATCTATGAGTCACAATGATGAGAGGGTTTCTGTTGAATTGCATGCAGATAGTAATGACATCAGGATAAAGGCTGCACTTCTCAAGGCTACTGATGCTCAGCATTAGACAGTTTCTACAGGGCGTCACTCTGCAGACAACAGCTAATTTTGCCTTCTGTCATATCCTCTCCTAAACACCCCCCTTTCCGGCCCTAACGCAATTGTCCACTGCTGGGCTGAACAGGAAAAGAATCAGCATTTCCTTCTCCATATAGCTAAAGCTTACAATTGGTTGTTGTGCTTTTTAAATCAACAGGTGCAGCGAAGGAGGAAAGGAGTGGACAATAATTGTCTGAGCTATGAATCAACCAGGGAGTGGCTATTTAACCTGTGGTTAGACCTGCCCTAGTGTTCCTCCAAAGAGAAACACATTGACATGCAAAATCATGCCATCATGTAAAACAAGAGCACAGCAAAGATCTGCCAGTCTTGTTACAGACTTGCACACACAGCTCAGGCAGAGAGGAAGACGCACATTTATCTGTCGGCTGTGTCAACTGCCAATTTACAGCGAGACTGACCACACGCACTTATCTTTCTCTGGCCAATGCAACTTATTTTCTGTGACTCACAATAGTGTGCCTGGAACTGTTGGCGGCTGTAACACTGTGGGTCATTGTACTGGTGACTCTTTAATTGAGCATTGAAAAAACACCCCTCAATCATTCCCCCAGCTACGCCATACAAAACTGCAGCAGATAGCAAGATGCATTACAGTGCAGTTGACACACCAGTCTGGTTTGTTCTGGAAATTTCAATTCCCCAATTCAGCCATGACACATTAATGTCACCAGTAACATGAATCAGTGGGTCAGTGTAAAGCTGACAAAAACACATTACTGCCTGACAGACCGATGAAGTTTCACAACACAGAGATATGAGCACAGGTTTTTGAACTCATCTGTGGGAGATAATAATGTCAGAGCTGCTGGTGGCAGATAGCTCCTGTCTGTTGTTAGAGGCAACAGTGGCTCAGGTAACAAGTCTGGGACTGTAACCTACTTATTACACCCGGCTGCTACCTGCTAAATAACTTATTTACTGTGCAAACAAACACACTTCCACACAAATTGCAGGATTTAACTTAGCTAGCAGTACAGTGACATTTTGTGACAGCAGTGCTGACTGGCGGCTACTCAACTCAACTTCCTCTTTCTGGTTTCTAAACAGCTATTAACAGTATTTGGAGTTTTTCTGTTCACATTGTGAACACAAAAACAACCGCAGCAGCTAACAGGCTAACAGTTAACGGTGTCCACTTCAGAAAGGTCATAGGGAAAACACAAACCCGGTCAGTGAAGCATGTTTACGTGTAATAATACAATTTAACTGACTGCCTGTTCAGTTAACCACATAGCAAGCTACACAAGCAGCAATGAAGTCCCCAACGGCTGCTTTAACGTACACTGTGTGTAACTTGCTTTATGTTTTAGCGGACAACAGTGTTAGCAGAGGCTCCACTAGCAAAGATATGACAGTGAAGCCACAACAGAGCCACACATGAGTATCTCGTATTAACATCTCTTTGGCCAGGACCAACTAGCCTGTAGCAAAACGAGGCATCTTAAAACGTTATCATACACACTCCTAACCGAAACGAAGCCAAGTAACGTTACATGGCGAGTGTGAAGTTTGACAAAGCGGCTCTAAAACAGCCCAACACTGCACACTAACTAGCTGTTAGCTAGCATGCTAGCTAGCTAGCTACGCCCTTACGCAGTCCCCAAAGAGATTAACGTTAGGCAGAAACTTTTCCCAGTCACAGCAGCACTAAACTTCCAAAAAGAGGGACGAGGATCGAGGTAGGCTCGCCTCTCCGCCCGCCCGGTTTCACCAACACTGCTAAAATGTCTCCGAGCAGAGCACACAGAGGACACCAGACGTTTGCTGTCGTTAGATTTGAGTTGTAAGACAGTGTTACCTGAGTAAGAGACAGAGTGGCAGCCATAGTGTTTCTGTTTCCCACTGCTTTCATGCTGCGCTGCTGCCAGACACAGACAGAGGCCGCTGAAAAACCTGGCACCGGACCTCTATGACAGGAATAAAATATTAATAAAATATAAAACCTAAAACCATAAAACCTATGGCTGGATAGCAGACTTTACTATCGTCTCTTAAACACGTAGCAAAAAACAAACCCTAAGCCAAAAGAAATATTGATTTTCATTTTATTTTATTTATTTTATTTTATTTTTCAATTTTTTTTTATTTAATTTAATTTAATTTTTATTTTCATTATTATTTTTCTGTTGTTGTTTTTTTAATTTTGTAGCAGAGGTGGAAAAAGAAGCAGATGTCACTGTAGTTTGTATTTATGTATCTATATATACATATACATAGCATATTTTGACAATCTAATTTTCCTGCACATTGATTCACTCTAAATTGCAAGCTGCTTTTAAGTTACAAAAGAAACACAACAATCAGGGCCTGGGCAAGGATTTTAGAAATACTGAGGTCAAAAGTCCCTCTGCTGCACCCCACCACATTTTCTTTAATTATTTGTATATTTATGTGTTATTTTTATTTTTTACAAAATAAATCTTTTTCAAGATTCAAGAGGTTTATTGTCATGTACACAGCAAACATAAACGTGGTTACAGGCAATGAAATTCTTACTTCCTGCCCTGACACCACTAAAATACACATTGACTTAACTAAAATAAATAAAAATAAATAATAAAAAAAAGAGCAAGTATTATGTACAGTCAGATTTGTTGTGCAAATATTGTTGTGCAAATAGTATCAAATATTGTTACATTGTCCAATATGTATACGTACAGAAAGACAGATAACCGGTTTAGTAGTCTGATGGCCTGTGGATAGAAACAGTTTTTTAGTCTGGATGTTCTTGCTTTCACACTTCTGTAGCGTCTACCAGATGGCAGGAGTTTGTAATTGTTTTTATTAGGTGAGCTTTTTAATGTACCTCAGGTTTTGATAGATCTGGGGAAACTGCATCTTCCTACTATGCACCATGGACATGGAACAATTGTCAAAAAGATCTAAAATCAGAAACCCTTATATCCATCAATGATTTTAAGGGCATCATAAACAGTGTGGTGACAGAGACATGTGCTTGTTTCTCTCGAGAGGCCACTATGTTTGAATAGTTGTTGTTTTAATGTGGATTTTTGTATTATATGTTGTATTTGTTGCATTTTAAATGTGTTCTGACTGGCTGCCACTTCAGCCAGGTCTCTCTGGTAAAAGAGATTTTCTGGACTTCCTGGTCAAATAAATAAATAAATAGTTCTGAATACTGTACATTTCCCGTGTTACATAATCATTGTTTTGTCAAGAAACTGAATGTCATGACTTAATCCTGTTTGACTTACTTATCCACAAATGCACTGTGGTCATATACAGCCGTCATCACATGAGATGTTGCATCCTCACCCACACATGCTTATACATACTTACTGCATACATGCACACACCCGCTGCCCACCCACACACTGATACATACATACACACACGTACACACACGTAAACACATGATAAACAAGACAGGATAAACATGCTTTACAGGGTTCCTCAGGGTGTAAAGATGCTGGGTGCGACTCCACTTAGTCTACAGAGCTGCATAGATTGGGCTCCATATCTTATCAAATTCTTTCTCTTTGTTACTGTCTTCTGGTATTGTCCTTTCATTACAACAGATAAGATTTCATTAAAGTTTTCCATTCTTGAAATGTAGGTGCTTCCTTATTTTCCCAGTTTTGCAATATGTGCTCCTCATAAACTTACGACGAATAAATAATTTGCCATCCTGTTGGGAAGAAGATAAATTGTTAAAATAAAAATAAAATAAAAATCAGAATTTTTAGAAGTTTTTTTCAGTTATCTATGGAAGACAGAGTCTAATGAACATGAAACATGTATTCAATCTTTAAAACCAAATTGATCAGGATAAAGTAACAAGTCACTAATGCAGTTATTAAGGAAGTTAGTAATAACTTTTAAGTTACGGTGTAGTTTGGAAAGTCTGAAGACCAACAGGCATATTTTCTTTACAGAAATCAGACAAGATGATGAGAAAAATGTGTGTAATAAGAACTGACGACAGCTGAATAATGTGCAATGTAAGGCAACCATTACTGTAATATGTCATGGTATTTTTCATATTTTGTAACAATTTGTTCAACTTTTCAGTTATAGATCTATAAAATGTATTTCACAACATTGTTTACATGTTGTTTCAAAGCCTCCACACTGCAAGAAATTAAAATCTGAATATCATGAATCTATCTGTCTGTCCATCTATAAGCCAAAAAAGTAGTCTCATTTAATTTAAATGAGTCTGAAAATAGTTATAATGTGTACATTTTCAGTTGTAGGAAGTAAACCCAAAGTAGTTTTTTCAATCGCAGTGAAACAATGTCAGAATACTCCGGTACAGTTACAAGACTTGCATTCAAAATCTTTCTTGAGTAAAAGTACATATGTGCTGGTGTGACACAAATACTTTCTACCATTAGGTGGAGCTCATTTTAAACTTTCCGGGTTGTTCAATTTTTACATAATGGTTTCAGATCATGTGCTTTGTATGTGTAATCTGATTCTGCAAGTAACTGTAGCTATCAGATAAATGTAAAAAGTACATTTCCATCTGAAATTCCATGGAGTAGAGGTACATGAGTAAAAGTGCCTGCAATGATCCTAGGGATGAGTGGGGCACAACCTAACACATTTTAGTTTTGGTTAAATGGTATTAAAACTGTTTGAGAGGATTTTTTGTTTTGTATTATTCTAACAACATGCAAATCCCTCTGCTACAAATACACACAGGGTTTTTTTTTCCTAGAATTTACCTTTCTTCTACAATTACACCAAGAAGTGGTGGAAGTGAAGTGTTAAAACATACCCTATGGGTGGGGTTAATTGTAACAGGCAGAGGGTTAGCTGTAACACCTGCTGCAAAAGTCTGTTTAATACAATTAATTCAATATAATTATAGCTATATACTATAGACCTCCATCTACATCAGGGGAAGGATAGGTATCCATACAAGTATCCATCCATCTGTCAGTCTATCATCAATATTTAATGGCTGGACTAATAGATGTACACTGAATAGGTAACCTAGATCCACATGTCAAAATATGAGTTTTGAATGTATGAATATTGACATGATTGTGAAATGTATGCCCATAAGATACATGACAAATTAAAATACAAAGTATATCTCATTTAAATAAGGACATTAGTTCAAACTGAACACAAGTTTGAAGTGGCGGCTTAGTTTTAACACCACATTACAACTAACCCTGCAGTGTGGAAATTTTATCAAGCCTTGCTAACACTTGCTGGGAATTGGTTACATAATTCAAAAACGGTGCTATGTTTTGGGCAACAGGACAGTTATTAAGATGACATATAGTTGAATTTGGTGACTTACACAGACAGCTCAGCAATCGAAAAACAAGCATGACAAAGAAATTTACTTACGTTGGCTGAAAACACTCTTTGTGACTGAACTCTGCTGAAACTCTGTTGAATTTTGCAGGTCACTCTTTGGCGGTATTGTGGTCAACTGGCCAGAAGCACCAAAGGAATGACCTGTGTAACCACTTAAGAAGTTCATTTACAATTTACCCCATGTTAGGTTGTGCCCCGCGCTCCCCTACTTCATGACTTTCCAACACTGCTACAAGAAAACTGGGTAACACTTTACTTGAAGGTATCTACATAAGGGTGACATGACACTGTCATAACTATGACATGACACTGTCATAACTATGACATGACACTGTCATGAACTTGTCATAAACATTATGTACATATCATAAACGTTTAGTTAGTGCCATTCGGTTTTTGTAATGACAAGTTGACACTGTTTGGGTTGTCTTGACTATGAGAACTTGACATTAACCAGGATGACATTACCAGCAGATGTCTTTGTCATAACAATAATAATCATTATATCAACTTGTCATAAACACAAAAAGAGGTGCATTTCTTGTTAATTTCAAGTTATTATGACAAAGACAACTTCTGGTAATGTCACTTTGATTAATGTCAAGTTGTCATAATCAAGACAACCCAAACAATGTCAGCTTGTCATTACAAAAACCGAATGACACTTAATGACAACAGTCATAAACGTTTACAACACCTACATAATCTTCATGACAGGTTCATGACTGTGTTATGTCATAGTTATGACAGTTTCATGTCACTCTTATGTAGATACCTTCAAGTAAAGTGTTACCGAAAACGGTAATGCAACTAAGAGGAAAACAAATACAAATACCATACAGGCCTGTGCTATCCATGTAAAGGCAGGTATTACAAATAGAAAGCCACTTTTAATATAACAAAACAAAATTGAGGAAGACTCCTGCTCATTTTCTACTGGTTGATTTTATTGGACAGAACACCTGTCTTTGTTTTCTTTTTTTTTTACACAGCAACATGAAAATCTTCCCACTTCAGTTACTACCATTAGTACAAAATATGTCTTTTACAAAAGGGTCATCTCTCAGACTGTTGGGGACAGTGTGTTGGGGTACAGCAGTGCAGAGATATTAGCATCAGAAATGAGGAGAACTGGTTGTGTACACCGACTATGAGGAAACGTAAAGTGAGCACCTACCGGATGAACAGAGGCTTTTCCTGCTACTAGAGTGCTCTCAATGTACATCTGAGTTTGAGCACAGTTTCTTTAGACACACGAGACTACAGTATGTGCATTGAAGTGAAAAAGTGTTAACTATACAGTACAAAACTATGCGAGGGATTTCATCTTAAAGCACCCCGTATTATCCTACGGACGACAGCTTTTTTTACGCACTCTTGTCCCCATGACATTAACCCTTGTTCAAATCAAGACCTTTGAATAACAGGCAATATAACCTGCAAAATGAAGTCTGACCCTGTCGAATCTTTTGAGGTCGACGAGGTCGTTAAAGGGGACCATGTGACAGAGTGACCAACTGCAAAAGATTAACAAAAAACCAACAGATTAATAAGACAAACAACACATGAGGTAAACCAAACAATTTCATGGTATCATCCACATACCAAATATAGCTTCTCATCTCACAACATTACTTCATAAAAACCCAGATTTTCAAAGAACACCAATGACAGTTTATATATTTCTGTTGGGTATCAACTGCGAAACAATTTAGGTGATTGACTTCCTGTCTCGACATTCGTTATGACATCTTCCTTCCTTCTATTACTATTCCTCGTTTAATATTATAATAATAGTAGTAGTAGTAGTAGTAGTAGCACATGGAAACAGGAAAGAGAATAATTGCCCTTTTTCGCCTTCTCCCTCGCTTTGTAAACAAACAAATGAAAACCCCACCCCACCCAGCCCCACCCCAGGGTGTCTGTCATGAGGGGCTATCATCTCGTCAGTCTCCAGCCTCGTTCCAATGGCTCATTGACACAGACAGTCAGTTCCTGCACCGAGTTTATAACTCATCCTTGAGTTTAGAGTCTGTGCCTTCCTCGTCCTCTTCTTCCTCCTCCTGCTCCTCGCCCTCCTCCTCCTCCTCCTCCTCCTCTTCGTCTTCCTCCTCCTCGTCTTTCTCCTCCTCTTCCTCCTCGTCCTCCTCCTTTGCGTCCTCTCTCCTCTGGCTGTCCTCTTCCTCGCGTTTCTTTCTCTCCTCCTCCTCTTGGCTTTCTTTCATCTTCTTCTCTGCATCCTGGAGATGACAAATTAAAAAGTGATGAGTATATTATTTATTATTATTATTTATTATTTTATTATATTGCATATTATATATTATATACATATATATGTATATGCAATTATGTGCATTTTTTCTGTATTTGACTTTATCATGCACATAACTGTACATATTCTATTCTTTTTATTCTATTGATGTATATATTGTATATATTGCCTCCACATAATGACGATATATATTAAAAAAAAAAAAATCGAATATATTAAGTACTAGTGTTAAACACAGTAGCATAATGCACAATTTCATTTTATTTTATTGCTTTATATTTACATACTTTTATTTCATACTCTTAATTCTTCTTCTTAATTCTCTGTTCTTTACATCGAAGCAACTGTAACCAATCACAATTTCCCCTCGGAGACCAATTAAGTATTTCTGATTCTGATATACACACCACAAAATACTAAGATGCAAGAACAGGACACATGACTTAAGATAGAAGCTTTGGACTGACCTTAGTTTTACCCCATGTGTCGTTGCCTACTTCCTCTGCCAGGTTTGGGTCGTTGGTGATCAGGAAGTTATCAAAGATGGTGCCAGACTTGACCTATATCAAAAAGAAGTCAACATTTTACTGTCAGGTACGTCATGCAAACAAATCCAGTGAAAGAAAAGCTACATGAAAAGAAACACTGACTGAAAACAGTTGTGTACGAACCAGAAACACACTTAAAACAGCCTTTGTGTCTATAACTGAAAATAAGGCACAACACGCCGCAAGTCAAATGTTTCTATTTGATGCATATGTTCAAGTTTAAATCGCATACTAGTTTACTGTCATTCATTTAAGCAAATTCTCTTATTAATAATCAGATAATAAAACAGTCAACATCTGTTTTTAAACTGAACTAACTGAACTAAATTTAAGTATGGCAAGCTAACTATACTTGTATGATAATTCACCTGTAAAACACGGATTTGTTTGATTTCTATTAGTTCTTTTTCTTTCTTTTATTTCTATGTTTTTTATCAAATTTATTTTTTGTCTCCTTAATACATCTACTTAAAATACTTCTTCCAAATGTTTAACTGTATGTTTAACCCCAATAAAAACAGTTGCAAAACAATAAAAAAGACATTCAGGGACAGTATCTTCTCACCTGCCACAAGTCAAGTCCAATCACGCCGATGCTGTCGTATTTATAGATCTCAGAATCGGCTGTGTACTCTGGGTTGTCAATCTCAGGGTGGATCCACTTGCCCTTGTAGGCAGGATTGTCGATCTCTCTTGGCTTCCACTCACCCTGTTAACACCCAGACAGGCTGGTTAATGTCAGAGGAATCAGAAAACAAAATACATCTGCTGATTAAGAGCTTTATTTGGAATAAATAATGAAATAGACAGCTCATGCTCGGTGTCACCTACAGGGCTGAGGCGGGGGCCCTAGTGGAGTGGTGTGGGACAGACAACCTGGTTTTAAACTTCACTTAAGGGCCCTGACACACCAAGCTGATGGTCAGCCATTGGTCCTTGGCCACTGGTGAGCATCTATCTCCCTAATTTTTGAAGTGTGTCCCACACTGTTGGCACTAGTCAGCCCTTGGCACCTGTTTTTTGGCTGATTTAGCTTGTTGAATCTGTGTCTGAGACAGCAAAGCCTGTCAGTGAGTGAAATTACTCTGACTGGCAGTTCATCTCAGTACACAAAAAGAGAAACAGAAGTGAGGAAAGTAAACAAACGACGAAGGTCAAGAGGGCGTGAGATCGAAACAAGATTATTTCTTAGCCACAGAGCTCTTAAGCAGGAATGGTTTGTTTTTGTGTTTTTATTCGCAAGCACACAGAAAATATCCTTTGTTCTTTAAACATCGGGTTGTCTTGTTAACGTGCTAGGTGGCTGACTAGAGTCTTGAATCTCTAATAATGAATACAGACTACCGCCCCCTGCTGCTATGGAGAGTTATTTCCTCTCAAGCAGGTGCATGTGCATGAGTTGGCCGTTGGCTGTTGTCTCTGCGGTGTGTTCAAGTGCAACTTTTTGACTAAGACACAGGCAACATGAGGTGATGCAACAGTTGGCCTTCACTGTCACTAGTTCTTTGATGTCAGTTTGGTGTATCTGGGCCTTAGGACAAAAGAGGTGATAACTGACCTCTGGAGGAATGAAGGGGGTCCTACCCATTGGTGATCAGTGACCAGATAGTGGGGAGGGGTGACACTTTAAATTCCTTGGCACCACCGTATGCCACACTTAAGAGGCTTCACTTCCTGCGCCAGCTTAAAAAGTTTGGTGACTGGAGGCAATGCTACAACTCGTCACCTTCTCAGTCACAGTGTGGTCTAGCAACACAGCTGCCCTTCAAAGGGAACAGTTGGTAAGAGTCGTACACACAGTGTCAAAGATCACTGGCTGTGATCTTCCCACTGTCTCCTCCATACATGCCACATGAATCAGATGCATGATGCAGAAGGTGATCGCTGACTCCTCTCACCCTGCTAGCTCCCTCTTCAAATCTCTCCCCTTCAGAAGTAGATTTCAGAGTTTCAGATGTAGGGCATCTTGCCTCAGGAAAAGCACATATCCTGAGGCTGTTCGATCTCGCACAAGGGCTTATAGTAGTAGAGCACGTATTGGCCAACAAGTACTTTAAGAGTAGTTACGTAGCAGCACAAAGCACTTCAGGATGTTATCATATTATGTGTGTTTGAATGTATAAATGTGAAACGGCTCTTATTTTACATATTTTATTTACTTGTGTATTTTCTGTTTTTAAGAGCTGAATTAAGGCAAATTCCTATCAACTGTGTTGACATGGCAATAAAGTATTGCATTTAATTGGACAGACTGCATGTTAGGAACTTAATGAGGCAATAACACAACAATGTGTCGCTGCCTCCCTTGGTGTATTTTCAATAAAGTAAATATTTTAGCACAATTACAACTCAAGCATTGCTCGTGTTGAAACAGGCTGTGCCCAAAATCATTCCCTTATTTACTCATTCATCACTGACAGATTGCGTAATACTGTGTACTTTGGGATTTATGGCAAAAAGTGTCGCACATGGTCTGGAAATCATTGATTTTGTTTTTGTGGGAGTCTTTGATAACACGATATTGCATCACATCCACAGCACACTGAGATACTGGACACCCAAATAAATCAATATGGAGTACTAAGTAGCAAAGAGGGAGTTGGTTCAGACACAGCAATAGTGTCTTCCATCTATTGACTGGATATTGTATATTAATTGTCATAATTATTTGCTGTTACCTTGTAATCAGGGTTAGCAACCATAGGTGGCTCCCACTCTCCGTCCATCTCTTCATCCCAGTCATCAGGCTTCTTTGCGTCGGGATCTGGGATGTTTTCAGGCTTGTCCCAGTCCTACCAAAGAGACACAGGGCATGGCCTCACAAAGACATACACTCTAGGTTTCATACAAATGAAGTGAATGCTGTTTGTAAGCAAAAGATAAATGTGTATCAGTAGGAAAAAATGGCCTCAAAAGAATTATGAAAGTGGTTCAAGCAGACTGACCTCTGGTTTCTTATCATCAGGGTCAGGAATCTTCTCCCTGTCGTCCCAGTCCTCTGGCTTTTTTGCTTCAGGGTCCTTAACTTTTTTGGGAGGCAGGAAGTCCCAGTCATCCTCCAGACTGCCAGACTCGACCTTCTTATTGTCGATCTTGACCTCGTAAGTGTTGTCAGGGTTCACAATCAGTGTGTACAAGTGGGTGTACTCATCATCCTGCAAGACACAAAAGAAATGTTAGCTGCTGTTCTGATTGCATTTTATTCTCCAGTGATTTGCATGTGACGTGTTTAGAATGCAAAGCACTCTCAACGTGTCCTTGGTGGTTTGGATTCATGGTGAGAAAGACAATGTAGTTATTGCAAAATGCTAATGTAATGAAACAAACTTTTGCTTCATGCTGCAGGAATGAACAAAAATGCCAACAGGAACCAATTATGGATGCCTCACCTTGCACCTGATGTCCTTGTTTATCAGATGGTTCTTGCCTTTGTAGTTGAAGATGACGTGAACCTTCTTTGTGCCGGGGCCGCAAATATCAGGACCTGAACAAGAAACAAATAAATAAGTAAAAATGTGGAATCCAGTCCTTAATTTAAGAGCCAAAACTAGGCAAACACAAGGAGGTAAGGGATAATAATTAGGCCTCAATATTAAAGATTATCTAATTGCCCGGGGCAAGCAAAATGCCATGACGGGCTGGTAAATCTAACAACTCATATGCCTGATCAGGAAAGAAAAAAAAGAATTTAAATAACCTTTTTCATCAGAGCAGATGATGAAAGAAGCTAAAGATTGAGCCATCTTGCGTCCTTTTCTTCTCTGTTAAGAGTTGCACATGCAAAGTACCGTACTGACTGGGCACTCGTGAGAAAATGGCGGCGGATCAAGACAAAGTTGATCACATTAAGCACAAGCCAGGTTTTAATTATCCCGTGGAAACAGGAGTTTAGCTGAGTGGTGTTAGAAGATTTGGGAGAAACTCCAACTATTTATTGCACAGTTTGACGCAAGGTGGATAAAACAGGGTTGTTTTTAAAAGGTACGTCTTAGTTGCTTTTTTATAACCACTTATAAATAAAATAATTTGTAGCAGCAAATAAAACTTGACTTTGCACAAGTAGATTTATGAGCCAGTTGCCCGACTGGGCCTTAGAAAGTTAAAAGTTGTCTGTGTGTACAAGCAAACTACAAGTTGTTTAACTGTGATGAAATATTATGAGAAAAAAATGCCAACACAGATCTCCCGACACTGTCAAGGAAACTGTCCACACTCACCAAACATGATGTTGTAGACGGAGTCTCCGTGCATGTCCTCCTGGTTGAGGCCAGAGGGAAACAGTTTGATGTAGCCTCCACCACAGTCAATGCTCTGCTCATGTTTCACAGTGAACTGGATGACCAGAGTCTCGCCCTGGTTGCTGAAGTCATCGAAACGGGACGACAAGGCGTAGAAGCGGGCATCCTGGCTGGTCTGCAGACCTAAAACAAAAACAAAGTTGCTGCAATGTTTCTGCATGAAGGGAAGACCCAGTATTGTGTGTAAGTCACCAATGTTGTTTTTATCAAATTGTTGTTCAGACTGGTTTGAATTTGTGAATTTGAATAAGTCTCTTCTCAAGTTATACAGCAGAGAGAATGGGACAAATACTGAAGTTGCTCCACAGAAAGTTACAATTGGAACAATTCTGAGACACTCTTACAGGACATACCATGATGATTTCACCGGGATAAGAGCAGTTTTAGAGTCACAGCTAGAAGCTCCACATTCAGAGTAATCTAATCTGGGTAAAATATCTTAAAACAATTGTAACATATGAGCCCATTGACTCATTAGTCACTAGTTCAGTGTCGATTTCAGCTTCAAAAAATGTCACCCCCTTCCAGCTTTAATCTCCCATTCAGGTAGAAAGAGTTGCATGTGTACATTTTGATTTTACTTACAAAACTCATTTATATTGTGCCACTTGCAAAAGTCATATTAACAACTAAAGTATCAAGAGAAATGGTCCTTTGAAGATCACAATCAACACCTAATTTAATCCCATACAAGCACCACATTGTTAAGTCTTGGTCAAATCTTCCACTAAACCTCCTCAACACAGACCGCAGACAGACACACACCCTTAGGACACCCACCCTTATCCTATAAAACACACCCAAAACAATGTGGGATGTGGGCGCTTACCAGTTTACACAGCTCCACACTGGGTGGGTATGATTTAACCTTTCCTCTCACCTTTGTCTTTCTCTGCGTCTCCGTAGAACTTCCCTGCAGACAGGACCCACTTGCCGTAGTCTGACTTGTGCTTGGATTCCACCCAGCGACTCTTCCAGGCATCTGCACAAACAAGTGTAGGTTCAGCTGCACAGCCGGCCACTGTGAACACACTCACAAGCTGCTAATCCACCACTGATGATGCATCAGTGCAGGTGCACTGGGAATGTGTTACGCTGCAGGGACAGGCTCTGGGTGATCGCTTTCACTATCTACACTGTGTGTTGTTAAGAGGCTGGTGATGAATGAATAAGACAGCTAGGTAAAGAGGGGTAACAGAGGATGACCAGGGGGGAGATGTGCAGGAGGGGGATGGGGAGGCAGACGGGGTTTGATGGTAGCTGGGGGGTAAAATGGAGATGAGGGGAGGGAAGATGGGGGGTCAAAATACAAATGGTGCCTGTGCAGACTTAATGCATGTAAAACTGAGATGTAAGCAAACACTGCAACACAGAAATTGTTAAATTATGAGCTGTCATGTAAAAAATAAAATCAATGCAACCACCCAACATGAAGAATATCCACTCATGCACTGATTCAGTATTGTAATATGTGATACAATTGCAGTTTCAACAAATCAAAACAGTCTAATAATGTATACTTAAATAAACAAAATGACCTCACCCCCATCTTCAAATTGCTCTCGCAAATACACAGTGGACTCGGCCAGTACAGATGCGGCCGACACGGCCATCAAAAGCAGCGACAGGACTGTCATTGTGACGAGCTCGAGCACCCCGCCAAATAAAAATAAAAATATATAATTACAAACACGTCTCTATAATGTGCTACACCTTGTAGCAGGCGTTGTTAGTCGGTCCAGTCTCTCATACAGTAATGTTACAGTGAAAACGCTGAGACACCGCCGCCGCTCTCCTCTCGCCTCCGAACAGATGTCTGAATCTGATTGGACGGCGGCTCCGAATCTCAACGAGGAAGCGTTGCTCCGCTCGGCCAATCAAAGGAGAGAGAATCTTGACGGACACATGATGCAGCCAATGGGAGCAGACCACGCGTTTGCTTGATACACGCCCAAGAAGGAGTGATGCGCCGGGTGAATCATCTAATAATACATCCATGTGAATCAGATGCATGAAGGAGAGGAGGAAAATCACAATAAACAGGATTAAATCAATGTAAAATATACGATATGGCAGTTTTAAACGTATCTACAGCTAGTCTAATTAGAAATAAGTCAACATACAGCACACTGAATGTGTTCAAGGCTCTCTCCAGACATGTTTTGACATATAAAAATACTGTTTTAAATAACAATGTGTCTGTTTCCCCTCCCAAAAACAATTAAAAACTACCTAAGGGTTTTCAAGATTACACCTACTCCACACTGGACCATGATGGGCTTTCAAGATAGTTGTGATGTCACAAATAATCTGTGTTGGGGAGTAACAAG
This sequence comes from Epinephelus lanceolatus, assembly GCF_041903045.1. Classification (NCBI taxonomy): domain Eukaryota; kingdom Metazoa; phylum Chordata; class Actinopteri; order Perciformes; family Serranidae; genus Epinephelus; species Epinephelus lanceolatus. Next base: position 18,727,827 of record NC_135739.1, read on the forward strand.
CATGTAAATTACAAATTAAATGTAACTGCAATGAGTTACAGTTAATAAGAAAAAAAATCTATGATTAAATATTGGTTACTAATCGAATTGTTGCTGACTACAAAATGGTTACATCCCCAGACATATATATATATATATATATATATATATATATATATATATATATATATATATATTGGTATAAAGTTGATGTGTAGAATAATGTACATTCATTTTGTTGTTTTGCATCTATTCACCATGCAGGAATTTCTTCTGTTGGCATGACCTGTTTCCGGACATTTATCAGCTTTTGCCCGGCTTGAAACAACTGTCAATAAAGTCATTAAATAGTAATCAAATGTAGTGAGTTATATATTACTTTGATGGAATAATTAAAATAGTCACATTATTACATTTTAACAGGGTAACTAGTAATGTGTGACATATTGCATTTCAAAAGTAACCTTCCCAACACTGCAAATTATATTCAAATGTTAAACTTTGATATAAAGGTGAGCAAAGAGAAACTTTCCCCCTTCAGCAGATGAATGTAGAGTCCTTCTAGTGTCAAACTCTGCATGTGTATTATTCTGCACAATGAAGTTCAAACATCCACCTGAAGAAGCAATAAGAAAAGACACATTTTTGAGTGCACGGGGGCTTTTTTGTAGGGCTGCAATAACCAATAATTTTTATTATTAAACACTCTGCTGATCACAGGCGCATGTTCCATTTCAACATTGAGGGGAACAAGCGTGAAATGGGAGGTTTGGGTGTCCTCTGTCAGGAAATTTTGAGTGTCAAACACGTGTGCATTTTCTGCATCAGTTTTTGGTGTGAATGTCTGAATATTGAGCGTGACATATCTACTGTATCTTGCCTGAAATGTACATCTACAAGAGCTTTATTTAACAATGTTAATAAAGTTTCCAGTCTCCCCCTGCCTAGAGTTCCATAAAATTTAATTTCCAGCTCAACAGAGCTAATGCTGAATGTCAGAAATAACATAAAATACACACAATTTACACACATGTTTAAACTGTCTTGTTTTGTCCAACCAAAGCTTAAAATATAAATGTAATCCATTTATTGTCATGGAAGACTACACAAAGGGTAATTATTAAATAAAAAAAGTTTAAAAAAAAAGGTAGCTACTTATTGTTCTTTTGATGGATTAACCAAGGTTTTTTTTTAAAATTAATGCATCACTGAAATTGCTTCAGTTTATGACAAATGAATTCCCTACAATGACTGCATTCATTTAAAACAAACACTTTTTGTTGGTTTACAGTGGATGTTTATTTTCTTAAAACCGTTTCTGACATTTCTTTTCACGTTCTTCTTGTTATGTGACCCTGAGTTTTGGCACTCAAATCACTAAAACTGCCAATCTCTGTGTGAGAGGATGTGAAATGCGTGAATGAAAGCATTAAATCAAGTCAGTGAATAAAATTACATTTCTTAACTATGCCCTAAATCAACAGCAATATATTACGTAAAGATGACGCCACCAGGACACGTAACAGGATCATATGAAACAATGAAATTACGGACAATAAAAAAGAAATTATTAAAAGCACTGTTACTAAAAATATTTACACATAAAAAATAAAACCTTCAAATAAATGCATTGCTTTGGACACCTGTACTCTCACACAGTTTCCAGTAACAGTTTCAAGTAACATTTGCATCACAGTAGCATGTACGTCCGCTGTTCACACTAGTGCCATTAATATTGACCAAAACCTTACAGTACCACCAATGTGCATTCAGACAACTCCACAAAAAATAATCTGTTGCATTTAGATGCTCAAATATGGCACAAATGATGTCAATAAATAAACAGTGCTGATATAAACACAATGTCTGACATGCAAATACAAACACATGACGTATGAACTTAAAAAAAAAACAGTGCAGGATTTTGGCCGAGGTGGACAGATATAAATAGTGTGACAAAATATGTCTCAGTATCTCTCTATGACTAGCACTGCACAACCACTCAAACTGTTTAATTCTTCGTCTTAATACTGTGAGGATTCAGGCCGGGCAGGTGTAGAGGAGCAGCCACACTGCTCAGGATGACCGTCTGGCACTTCTCATGTCTTCAGGGTGGGTCGTGCTGCTTTCCCCTCTCATACCGGATCAGCCCTGCTGTCTGGCCTTCTCTGAGGGACCTGGACAGACACGATCTGTAGGGGGAGAGTACGTAGAGCGGAGCAGAGAAGACACATCTCCTCTGTGGCTCTGTATGCAGATGGGCTGGTAAAGCAATCTCACACCTCCTCCAGGTCTCTCTGTCTGTCTCTGACTCCTTCTACGGGAGAAAGAAGTTGATCCTCTGGGGTATGGACTTGCATCCCTGGGCTGAGAACAGTCGCTCCTCTTTGGGGACATACAGCATCGCCTTGGCAACCTCATCCAGCGTAGCTTCATCTGTTTCCAGACCTCGCGCTGCGTAGGCGTCCCGTGCACAGAGCTTGACATGGCGGTACTCCAGAGGCAGGAACGGCACAAAGAAGTCGATCAAGTGGCCAGACATCAGTTCACTCTGAGCAAACCCACCTACAACAGAGAACCATGCAAAGAAATTGCTTAGGAATCCCCAAACACAGTTAAAGCTCCACAAATCAATGTCTTATAATAAGATAGAAAAGACTCACTTTAATGTAAGAGGGCTGCTTATATCACGGATACAGCCAAGAATCAATACTGCAATCTGCAGCACTATGCTCACAGCTTTCAGCTAATTATCTTCATCAATTTCAACAGTAGAGTAACTTTAACCCTAACACACATGTAAAAAGAAGTTTGCAGCTCACTCAGTAACACAAAATTTGTTCACTTCCTGTCCATGTTGAAATGGCAGAGAGCAGAAGTAAACATATAAGCCACTGCTGAACAGAGCTGAACATCTGGTGAGCAGCTGAGAAATGTAAAGCGAGCACTGCAGCATACCATGAGACTCCATAGTTTCAGCTCGTAGCCGATGCTCCAAGTCTTCCATACCAATGTCCTCTCGATTTTGACCCGAGTGCCAGAAGTCCAGCGCTACATCGTTGATCGTTGCCCCGCCAATGTTACTGTAGAGACAACAGGCATGTCAGAAACATGATGTGGAATCTCTGCAGGTGTTTACACTGACTACATCGTTTCAGTGATCACAGATTAGGGTTGGCAAATAATGACATAATAATAATGGCAACTTCTTTTTGCATATTGTCTTTAAAGGTCCCATATTGTAAAATGTGAGATTTCCATGTCTTTTTAAATATAAAGCAGCAATAATGCTACATAAATGTGTGAACGCAAGTGTGTCCAAGGCCAGGTCAAATGACTGCCTACTCAGCTGACGTCCTTGCTCATCTGATGCTCCATTAGATTAAAAAACTTCTGTTGGTGCAGTTGCACAGACGCAGAGCTGAAGGACTGTCTCTGGAGCCACTCTACTCCCCGTGAACAGCTAGTTTAATGTCTGCCCAGTTAGCACGTGCTAACACAACAGCAGCAGCTATTAAACGGTCCCAAACTCACACTGACAGTAAATGACTCGACTCAAAAAAACAAATCTGTTGATAACCGTTACGTAACGTTAACTGTGATGCTAACAGTTAGCCCTGTCACTGTGTGTGTGCAACTGGGCAGATTGGGCTCCAGTACAGAGGTCACTCTCTCTCAGCAGCAGTAAATTTTACTGCACTGGCGCACCTCTTAACACGTAACGGCTTTGGTTGGGAAAATTATTTATAAGGGTGTAATGAATATGACAGCAGCTGCAACCATGCAATCTTCAGCGTACAAAACAAACAACAATGTCGGCCTACAGGACAAAAGCCACAGTCGTTTTCCTACTTGACAAATAATTGCTTGAATGGACAGTAAAGTTCACAATATGGTTTTATTTAAGCCTGAGTGACCTTCATCAGGTCTCTGTCTTGTCAATCACCCTTGACTTGTTTGTGTTTGTATGGACCATGATGTGCGGGTTGACGTTAACACAACTGTCAGCAGGTATAAACAGGCTTTTTGTATATCCAGTTGGAATGTTTTGCAGTGTATGAATGACATCAGCTGACAGGAAGAAAACATGGACTCCAGCTGTTGCCTACCAATGTGATTCCAGTGAAACAGTCTATAAAGATAAAAACTGCTGCTACAGTGTCGTTACAGTCATTCTTCTGGCTACAATGACGGTGCAGTGACACCGAGAGCGCAGATGTTAATACTGAGTAAGACTGAGATATATGGAAAAAACTCCTGAGCCATGTAGAGCTTCCCAACTTAATATAATGGCATTGCATCATCGCTGGGCATATTCTTATCTGCTCCTGCCATTATTCAACATGCATTCTGCGTGTATGTGCGTACATTAACACACATCGTGGACTATGATCTCTGTACACTGCACGTATTTGGTATAGTGTGAAGATGATCAGATGACTAATCAGAGCAGACTGGGCTTTTTGAGAGGAGTGCACACATTTGTGTTTTTTGAACATTAAATCATGTAAACACGTTCAAATAGAAACTAAAATAAAAGTATGAGCATCTCTCTTGTGTCATACGGATTACTGTTAATTTATTATGCTGATCTGTTCTGTATGACATCTATTGCACGTCTGTCCGTCCTGGAAGAGGGATGCAGTTGCTCTACCTGAGGTTTCTACCGTTTTTTCCCCCCGTTAAAAGGGTTTTTTGGGGGAGTTTTTCCTTATCCACTGTGAGGATCCTGAGGACAGAGGGATGTTGTATGCTGTAAAGCCCTGTGAGGCAAATTGTGATTTGTGATATTGGGCTTTATAAATAAAATTGATTTACTGAATTGATTGAAAATAGGTATAATATGGGACCTTTAACACATTAACTTCATAGTTAAATGATGATACTCAGTTACTGTAACCTGAGATCTCTACAAATTAGAAAATGTCCTTTGAAAATATAGTTTAATAAATAATAAAAATTCTCCATGATTATTTAAGTTGTTTTTTTTTTCAAATTACTATAGTATTTTTGTGATCCCAGGCCTCTCCTTCATGATATCACCACACCATAACAGTGCAGTAAGAAAAAAGGTTTCTATATTTGACTGAACAGATGATCCGTCAGCAGAAATTGGACATGAGTAACTGAAAACATGAAAAATCCATAAAGACGGCTAATGGAGACACAGGGAGGAACATCCCTTATCACAGATAAGCTGCCAGAAAACCTGGGACAGAGGTGCAATACATTCTGAGTCTCTGACCGGGCTTTAATAGACAGGCCGTGCCTGACATATCAACCAACCTGAGGAAGAGAAAGATGGCTCTGCGGTAGCTGACGCCATCTACGTTGTCATAGTGATCCATGTAGGGTTTGATGGCGTCGATGAGGCCTGGGTGAAGCTTCTCAGCCTCGTCGAAGATGAAGAGAGTCTGAGGGCAGCGCAACACCATGTCCCGGATCGCCTCTCTCAGCTGGCCCTGGAGACAGAGAGGTGTCGACATCACTAAAACTTCTAGATCTCCAGAAGAATAAGTAGATAAAATGTATTTTTTACTCTGTTCAGGTTTTGAGTGTGACACAAGTTAGAGTTTATGTGAAAGTAAATAATCAAATTTAGGTGAAATTTGAGTTTCAGGCTTTATAAATATTATATTCATTAATTTTCTGTAACCGCTTATCCTGTTGAGGGTCGTGGGGGGGCTGGAGCCTATCCCAGCCGACATTGGGTGAGAGGCAGGTCACTACAGGGCTGACACATAGAGACAGACAGCCATTCATGCTCATATTCACACCTACAGGTAATTTAGAGTCACCAATTAACCTGCATGTCTTTGCAGAAAACCCACGTTGACACAGGGAGAACATGCAAACTCTGCACAGAAGGGCTCCCCCCTGGGTTCGAACCAGAAACCCTCTTGCTGTGAGGCAACAATGCTAACCACTGCAACATTGTGCCTAAGATATTAATGTAAGTTATAGCCGCAATAGTAGCCAGAACACCTTACATTAACATTACAATAAAACTTAATAGGATTTGCAGGATTCTCACGGTCATGGGAAACCTGGAAAAGTTGTGGATTTTCACTTTTCCAGGCCTTGGAAAGTCATGGAATTAGGAAGATTCTTAAAAGTTTTGGAGAAGTCATGGAATTTTGTTGTGTTCTGGCCCTGTGTCCACATAGCACCTTTTTCTGAGCGCCAGAAGAAGGCCAGCGTCTTTTTTCAATTGTTCCCAATGAGGAGAGAGCGTCTGCGGCCGCATGCGGCCGCCTAGGAAAAAGGCGCTGCGCCCAGCGTCTTTTTTCCGGCCGCTCCTCCTTTTTTGTGCAGCCGCTCCGAGCGTTTTGAGTTGAAAATCTCTGAACTTTTCAGAAGGGCGCTGGTGTCGTCACCGGCGCTTTTTCCAGGCAACCAATCATATCGCGGAACTCGTCACCCTGGTAACCAGAAAAAAATGGAGAAGCTGGTGCTGGCCGTGTCCGTCTATCCGGAGTTGTATGACATATCACACAGACATTACCCTAACAGAGACTATATATATATATATATATATATATATATATATATAATAGTAGCTTAGTTAAATTAATTATTTTTCCAGCAATAGGCCTATATAAATTGAGAGATTTTACAGCAACACACATGTAATCAATTCTAACCCATACAGTGGTGGCAAAGTTACTAAGTACATTAACACAAATCCTACTAATAAAACATGATGATGACTTCAGAGAGAGCAGTTCGCGAAGGCTGCTCTCTCCCTGCCGGCTGAGGGACTGTTTGCGCTTTTACGCACGGGTCGGTGGTGAAGCGGCGCACATGACTCGTGCTACGGACGGACGGACGGACAGACAACCACGTATCTAAAACAGGTAATACATTTGGCTACATCTTTCCCACATCAAAGATCCGTGATCACCTACACCCGCGTGCGTAAAAGCGCACACAATTCCGTGTCCTCTCACCGCGGATGCTGTGATTTGATGGCCTTTACTCACTGTAGCCCACTCTTATAAGACCCAATAATAATAATAATAATAATAATAATAATAATGATGATGATAATAAGCTACTGTGGACCCATATGCCATGCCTTTTAATTAAATTACCAGAGGAGTTCGCTGAAAAGCAGGTAATGTCAGCCTGAATTACTCGCGTGCGTCCCCAGTGAAAATCGGCGTGCCCGGCGGCTAACCTAAAATAGGCCTGGAACCGGTCTCCATCTAACCGCAGCTCCTGGACGAGGCGATGGTATTCACCGTATTGATGCCTCCAACGGTTAGTGTCATGCACCCACATCCTCCTTGCTCTACATGTACGTCTGTCAGATTGAGCAGTGACAGCAGGGACATCACTATTAAGCTCATCCAAACATAATATGAGCGCAAGCATCTTCCGGTTGGTGCTCATCGTGAAAGAAATGTCAAACTATAGATAAAAAACAAAGAGGCGATGCTACAAAACGCGTCTACAGGAATTGTCAAGATATTGTTGTCATAGAAACGAAAACCCTCGTGAGCGTTTTTTTTTTTTGGGCGCACAGACGCTTCATCCCAGCGCTCCGCAGCGCCCTTCCAGCGCCTTTCTGCCAGAAAAGGCGCTATGTGTTATGTGCCTGGAACACCTCTAACAGGAGGCGCCCAGGAGGCATGCGCTAACCACCTCAACTGATCCCTTTCGACAAAAAGGAGCAGTGACTCTACTACGAGCTCCCTCCAGATGTACGACCTCCTTACCCTATCTCTAAGGCTGAGCCCAGCCACCCCACGGAGGAAACTTACTTCTGCCGCTTGTGTCTGCGATCTCATTCTTTCAGTCACCACTCAGAGCTCATGACCATAGGTGAGGGTTGGGACTTAGATCGGCCAGTAAATCAAACGCTTCGCTGGTCCGGTCCGGCGCAGCACCTGCATCACTGCAGAAGCTGCACCAAACCGCCAATCCATCTCACGCTCCATTCTACACTCACTCGTGAACAAGACCCCAAGATAGGCCTACCTGAACTCCCCTGCAGGAGGCAGTAACACTCACACAACTAAGAGAGGGCAATCTACTGGTTTCAAGCAGAGAACCACGGCCTCAGATTTGGAGGTGCCCCACTATTAGGCCTACTTTCAAATTGTAAAGCATTTTTGAGGTGGCACAAAGCTTGTGTTATTCATTGAGAATCATCATGGAAGTTTTACTATGGGACCTTGAAATGTCCTGGAAAAAGTATTAGGGGATCAGCATGTCCACATATACAAATTTTGACAGTATCAGAGTTTAAAGGTTACCCTGCACACTGGTTAGTCTGAGTACTATCACCTGTTAAATCTGGACTCAATTGTGCAATAACACTGTCAACATCATTTTGAAATCTTAAGCAGTGATTGTGTAAAAACGTGTATAAATACGACTACACTGGCATCTTTGATCTGGTTGGACAAACGCTGTGTTCGAAAAGGCCAAGAATATCAGTGCCTGTAGTACCGATGTTTGATCTGGAGCATCTGTCCAGACTATTATCATTCATACACTGAATTGCAACACACAGACCAAACATCTGACGCAGCAGATAAGGGTCCTGAGTACACTGCCAGCAAATGTCTGGCAAGGGACGTCACACTCTGTGCCAGGAGGGCTCCGGATATCTCACCTTGTACGTGTCCACCAGTCTGGCGTGCGGGAAGTGAAACGGGGCGATGAACAGTCGGACACACTCGCTCTTCACCCCGTCACGATACAGGTTATCTGCAATGATCCGGGCCACAAAGTTCTTGCCAGTGCCTGACCAGCCGTGGAAGGAGAGCGTCAGCGGCTTGTTGGACTCCGGGTTGTTGATAAAACCCTGGATGGCTTTCAGAACCACAGACTGAGCCAGGTGCTGCCCGTGGAGCTTCGTCTGGAGGTCCCTCGAAAGACCTGCACAAGAACAAGATTTAATAAGAAGAACAAGATTTACTATCAAGAAGGTTTTCATTTACAAGGAATTAACTTTGGTCTTTGATGCATATATTAAACATACAATAAACATGATATAACAAAATTAAAATAAAGACAAAGTACTGTGACAGTCAAGAACATAAATATAGAATAAAAACATTACAATAAAAGATACTTTAAAAATACTATAGCATAAATATGTACAATACAGCTGTTCTGAACAAGCTGTACAAAAATATTAATCAGCAGATGTGCAAAAGATCACACTATACCAAATACTTGCAGTGTACAGAGATCATAGTCCACGATGTGTGTTAATGTACGCACGTACACGTAGAGTGCATATTGAATAATGGCAGGAGCAGATAAGAATATGCCCAGCGATGATGCAATGCCATTATATTAAGTTGGGAAGCTCCACATGGCTCAGGAGCTTTTTCCATATATCTCAGTCTTACTCAGTATTAACATCCCTTGGCATGTTACTGCAGTCCAACACAGATGCTCAGTGGTGTTCACACTATTAGGTTTTAACTGAAGTCACTGATGCGCAGAAATGTGTGACAATATTAAAAGTTAAAGGGCTATGAAGGCAAGCAACGTAAGTATTTAACTCCGCAGCTAAAAAACAGCTGATAAATGAAGGTAAACATGCTGACCTCCGATCAGTGCAATTACAACAGAACCCATAAAGAACACAGCACTCTGAATCCCTTTCTGAGGGGCGTCTCAGGTAACATTTATTTGGATAGTCTGCTGACAGATAGGGTATAGGATATTTGTAACATTTTAACAGCTGTCTGAGTTGAGGTTTAACTGTTTTGTTTTATTCTGTAGATGTTAAACAGATTATCTATAGAGTGTCACAATTCATGGACGTACTGACATTCTCAGGATAACTCAGTTGAACTTGAAGTATTCACTTTGCAGCTGTAAACTGTCACACATTAACATTTACAGACAAAACAAAACAGCTGAATTGTTGAACCTCAAACAACAGGCTGCTGAGATGTTACATACTCCATGAAACCAGGGCTGTCCAATGTGGGGCCCCTGGACCAAAGTTGGCCCGCAATAAGGTTTGATTTGGTTTTTATCATAATATAAATTGCTGTTTATACCTTTTTCTTGAGAGGCAGACAATGCGAGTTAAATTTGTGGGATCCCTTATTATTGATTAGTCAGTCAGATGAGTTTGAATACATTGAGGCAGGAAAAAAATGAAGAGACAGTGGCAAATGGACAAAAGGCATTTCGGCTGACGGAACGAGGGATCCTAGAACTATTTTGCATCTTAACAATACAATACAATAAATAAAATACAACACAACAGGTGTTAACTTTTAGGCTGTGGTCCACCATTAAGTTTCAGTTTTTAAGGTATCCAAGCGAATAAGTTAGATCACCCCTGCTATTAAATATCTGTAGGCGGACAATCCAAATACAGTGTAAAATATTCCTCCTCCATCATTTTGTTCTTCTCAAACATAATTTGAGTTATCCAGTGTTAGAAAACCATAGTAGAAAACCTAAATTACACATCAAATCAGTCTCGCTTCCTGTAAAGTATCATCAAAATAAAAGACCTAATCCATGGTTGCAACTTACTTTATGGACATGGCATGTACTCACATTATAAAGATCATTTATTGTAAATATTTATTGCCATTGAAAGCAAATCTGCTGTCTGTCTTGTGTAAGCAGCCCATGTGAAGCAAGAAATGAAAGTAACTTTGTTTCAGAAGCTGGGTTTGATTGATCACAGATAATAATCTATGACTCAAATAAACAGGCCGACCAGAAACAGTAAAGAGTAGTCCAATTCTTTTTATGATATCTGATACAGATTGCAACACAACACATGATGTTGTTATAAAATCATATAAGGAAGTAAACAATGTGAATTACAGTACAGTATGGCCTGAGACAGGATATTGCTGGCACATGATGGGACTGTCCCAACACATGCACTGGGCCATATAAGCAGACAGTTTGAGTTACCTGTGATGTTGTTGGTTATCCTGCAGTCTCCAGATTCACAGCACTGGCCCAGGCTACAGTACCACTGATGCAGCAGGCTGATGTAGTCCTGGGGAAAACCTGCCCAGAGGTCCCTGGTAGGAACTGATCACATCAACAACAAAACGACTCAATAATGTACCAATACTGTAAGTCACGATGATCAGCTGTGCTTAATATGAGCTGTAATGTAACATACATACTGGTGAATCTGACAAGCATTACATAATAGCATGTGATAGGATAGCTTTCATTACATAAAATCATTTCTTACCTTGCTGTGTGGCATCGTCTTGGTGGGGCTGACACTCCCCCTCCCATATGTTGCAATAAATATAATTAAAATAGTAGGTGGACACATTGGAGATGCTGTCGAACTGGAAGAAGTCTGCCTCTGCGGACAGAGCCCAGAGCACAGGCAGCAACCACCGCACGAACATCGGTGAAGAGGCAGGTGCGAGGCGGCCGAAAAGAGACTGAACACCGCGCCCCGGGTCTCCTCTCCAGGTTTATTCAAACCAGTCTACTGATGGCCTGCTCAGTGTGGGATATTTAACCCTCTCCCCCATTGTAGCGAAGGAGGAGCCCGTTTTTCAACATTGCGTGAACTGCACATGCGCTCACTAACTCCGCCCGTTGTCAAGAGAATCTCGGTTTCCTGTCTCCAGGGGTTAATTAAACTGCATGTCACTAATTATAACACTGGTTCATAATATTTCAAAACATGTTTAGCACCGTAACAGCCCATAAAAGCCAGTGAGGATTAGAATACACCGGGGATGACGTTTTTCTGTAGGCTGTCGCGGACGTTAGCGTCACCCTGGTTGCCTTGTCAAAAAGCCAGTGGGATTTTTCCATTAGAGTTTGAATCGCTGCCGAAAATAAGCTGTGGCAAACAAACGTTTCAGACTTGTTAGACATCTTAATATTCACAAATGAACACTGCTTTCAAGATAATTGAAGCCTAAATGCAAACGCCAGAAGCAAAAGCTAACGTTAAGCTTTAAACGAACTACACAACGGTCGCAAGACCTGACGTCACCACAATCACTGTAAAACTGTTCCGCGCGGCTCGGGGTGATGACGTTTTGAAGTCTCGTTTCGCTAGTGGTAAGTAACCGTTTTTGAGGACACTAACAAGCTTTTAAATTCACGGTTGGGGGAATTTTTCGACGTTGTCTAGTAGAACATAACGTTTATGCATCTTAAGCTTTTGTTAGTGGCATCTAACCAAAAACCATATTAAAAAAAGTTGACTTTAAGACGAGGAAACCATCAATGGTCAAATTTAAGCAATTCCTGTGGCACTGCGCCTCATTTATGCCAAGGCAGCCACTTTGTGCAAGTTATCCGCCCACCTAGTTTACCAACGTCAGCTTAGAGCACACCGGAAGTAGCAAACAGCATTTTTATTGGTACATTGTGCTTTTCTGCTTTCAATAATAGACAAAAGCAAGGTACAGAATTTATTGTATAGTTTATTGCCACAATTTTGCAAAAGCACTTAAAGTTCTTGATATTCATGATAATGCATTCACATTTCTACATGCCACATTCTCACTCACACACACACACACACACACACACACACACACGAGGCTGGGGCTACCCCCGTTAAACATTCACACATACTGATGGCACACCCATTAGGAGCAGTTTGGGGCTCTGTCTTTCTCAAGGATGTTTCAACACAGGCTGGATGCCACAGCTGCTGGGTGGCTTGATCATCAGGGCCAAAGGGCTTCACAGCTGCACTCCTGAGGGGGAACAAACAGACTTCTAATTAAAAACAAAACTAGGAAAATGGGTAACAAAACTTGTTTTATGACCAAACAGCCTCAGAAAAAAATGGAACGGTAAGGAGTATAATCAAGAGCAATCATTTGGCAGAATCTTTTCATCACAGGTAGAGTGGTCAACATGGGTATTTATAAAAAGGCTAGCTGAAGGACTTGAGATGCTTACCAAGGTCAGACTGGCAGATGCAGCGCCTTCCTGGAGATGAAGACACAAAAAAACCTTATTACAAGTGAGTGACTGGTTGATAAAGCATTCAGTATACTGGGTTACTCAGTAACAGATGAGGTCCACATTAAACTTCAGGTCAGACATTTGTTAAGACATCACTGAACCCATGGTATCATTTAGCATCTTGAGTGAGGATCTGCATTCTCACCTCAGCAGATCGTCTTTGCTGTTCAATCCAGCATCGCCATCATAGCCTGAAGAAAGATTAGCCTAAGTTTAATATGCACACCAAACATTAGGATGAGTATTTACAGACTGACCAGGTCAGCTAGAGCTAATATAACAGACTCCATGGTTTACAGTCAGTTGTTACTTTGTCATCACACAGGCCAGTCTACAGGGATCACAAGGGGTTTACTGTGAGCAACCACGATCCAGCTAATGTACATGTGGAGCACTCAGACCCAGATGAGGCAGAGTTCAGGGGACCATTGCCATGAATGTAAACCAATTTTGGTACAGGAAAACTAAAAATTCCATCTTGTGATCAGAAGTTCCCAAGCATCTTAGCCATCTTTGAGTTAAGAGTGAAACAAGTAAATTTAACCAGATGCCAACTCCACTGGTCATTTGGGTCTGTTGTGCTTTTGCTCACTTTGCATACTCACAATGCTTGTGTGTGACCTCTTGTTCACACATCTGTCTCAGTCCCACTTGATCTGCAAGTAGAGAATTTGTTGTGAATTTATGCAATTTAAAAGCACATTTCTTTATCTACAAACAATCCAGATCAGACAAATTGACCAACTTCCTCAACTGGATCAGAGACCTGATTCAAATTCATCACATCTGAATGATTTAGCTACACTGTGCCAAACTTTGACATGATACTTACCAATGCAAGGCTGTAGATTCGCCAAGGTTTTACATGTCTGGATGGGATGAGAAGAGTTTTGTTATTACTGTGTTCTGAACACTTGAGGGCTTTAAGACAAATGTAATGGATACATCAGCTAGGAGCGAAAGACAATAGATAATCGTCACTGTTCAATCTGCTGAACTATGCACTCATCATTGTATCGTGCATCATTCCAGATTCTTATACTTCAGTCTTTAAATCTCACCTTCACTTTGTCTTTAGCTCCGCCATGTTCTTGTTGCTGAAAAATGGGGAAAAAAGTATTTAGAAAACACAGAAATCAAGGAGCCTCACTGATCATTGAGGCCGACACATCAGCTAGGAGCGAAAGACAATAGATAATCTTCACAGTTAAATCTGCTGAACTATGCACTCATCATTGTATCCAGCATCATTAAAGATTCTTATTCTTTACACTTTAATCTCACCGATTCTTGTCTTCAGCCCTGCCATGTTCTTATTCCTGAAAATGAGAAAAATATTTAGGAACCAACCCAGAAATCAAGTAGCCTCAGTGGTCATTGAGGCCAATACATCAGCTAGGAGCGAAAGACAATACATAATCTTCACTGTACAATCTGCTGAACTATGCACTCATCATTGTATCAAAGCAATGTAATTTATAAAAGGTTTACTCTAATAAAATAAAAAAAACTGAACTCACCTGTAACTGCTCTGAGAAGATGAAAGCAAGATCCAAGAACACCAGGACCATCTGCAAGTCAATTGCCAGAAATTAGTAAAATCCCACATTTAAAACATGCAGGCATTTCTTAATCTGCACTGCATCAGTATTAAGTCCTCTTTCACTCTTATTCAGAGAGATTCCCAATGTTTTTTTAAACAAGATCATCATTGACAGTTTGTGTTAGGAGAATGCTCCGAGAGATAATTTGGCCCATTACCTGTCCTGGATGTCACCGAATGGTCAAGTCAACCAACGAAAGCACACCTGCAGAAACAAGACAAAATGAGCAAACACAATAAACTTAAGCTTGTACACATAAAGTTGTCTGTGCCTCAGATAATTCAACTGGTGGGTTGAAATGATCGTCATCCATATTGTCAAGAGTAGCAAATAAAGGTCATCATAGCAGCACAGGGAGGATGTGCAGGAGGGCGGTGGACTGATGCTTCTCTGGGTGTTGCCATGTTTTGAGGGTAAGGCCAAATGTTAGAAGTCTGCAGGAACAGACTCAACTGCTTGGCATTATCTATGTACCTCAGCCAAAGGAGCAGTCTTAGCCTAAATGCTCGCCACTTGAGTTTGTGATGTATGATGAAAGCACTACAGTCTTCATCATGATGTGTTACCAATTCATTAAGACTAAAACCTGTCAAACTAACCATGGACACCAGAGAAGCAGGAATCCATCTTCACTGTCTGTTACATTAAACTGACACTTGCCTTGTTTCTCCATCAGTTCAGATTTTCAGCTTCCAGCTTCATGTCTCCTGACTTTGCCGAGACCTGTGAAAACAGATCTTTCAGTACCATACTAGTCATGTCAAAAGCAAAAAGCATAGCTTGACTAGAAGTCTCAGTGTAAAATTTCTCAGAAATCACTTCTGTCCACTACTCTTACACTTAAAATCATCACTGACTTCCAGTTAAAAAGCAGAATTAATTCCTAAAAGTAACTTACCTGTATAGTAGTTTGTGTTGGTCAATGCTGTACATCATATTGAGCCTGAAGAAACAAAAGCACTTTAGACAAGTCCAACATGCTATTAATCTTTTGAAGTTTGTGAAATGGCACAACTAAATCAATCGTGCCATTGCTTTAACCTCAGTAATGCAGTTCTCAGAAATCACTTCTGTCCACTACTCTTATAATTAAGCATCATTAGTTACATAACGTTATTCACAAGTAATGCATTTATGGTTCCTTACCATCTGACGTCCACCTTCATTTTGCAGAGATACTGTCGACAGGCCTGCAAACAGAAAAGGGAAAATGACATTTTTAGCTTTTAATACTAGTGTTTAAAACGATGCAGCTTCTTTGCAGTATAGTAAAACTTCAAAAACCTCATTAATTCCTGTAAAATAGTGCGCACACGGCAGTTAATAGTACAGGAGCTGTGCAGCTAACAACTAGTTTTAAGTCTTGTCCCATGCAGTCAGAAATGTTGGCATTCTTCACATTGATTCAGATGTCCCTACCAACATTTATTTCATCATATAGTCATGGGAAAATGCTACAGTAAGGTGAATTAAGTTATTTAAAGTGAAAGGATTAGCTCGCTGGCTAATTAGCATCTTGACACGCGCAACGGGGCACGTGGTAGAGGCCTGGCAGCTAACTATGCTAGCACTAACGGTTGTTCTCATTTTCATCTAGGAGACGTCAGCGAAAAATATAGCAAAGGTTCAGAAATATTAATAGATATGTTGCATTTTAATGTCTGCTTTCACACCAAGAAACGTCTATAGTTGTACTACATCGAATTAGGAAGAGTCAATGAGAGTCGGGAAGTCATATTTACCTGCTGCGTGGCAGAAGAGTGAGGACAAGCAGAGGGTGCGGAGCCTTTTTATTGAAGATGTCGCAGTGGCTGATGGGAGAATTTTTCAACGGTCAGCACCCCTGCTGGACATTCGTGTCATCAAAAGAAAAAAGTAAAAAAAAAAAAAAAAAAAAGTTTAAAATATATTTTAAAAATTGAATTACGTGCGAAATAGTAAGTGATGGAAAAAGTATTTAAATCTTTACTCAACTAAAAGTAAAAATACTACACTGTAAAAACGCAGCTACAAGTAAAAGTCCTGCATTCAAAGTCCTACTCAAGTAAAAGGAGGCTACAAAAGTGTTAGCATTAGTCTCTTGTCATTTGTCTCAAATCTTAAAACATAATGTTTTCAATGGCCTTTGGTTGTTTGTAGTGGTACTAATATTTTTATATTGTTCTTACTGGTGTTTTTCTGTTTTATATTTGTGTACGTGTTATATTGCTATATATTTGTGTATCGTTCTTTAATTTGTACAGGACTTTGGTCAACTGCGGTTGTTTTTAAATGTGCTATATACTAAATTTGATTTGATTTACTTAAGCACCAAGAGAAAATACTCATTACACAGAATGGCCCATTTCAGATTCACTGATATTATATTATTATTATTGTATTACATTTATTAATTCATCAGAATTTATAGGTGAATTTGAGTATTAATAATCTGAATTTGTAAAGTGACTAGAAACTAAAGTTATCAAACATATTAGTCAAGTAAAAAGTTCAGTATTTGCCTTCAAAATGTAGTGTAAGTATAAAGTAGTACACAATGGAAATACTTACGTAAAATACAACTACAGTACAGGCCAAAAGTTTGGACACACCTTCTCATTCAATGTGTTTTCTTTATTTTCATGACTATTTACATTGTAGATTCTCACTGAAGGCATCAAAACTATGAATGAACACATGTGGAGTTATGTACTTAACAAAAAAAGGTGAAATAACTGAAAACATGTTTTATATTCTAGTTTCTTCAAAATAGCCACCCTTTGCTCTGATTACTGCTTTGCACACTCTTGGCATTCTCTCCATGAGCTTCAAGAGGTAGTCACCTGAAATGGTTTTCCAACAGTCTTGAAGGAGTTCCCAGAGGTGTTTAGCACTTGTTGGCCCCTTTGCCTTCACTCTGCGGTCCAGCTCACCCCAAACCATCTCGACTGGGTTCAGGTCCGGTGACTGTGGAGGCCAGGTCATCTGCCGCAGCACTCCATCACTCTCCTTCTTGGTCAAATAGCCCTTACACAGCCTGGAGGTGTGTTTGGGGTCATTGTCCTGTTGAAAAATAAATGATCGTCCAACTAAACGCAAACCGGATGGGATGGCATGTCGCTGCAGGATGCTGTGGTAGCCATGCTGGTTCAGTGTGCCTTCAATTTTGAATAAATCCCCAACAGTGTCACCAGCAAAACACCCCCACACCATCACACCTCCTCCTCCATGCTTCACAGTGGGAACCAGGCATGTGGAATCCATCCGTTCACCTTTTCTGCGTCTCACAAAGACACAGCGGTTGGAACCAAAGATCTCAAATTTGGACTCATCAGACCAAAGCACAGATTTCCACTGGTCTAATGTCCATTCTTTGTGTTTCTTGGCCCAAACAAATCTCTTCTGCTTGTTGCCTCTCCTTAGCAGTGGTTTCCTAGCAGCTATTTGACCATGAAGGCCTGATTGGCGCAGTCTCCTCTTAACAGTTGTTCTAGAGATGGGTCTGCTGCTAGAACTCTGTGTGGCATTCATCTGGTCTCTGATCTGAGCTGCTGTTAACTTGCGATTTCTGAGGCTGGTGACTCGGATGAACTTATCCTCAGAAGCAGAGGTGACTCTTGGTCTTCCTTTCCTGGGTCGGTCCTCATGTGTGCCAGTTTCGTTGTAGCGCTTGATGGTTTTTGCGACTCCACTTGGGGACACATTTAAAGTTTTTGCAATTTTCCGGACTGACTGACCTTCATTTCTTAAAGTAATGATGGCCACTCGTTTTTCTTTAGTTAGCTGATTGGTTCTTGCCATAATATGAATTTTAACAGTTGTCCAATAGGGCTGTCAGCTGTGTATTAACCTGACTTCTGCACAACACAACTGATGGTCCCAACCCCATTGATAAAGCAAGAAATTCCACTAATTAACCCTGATAAGGCACACCTGTGAAGTGGAAACCATTTCAGGTGACTACCTCTTGAAGCTCATGGAGAGAATGCCAAGAGTGTGCAAAGCAGTAATCAGAGCAAAGGGTGGCTATTTTGAAGAAACTAGAATATAAAACATGTTTTCAGTTATTTCACCTTTTTTTGTTAAGTACATAACTCCACATGTGTTCATTCATAGTTTTGATGCCTTCAGTGAGAATCTACAATGTAAATAGTCATGAAAATAAAGAAAACGCATTGAATGAGAAGGTGTGTCCAAACTTTTGGCCTGTACTGTACGTCAAAGTTGTACTTAGTGCAGTACATGAGTAAATGTACTTAGTTACATTTTACCACTGGAAACAGTAGTATTGACCTTGAAAAGAGTAGTTTGAGTCATAATAATGTTAACTCAAGGTCCACTTATTCACTTTATCTGGGGCTTTCAAACCCATCTGATCATCTTCCTCAGCTTTATCTCAGGTTGCAGAAGGAGGTTCACTTTATTAAACTTGCAAAGGGAATTTAAAAGAAGTAAGCACCAATATCAAAAACGTATTGTAATAAATATATTCACTTGAGACTTTACTCAACAAAATGCTGAAGCTAATGTTACACATCAGATTTTCTGAGGATGTGTTATCCTGTTTTTGTACATGACGTTACCAAGTTAACTCACAAAGGCTGGATCACCAAACAGGCAAGGTGAGCAACTGCTCGGAGGCCCCAAGACCCTGTGGGCCCCAGAAGCCCCAGGTTCATAGCTGGAGCTGGTCAACTGATTTTGTGTAATTTAATTAAGATTTGTTAAGGTAATACATCAAGTAAAAAAGGCCCTGTGTTATGAGTTAACCTTCTGGCTATGTGTTGTACAGGTAACCAGTGTCAAAAACTGGTTTTAAGAATCCGTTTTTATTATGATGACATGGTGCATGTTCACAAATAAAGTTCTGTTTAAGTGAATTATCATAAACTAATTGACACCAATTAGCGTTTTTCCAGCGTCTAGTAGCACTGGTTGGTTTCTGGATGAATAATGAAGCCGTCATGTTGTCTTTCCTCTCTGACCCCGTCACAAGGTTTTCAGCAACGACACTAATCTGAAATAACCATGACAAAATCTCTCAGGAATAAACTCATGGAGATTTAATATTATGCATCAATAAACAGGAAAATCTGATACAATCAATGGTTATGATCAAAATGAAATAAAAAATACATTTTGATTGCTCTCTATCAGGCGATACTGAGTGATACTGAAATGTATGGCAAGGCCTCGATTCAATATAATTTACAAAGACATAACATGGAGGAAAAAAAAATTAAAAATTTCAAATTTAGCTTGGACACTGGATTTCATTTGGTTTCACTTAAACAGCATTTTGTATGCTTTTAGAGGAGGATTAAATTCAACACATTTTCCACTTGATCTGCATACAGCACCAGGAATATGTTTACCTTTATAGATTCCTTCACCAGATTCACTGATTTTAAGAGTCAGAGGTCTTGTAATCTTCATTTAAATCAACCATATTCATACAGGTCAAAAATCTAGAGCATACGATAATCAAATCTTTAATGTTGACAGATATAACAAGGGACTGCTGTGAGAGATATTCTCGGGCATTTTCAGGTGAAAATTGTTTTTTATTTCTGTATTTTATCCAAGTATCATTGCATTTAGATCCAACCTATGTAGCTGTAAATAAGAGAATGAATGATGATTCAATAAAGCAGAGGTGTACAGGAGGATAGATATTGCCCTCTATGTGGTTGTTATCTCAAAAAACATTGAACAAAAAATATAAGTTTACAAGAAAACTGATCCGGAAGAACACAGTCTGGACTCATAGCAGCTCTAAGAAACAGCAGCAGCGTTTCAAAAGTCTACTCTGGTTCCTCGATTTTTACTCTCCTCTCCCTCTGACAACACGTGAACCGTGAGGGTGATCCACTCTGACATCTTTGGGTTTGGAGAGGACACAGGGACAAAAAGGGAGACTAAACAGACTCGGTCCTAGCCTTACATCATGAACCAGCGAACCAGAAAGACAAAAATATGTAAACAATCATTTGTTCATAAATGCCTTCAGGTAACATGGACACATTTTCAGAGGACTGTTTGATCTCTGTCCAGATGAAAAGTCCCTTTAGCCTTATATCTAAACCTTTTTGGCATAATGGACACCCGAATTTGTCCTTTGACAGGCGATGTCAATGAGCTCTATATTGCATATATTCCACAAATCAGCGTGTTCAGATGCTATGGCTTAGGTAGGGCTTTGCTTCTGGGTAACACTTGAGACACAGAACAGTGTGAAGGACCACATAGGCGGCAAAGTTAACTCGAAATGGGAACATAACACCAAAAGGGTAAATGGAATGATTCCTAAAGATGTAAAGCCATCAAGTTCATATCTTCAAATATTTTACACTATTGCCAGAAAGAAAAAAAATAAACAAAAAGAGCATTGAAAATAAAAAAGAATATATATTTATATATCCATCATATGTATATCTATATATAAACAACAGTTACAACTAGTTGCAGGCAAGCGGAGAATTCCTCTCCCGCCCCTTTAAGATTAGTCCCTTCCACCGTTATAAGGCTGTCAGACTCTCGGAGGGGGCAGCAGCTTTCTTTCCTCAGTCACCAGATTCCCTGAGATGTAGAGCGCCATTTTATTTGTCAAGGTTTATTTGATTTGAACACCATCGACCACACACACTTTTGCCCCCCCTTCCCAAAAAACATCTGTGTAGGGAAACGAGTGGCTCGTCCTGTGGACCTGATGAGAGGTGTGGCCGTGAAGCTGACGGACAGAGCTGAGAGACGTGTCAACCCTCTGCGCTGCCAAGTCTCGTGTTGGCGGGTATCTGTGGCGGTGGAAGTGACATTGCCCAAATAAGGAGAGGAGCTTTACTAGTTTTCATGTTACATCTTAGATGCTTTTCCATTTGATTTCATTCATTTCCATATTGTTGTTTTACAGTCAAATGCAAAGCTGTGTACATATTCAATCATCAGTCATTCCAAGGCTTGGAAAAGAAGTGGTTTTGCAAAAGAGTTCTTATGAAGACTCTGTTGTGTGTGTGCATCTCTTTATGCATACGTATGGTGTGTGTTATCTGTGTGCGTAGTCTGCTCAGTGCCTCTGAGAGGCTAATCTCTTTAATAGAGGCTCGTCGTAGACCCAGCACTCCCCGTCCTCGTGGAATAGCTGCAGAAACACACAAACAATAATTATTACACTCAGATTTTTAAATGGATTGAAAACTAGAATTAGTGTCCTGCGGTTGTCTGCCTCCACAAACCAGTTAAACTGCAGTTTATAACTATGTCTGTCCAGACTCAAATGTGGCAATGACCGCAGACAATGCTTCAAATATGTTGCTGCAAAGAAGCTACACATTCTAAAACACGGATGCTTCACACATATGCTCGCCCCAGCAGCACAGAGGATCTATACAATCAGCACAGTTTCACGGTTGTCACCAAAGGTTAGTGTCACCAAGTCAGTATCTGACCACATGTCTCCCCTTCTGTTCCTGAGATATGGCGTTGAGTAATGGCCAGAAGTGTTTTTAAGAACATAATGTCACGGGGAAGCTGACCTTTGATGTTCTGGATATAAAATGTCACCGCTTCATCATTTTATCCTATTTGACATTTGTGAGAGAAATGTTGTCATGATTAGTGTATGAATGAAGTTATGGTCCAAAACATGTTGTGTGAGGTCACAGTGACCTTTGAGTGTCAAACATACAGTACAGGGCCAAAACCGGCCTGCCAAAGGGTCCAATCCAGCCCACGAGATGACCAGACTAAGAGGTGCCAGGTTTCAGGAGCAAGTTAAACAATGCCTCCTTCATTTGAAATTCTGCTTCAGAGGCTTTCCCACCCTGACCAGAATACAGCTCTCTGATATAACAATAAATACTTACTGTGGCCATGTTTAAATATTAAACATTGCGCAAAATACTGTCAGTCAGCAGCTTCAGTTCAAAACAATCTGTATCAGGAAATGTGTGAATAAATGCACATGTAATGACAGTGAGAAGTAGACTGACTGAATGTGAAAAAGCTTAGACATCCTGCTGAAATTGCACTTATTTTTCTTAAGACATCTCAGGTTGTTCATCAGTTTTGTAAAAAGACAACAATCTACAGACATTACTTGTAATTCTTTACACAAAATAAGGAAAATATTGGAGCTGATGGTACTTTTTGTGCAAAGGTTTTATTGGTCCGGCCCATCTGAGATCAAATTGGGCTGTATGTGATCCATGAACTAAAATGAGTTTGACACCCCTGATCTAATCAGTTCATCACTGAGTCCAAGAGGACAAACTCAAATTTGAGGAAACCCTCTTGGTGTGCTTGAGATACTGCATTCTTGAGAATGGAATGGATGAACGAACAGACAGACAACCCCTACTATCCCTGTACTATCACACAGTGTTCATGTTCTCTCTGGTCGATGAAAAGCAGTCTCACCCTGGTCTCCCACTGCTGCTCGTTCTCCTTCCTCTCTCTGGCTTCGGCTCTCTGTTTCTCCTCCAGCCGGTGTTTGGCATCTGTTGCTGCATCGATGTCTTTCAGCTTCAGGTTCAACGTCACGTCTCTCCACAATCTGGTGGTGAAAAGACAGTTTGTTTCTGAGTGAAGGCCTTTGTTCCTGGATCCTTCGTCCTGTGATATGCAAGAGTGCTCAGTGACCAGTTTCAGTTCTCACCTTCGGGACTCGTAGTCGAGCTGGTCTTCCAGCTTTCTCACTTTCTTCTTAATGATGCCTATCCTCTTAGTGTCTATGAACACTGTGTTCTCCTAGAAACACATATAAACACATTCATTCATGTGTTAATGTATTTATTTATTGCTGAACTCTTTCCTGACGTAGTTATTCTCCAATGAATGCCACATTTTGTACTGGTTACACTAATAAATGATTACAAATGTAGGTAATTACTGTCTAATTTGATAAAAGGAAATGAAAAAAGAAATAAAGGAAATATAATAAAGGAAAGACTCACCCCAGTTGCCCACTTGGCGTACATCACTCCGTTCCATTCTCCTTCGATGGAGCAGAAAGACTTCTTATCATTTGGTGCACTGAAAGAGAAACAGAATTGTGGTATGTGTCATTAAAAGGTCAAACTCTTTTATCCATTATCAGTGATTTTAAATTGTATTTTATAAGTTTTCCTCTTACAAAATCTCAGCGGTGATCCTGTGCTTCTTTCCTCCGTAGAAGGGTTTGGTGTGGAACACGATGTTTGCACTGTAGCCCGACTTAGAGCAGGAGATGCTGCACTCCCCGCCCAGCTCCACCCACGGCACAGTCAGAATCGACCTGGACGGACAGGATCAGGTCAGTGACGCACATATTAATGACCACAGAGACGTAATGAAGTTTTGACATGGACAGACGCAGGAGTACAGTGACACCAACCTGCCATATCCGTTGGGGAAGGTAAGGATGTAGTGTTCATCGTGCTCCAAACACGACACACAACCTGAAACAAGACCGGCAAGTAATTATTACAACTTCATTAAGCTGTGACTGTGTAAAAATATATCATGGAGTGTGTGAGGCTGTTTAGTACCTTGGCCAATATTGTGGACACCTATGGACATGCCTAAGAACTTAGACTTAGTCCAGATGTGGGCGTTGAACTGAATCTTCCTATTTAAACACTCTGCGTAGAATGCAGAAACTGGGGAAGAGAGGAAATAGTCAAGAGATTGTGGAAAAGTGGCAACGTCTTAGTGATTGGTCAAAAAATGAAGCAAACAACCATTAAGTGTCTTAAAAAATACATTTTCAGGCCTAAGACATACTAATTCAACATTTGATCAACTTGCTTTATACATTTTTGGCCTCTAAAAGGTAATGATAGATAATCTACAAAAACAACAACAACAACAACAACAAAAAAAAACAGTGGCTGTTCGTCACTTTACAAAAGCAAACAGTGGTCATCACAGTTTTCTTGACACTACATGACACAAGGTTTTGTATTTGCTGTGTAAACACTCAGGAGAAGAAGGTGTGACACTCACTGGGTGGGTGGTGAGAGACCTGCTCTGCCACAAAACACACGCTGTTGGTTGACGACCACGGTACTGGACCCTCTGACACCGTCTCCTGGTGGGTGGAGGAGAGGAGAGGAGAGGAGAGGAGAGGAGAGGGAGTCAGATTACATTATTATTTATGTTACAAACATATAAAAGATTAAAGAATGTATTATTTTAGAAACTATCTAAACAAAGGTTTCCCAAACATTTTTACCAATGAATATTAAAAAACTTAAACATAATATTTTACTCCACTTCCATGACTTTATTTAAGTAGTTTAAATAGGTAGGTCTACATACATTATTAAACATGAACTTCTCAGACATTTGCAGATAAGCAAACTGCTTACATTTGCTAACTTTACTAGCTACATTTGCCACTCCCCTTTTGGGTGATAGAAAACTTGAGATCACAGAAACGCCAATGCAATTCGACATGTGTTTGGACAATATTTTGACAAGTTTGTAAGCATTTATTTCTTGTTAAACAAACATTTGTTTAATGGACATGTCTAATAATTGTTTTGCGACCTTGCCTAACCTGAGCGTGTGTGATACCTTAATAAATTAAGGTAAATAGCTGTTAGGTCCCATCAGCCTTCCCCCATCTAAGTGGATCAGTGACCCAACACAGTGGCTGGATATTATTATCAATCATGACACCTGTTGATTCAGTGATATATGTAAAGTTTATTGAATCACCAGGGGTCGTTAAGCTAAGTATTGTCTGTAAATGACCAACATGTTAACAGCCAACTGTTTGATCGAGGTGGAGATCTAGCTGGAGGCAAATATCTGATGCTGCTGTACTGTATGACTGTACTGCAGGAGCCTGCCACTCAAGCTAACGTGAGCTATCCATCAGTAGTAACTGTCTTCAGCATCATTTAGCGACCATTAAATCTCTAACAGTGAATATTCATGTATATTACGTGCCTCATATGTCAGTGTGGTCAACACGCTACACAACAGCTGTTTGGCATTATCCTGTTTCTCTCTTGTTGTAGCAGCATTACTTTCCCCCAAGAGGGAGGGTGGGAGACAGCTTTGGCAAAGACATGATCATGCAATCTGGTCTGGTCTATGTGTATCACATGATACTACTGACGGTTCAACGGTCACACAGCGCAGCACTACATGTTAAATTAGTAGGGGATTAATATTTAGTCTAGGATTTAGGGATTTTTATGAAAATATTTTAAACAATATCCGAAATAATGTACATTAAAAACTTTTAAACAGTTTTTCTACCTTTACATTTTCGTTAATTTCATGACAGTGGGAACTCTGTAAACAATATTGAAATGAAGGCTGTGGTGTGTGAAGAAAAAATGTAAAGAACAGAAAACCAGTTCTTATGCAAAAAGATCTTTTTCTTTCTTTTTTTTCCAATTTAGTGTTTGCAAAGGTGGCCCTACTTGCTATTCCAGTCAAGTTTATTTGTATAACCAAAAACACTGTCAATGATACGAAAAAGTTAGTACTTGTAACATTAATCTGAGGTGAAAAAAATTGAACACTACACCATAGTGGATTTTATTCTCGGCAAAGAAGCTTATTCACATGGTCCCAGAAGTAGACAGAAGCCAAATAGGGCCGCAGAAGCATGTGGACTCACCGTGTGTAGGGACGGCTCCTCTGATTCGCTGGGCAGATCCCAGTGGCAGTAGAAGACTTCTCCCAGGATTGGGTTGTAAGGTTTCTTGGCCACTGAACCTTTCCTCCCTGCATGGAACGCTGACAGGTACCACTTTACCACGTGAACCATGCGCTCCCGGGGCTCCGGCTGATCAGCGATACTAGTGGAAGTCACACAGATGAGTTTAACTACTTCATATTTTACCATTTATAGATTTTGGGTATATTTAAATGTGTGTGTGACACAACAGCTCGCACCAATGAGAGAGAGGACCCTTACCTTACAAATAAGTCGGGATGTGCAAAGAAGTCTGCGTACATTTCTAACAAAGATCTCCTCTCTAGGATGAAGGTAGGCAGCACCACCTGTTAAATATAACGAAGGAGAAAAACTGTAAAACTGTTGCTGCGTGGGCTGTTCAAACGAAACAGCCTGCACGGATAATGTTAGTGAGTAAAAGATAAAGGACCACTGCAGAGAGAGGAATGCAGACTGAACAAAGAGAGCATGGAGGGAGTCAGGCTCATAAATAGAAACGCTGGTCTCTACCTTTGTGAGGTCCATTCCCAATCGAACTTGGGAGAGAAGATGCATGATGACACTCTTGTGCTCCTCCACGGACTCGCCCTCGCCTTCATCATCGCGGTCGTCGTGACTGTCAAATGGGTCTGAAGACAACAGCAGGGGACAAATCTCACATGGCTGCTGTAACATTATGTTCCCTGCATTTTCATGTGTTAAACATCACTTATCTTGTAACATTTGACAAACAAATGTTGTTAATACTTTAAACTAACTGGGTGGTGTAATATAAATAGATTTAACAGCTGTCATCTCCTGCTTCACCAAATGAGAGCTGCAGTTTAGTTTTTAATACATTAAGAGGCTTAAAAACAGTTGGGGAAAATTATTGTAATATATTTGTGTGTCTTGTGTGGTTTCCTTTCTTACCTGCATCTGTGGTGCCGTTGGACATGGAAGAGTTGAGGGACTCGGTGGTGTCTGGTCGTTTCAACGCTGTCGCTTCATTAGTGAGGGGCGAGGCAGCTTGAGGCCCTGAGGGACTGAGGAGGAGATAGAGGGAGTGGAAAGGAGGCAGGAAGCAGGAGAGATAAGGAAATAATGAGTGAGCAGGATTTCACTGGCAGTTTTGTTGCAAACTTCTCTGACTTTATTTGCAGTGAACTGCATTTTTGCAGCTGACCTGTTAAACACTATAATGACAGTGTTGTTTTAAGCTGTAGCCCAGTTTCCACTAAGCAGTACAGTACAGTTCAGTTCATGATGCTTTTTTCCTGTTTCCACTGTAAAGAGTTGTGGATGATACCAATGGAACTGTTCCGTACCGTCCCCATTTTTGGTCACCCTTCTGTTGGGGTACCTAGCACACAGATCTGGTACAAAAAAAAAAAAAAAAAAGTGTTGCGGAGCGTCGTTCCTGTGGGTTCCAGTAACACTAAACCCCTGAGCTTGCCTGAGAAGGACTAAATGCACAAACCTGCTATTTTTAAATATCCCATGGAGAGAGACTCTCACTGCAGCCTGTTTTATTTTGTTCTGAAAATGTTGACGTGCAGCCTCATTCTATGGACGATAAAAGAGGTACAGACTTCTGTCTGTGTCACTGGTGATAAGGAAATACAGTGAGTGCTGGACAGAGCAGTGAATGACAACAACCCCGCCCACATGAAAGAGTACGTTTGCGGTGGAAACGCTAGGGTCTAGGTACCATGTCTGAAGGGCTATTTTTGGTTCCAAAGGTACCATACCAAAAGTGCAATAGATTCACTGTCTGCAGTGCTGGCTGCAGCAAGGTGGCGTGATACTATACTCACTCTATGCAGTGTTTGGGGGAAGTGCTGCTCTGGTAGAACTCATCAGCATCATAGAACTCATCCTCGCTGGAGGAGTAGGAGAAGTCTGGCACCGAGTGCGAGGGGAGGGGGATGTGAGCAGGAGAGGCGACGCTGCTGCTGGGGCCTGACGGGCCACTCCCTAACAGAGGAAAAAAAAAACAAGCAAACATTGAGTGACATGTCAGTGCTCTCTTGCAGCATTTTTATTTTATGGATTTAATTAATAAGGCTTCTTTAGACATACAGCATACAGGTCATGGTCACATCTACATTATGTTGTTCATCTAAAGCACTCATTTCTGAGCGTGGTCCAGCTGGCTGTGTACAGTAACATTAAGCTGTCTTTAACATAGTGACAGCTTCCTCTGCAGAGCATATTGATAGTGCTCTCAAGCATGCAGCCTGCCTCCTTAGTGCACAGCGCAGCATTTTAATACTGCAGCCTCAGCACAGAAGACAAACAGGCATGAACCCTGTGCTTTCCTGTGCTTTTACACTTGTCTTTTTAATTTACGACTTTCGTGGAGACAGCACTCCGACTTGAAGAAGTACAGTAATACATTATGTAATTGTTCATTTGGCTCTGGTGGTTGAGTCCTTTTTACATTAACCAACATTCATGTTGCCTGCGAATTAAAGGATCTAACAAGAAATGATTCTGACAAGGATCCACACTGTTCTCCAAATTATGGTGCAATCAAACATTGTTACTGTTGAAACTGCTGATTTTTCCCAGGGAATGAGCAATACAGGATATTGCCATGTAAGAATTTAAAATAAGTAGTTGTTTTTTTGAAGTAGAGCTGCAACAATAAATTGATTCATCAATTAGCTGTCAATTATTTAATCAACTGTCAACCAATTAACCAGTTTGAGTAATAAAAAAAAAAGTCATCCTCTGATTCTTCTTCTTCTTAAATTAAATATTTTTAATTTTCTAATAATAAAATACCATATTTTCTGATTTCTTTACTCCTCTATGAAAAGGAAAATAACAGAATATCTTTGGGTTGTGGACAAAACAAGAAATTTGAGGACTTAATTTTGGGCTTCAGGAAACACTGATTGTGATTTTTCATCATTTTCTGACATTTTATAGACCAAATATCTAATCACTTAATTGAAAATCAGACAGATTAATTGACAATGAAAGAAATCGCTACCTGCAGCCTTATTTTAAAGTTAATTTTCAACTTGGAAACAGAAGCAGAAACAATCTCACCTGCTTGTGAAGCTCATGTGATATAATCAAAGGCTCGAGAACAGGACCTTGAGGTAATTTGTTTTTGTCAGCTGCTGTTTCCAAGGTCAATAGTGAACTTTGAACCTTAACACTTAAGTCAACATGGTTGCAAAGTCCTTTAAGTGCTAAGAAAAAATGGAAAACTGAACATCTACAAGTCCATTAAAACTCTGTTAATGAAGATAATCTGATATTACTGAAAACACCAGACCAGCTAATAAATAAACGAACCTTGAGTTGGGATTGTTCTGTTTGGTAACTATAATAAATATGCCACCAAAAGCCGTACCAAAGCACCAAACCAGGAACACAACTGTAGCTCCTAATATGTCAATGTATGATTTATATTAATAACTGCATCAACAAATTATCTTTTTTTATCATAGTGGCATAACCCCTGATTCTGTGATATAAGTGAAGTGAAGTTTCACCTGTGCTGTTGGGAGTTGGGGTCTGCAGACTGCCCATCACTGTGACGACGGGACCAACAGGTAACGTGGAGGGTCGTTGGTCTGATTTACACACCTGAGAAGCGTCTTTACCAAAAAGAGAAAGTCGATGCTTTAGCACTGACGCCTCAAAGATAAAGCCAAATGACATTAAAAACAGCAGCCCGAAATCCAGGAGGCTGAGGAAATTATCTGAGACGCTGCAGACAGAAGCTTCAGCTGTGAGGGGGATTACACAGTCTATTAAGAGACTGAAATTAGAATGGCCTACTTTGCATGGTTCATTTTCACAGCAGTCTAGTCATAGTCATCTGACCAAAATAGCCCAAAATGTTAGTCAGAGCTTAGTCATGCCATGCAAATCAATGTTGTCATTTATTTATTGACTGAAATTAATTGACCTAAAATATAGTGACACTGAAGGACAGCAATCTGCTTCAAAACAGATTAATGAATTAATTTTCAGAGAGAATTATGTCTGAAAAGTGAAACATAATTAATCACATTAATGTGTAACCAGCGTCGGGAAACCTACTTTAAAGCATCATATACTTCATAGTGGTCAACGCTGAAGTGCAGCAAAGCTACCCTACAGAGAAATCTAGAATGTTTAACTAAAGCTACTTGGAAAAGTAGCTTAAACTACTTTGTGAAAATGATCAAATTGACAATGTGCATGTGATACGAAATCATAGTTATTATATAATTAACAAAATATAGTACAAACAAGTTACATGCCAGCAAAAAATGCCACTCAAGTGCTCACTTTTTCACAGGTCATTCTTAAACTAAAATAATGAAGCACCCCACAATTCATGGGAAAGTGCAAGAGTGTCAGTTTTGGTTTTATGTGGGGGTACTGCACCAAACATGATCAGTTAGCCAGGTAACTTCAAAATTAGCATGCAACATCTGTTAATAGATAACAATAAACACAGCAGGGGGGTTCAATTACAGTAGAGAATGAATGGTAAAATAAAATAAAACTATAATTCCTATTTATGGCCCAAAATTAAATGCAGATTCAGTAGTTAACTACACAAATGATTCTTGAATTAATATGGAAATATGAATGTAGATCAACTTCAAGCAAACTACTGCAAAGCATAGTTAAACTACCAGTTTAATTACATGTCTACTAACACTGGTAATAACCATGGATATCATGCAGCTGGACTCTGCTGTAGATCCTCAACAGTCAGAAAAAATGAATTGTCCATTTACCTTCAAACAACGAAGGAACATTTTGTACATTAATCACGAACCCTGAATGATATCAATGTTGGCCGACTAGAACTTGCTCCCAGTTTTAAGCTACTGTCTTAAACACCACAGTGAAACATTGGAATTTTAAATGCGACAGAGTACTGACTCATTATAGTCTTTGTTCTTTGATAAAATTGTAAAAAAAAAAAAATAAATACATGTCAGCAAGCACTTTTGACTACACGTGTTTAACGCTGTGGCTCCATCAGCTGAAGGAGGTTAAGGTGTGAACAATAGGGGGAGCTGTTGTCAACCTCCCTGGATGATGTTCGGTCTGTGAAGTCTATGACTATGCGAGTGTTGACACATGAAGCACATAACCACAGGTGTCTGAATTTGAACAAGAAACGTCGAGAAAGCAGTCGTCTAGTACCTGTGGGTAGTGTGGTCTGTGTTGGCATCGTGGTGTTGACTACAGGAGTGTCCAGAGGAGGTTGGTAGATCCCATCCACTGGGTTTATGGTGCTCTGGAGGAAACAAAAACAACATTGCCATCAACAACAAAAAAAGCAACACTACATCAGACACTTGCTGCAACAATAGCACACCCACGCCACTGCCTGCTTACTAATCTAAAATGTTGCCTAACAGACAACAACCCTTGAGATTAAAATCCAATACTGCAAAAGAGAGCACAGTTCTGGCTACAGGAAACCTCAACTTATTTTGTAATATCCTGGAACACAACTAACCTATTTTAACATCTATAACAAAATGTACCTACATTCTCACCACAATGAAACCATTTCCTTTAACAATCAAGCCAGAGGTCAATGTAAGCTCTCACCTTCCACTGGACACCAACTTTACAAATTGTGTATTGGTTATATATCAGCTTAATGGTATACCTCCACCACGACAGAAGCAGTGACATAAAATACCCACCACCCAGCCTGGCGGATCAATTTCCTCTCACTTCATTTCCTGGAAAGAGAGTTTCCAGGTTTCATTATTCTGATCAATATGAAACCAACGACACTGCTTCAAACACCAGCAGTGGCTTCTTATGTTATGCTGTATATAGACCCCAGGAAGAGTAGCTGCTACCTTAGTGGCAGCTAATGGGGACCCAAATAAAGAATAAAGTTTTACCCAATAACCAACGGTGCCTCTGGACCTCTGAGCAACCTTCCAGTCTAAAAAGGAGTTAATTAACTCCACTGGGCTGCAGACTAAATCTGTAACATGTTTTAACTGTCTGGCTCTTAATTTCCCTGTGGTCAGAACCAGTTACCTGCAGTGGCCTGCCCTCATCAGTGACACCTCAACATCATGTGTCCATGCATTTGAATACAGGCACAAACATACACATAAAAAGCAGCCAGTTGGCTCATTGCAATGAGGTCACTGGCACCAACGACCCAACTGATAGGAACACTGATGACAACACGAGCTAAAGCAAAACCGTATCGACCCCTCCTTCCCAAACAACTTACCCTCAGGGCTCTGGGTGGCACTAAAATTAGATCCGGTCAATGTGATGTGTATCCTGTTACTCAATCTTGACCTGTAACGTGTGATTTTTTTTTAAAGAGATTTTTTCTCAGGAAGTTTTGATTAAGTCATTTGAGATCAACAGGAACAGGCCCGCTGAGTCATAACATGAGAACAGTAAAGTAAATGGTGTAAGTACCACAGTTGGGCTAGAATACCAGGAAGTAGACAACAGGCCTCCACAATCCCATGATGCAACACTGAGCATGTTACATAGAAGATACTGACTTCTAAGGAAGAAGAGCTGTGGTGTGAAGTCATGGTTGTTTTTCTTAAATGGGAATTCTCCAATAAATGCTGCCATAAGTGCAGTCAAGTCACTGTTTTGCAAGTCACGAGTAAGTCTCAAGTCTTGGCACTAAGTCCCAAATCAAGACAAGCACGTCTTGGGTCAAATCGCAAGACAAGGCTGACAAGTTCTTGGTCGAGCCCCGAGTCTGAAACGTTGAGTTTCGCGTCCTAAACAAATCACAATGTGTTCTTACCCAAATGTAACACTGTTTCAACAACACAGTAATCATAAATTACATTGAAACAAATCTTGAATGCTTTTTAAAAATATTGGTATTTATTAGTTTTGTTGATCACAGCATAGTTTTTGTGTGCCAACAAAATTATCTTTGGTATATTTTTTTCCAACTGGCCCTCAGTAACGTAACATTAACTCTTCCTGGTTCTCCAAACTTGATTGGACGCTGTAAAATTGATTCACACAAAGTGGATCTTGTGAGTTGGAAGTGTGACTTGCTGGGAATGAATGGTGTAATGATAGCTGATTCAGGAAATGGAGGTAAATGAGTTGATTCATGGTGCACTTTTTAAATAAAATATGCTTTAATTTTTGGCCTGGGGGAAGGTATCAAGTATTTTCAAGTCAAAAGGCTCAAGCTCAAGTGAAGTCACAAGTCACTGGTGATGAAGTTGAAGTTGAATTTTTTTGATTTTGTCATGTCTAAAGTCATCAAATGTGTGACTCGAGTCCACACTTCTGAATACTACCCTATGGACCTCCAAATTACTCTCTGATCTTGCTTTTCTTTGTGTCTAAATATGTCCCACCAGACATTTTAATGGCAACAAAAGGCAAGTTATGATCAGAAGAAGACAATGTCATGAAAAGCTTGGTGTGACATCTCTCTCAACTCCTCTCTGTTATCTTCAAGCTTCCTACCTCTGCTCCCTCCTTTCTACCTCCCCTCTGCACTGCCCGACGCACGCCTAGTCCACGTGTCTCCATGAAAGTAAGGCGAAGGCTACTAATTATAGCCAATTACAGAAATATTGGTCGGTCATGGTGGGACCAGCTCGTGGCTTTGCAAGCAGGACTTGAAGCAAAAGCAAAGAGAGAAAGAGTTACAGCTAAAAATGACTTTAAGCACCGTCATGATCGATATATAAATATATATTTTCCTCAGTGAATGTAATATTAATGCAGCAGGAAGCTCGAGCAGCAGAGAAAACCTAAACCAATCACAGCACATCAATTATTTTGATAGATAAAATGCTGAACAGGCTTCTGGTGTGCTTGGTTTAAAAGATTCCTGCACTTTACGGCTATTCCCCTGGCGCAGCAGTGCTAGACAAGGTCAATCAGACATGCTGCTAGTGTTTCAAGCTTTTTAAACGAAGGTCTACAGTGCACTTACTATTTACTCACATTATAGGCGTATGGGCAACGTGACAGACGGTTAGACGTTCTGCAAAGATATCTTTAGCACAAAGCTTAGTATGGCATAAAAAATGTGCAGTTGGGCATATAGACGGAGCTTATGCTATTTATACT
The DNA here is from genome assembly GCF_041903045.1 of Epinephelus lanceolatus. Lineage (NCBI taxonomy): Eukaryota > Metazoa > Chordata > Actinopteri > Perciformes > Serranidae > Epinephelus > Epinephelus lanceolatus. The sequence continues at coordinate 18,762,075 of NC_135739.1, forward strand.
ATGTAATACTGTACTTAATGACTGTGAGATTAAGTCAGCTATGAGAGCAGTGCAGGCGTACGAGCCCCTGTGAGATTCCTGCTTTGAGGACCACACTGGGATTTTTCCTTGTGTTAGTTCATTACCTACAAACCGTTCACATCACATTACCGACCATTTCCAAAGCATACCACAAGCTTTTAGGTAGATTTTAAACCTTACAGCTACCCACTGAGTTTTGTTCATTCATAGGGTGGGCTAAGCTCTTGGTAAATTTAATTTGGAGTTAAGTCCTCACTTTTTTTCCTCCCTCTTTCCTTTCTATCTGACCACCTCTGCAACCTCTGTTTTTTATTGTACAAAAACTTCACACAGATATGAATCCCATCACATTGAAGGGACAGGGCTGGGTATTGGTAAGCAATACCTTTAAAGTATTGACCAAAATAACCAAGTAGTATCGAAACTTCTCCAGTCAAACATTACCTGCATTTGCTCCTTTTGGCACCTAGAGTCTGATCCTGATCCGCCCCGACTTCCTACCAATGAGCAAACTTTCTGTTGCTGCCTTCTCCGGTAAGCAGTCAGTTTAATGTCTACTTGGTTAGCATAAGCTCACACAGCAGCAGCAGCTAACATCCAACACTAAACAGTTAAACCATCTCAACAAACTCACACCATGACCAAAACGGTTCAAAAGAACAGATAAATCCTTGTAACTGGGTTACAGCATATCACGAAGCATATACTGCCATCCACTGGTGACCTGTCTCAACATATAAAGCCTGTTGCAAGAAATCTTGGCGTCATGTTTGATAGTTATTTATGTTTTGAACATGTCACTTAACTCGTCCAATCATGCTTTTATCACCTCAGAAATATTGCTAAAATAAGACCTATTCTACCTTTTAGAGATACAGAAACAATTTCACATGCTTTTATCTCTTCACGTCTTGATTATTGCAACAGTCTTTATTCCTGTCTTAATCAAAAAACCAAGCACGACCACATCACACCAGTTTTAGGCTCTTTACATTGGCTCCCTGTTTGTTTTAGGATTGACTTTAAAATCTTACTTTTAAGGCTCTTCCTGGCCTGGCCCCAAATTACATTTCAGACCTGTCAGTCCCTTATGAACCTTCACGTAGTTTGAGATCCTCGGCCAGAGGTCTTCTGCTTGTCCCAGAGTTCAGTGTCCAGTGTTTAGTTTTATTATACGGCACTTTGTAACTGTGTTTTGAAAGGCGCTGTATAAATAAAGTTTATTATTCGACTATGTTGTTAGATAACCTGTACGATAATGTTAGCCATTAGATGCTAACAGTTAGCCCTGTCACTAAGTGTGTGTGCAGGTGGAATCTCACCAACTGTCTCCAGCGCAGAGCTAACACTCCCTCAGCAGCAGCTTCAAGCAATTACAGTCTGTGTTGTGGTGAGGTCCAGTGCAGTCTATTGATAGAGTTGTTATATCGTAGGCGACTGGAATTGCTTGAGTTATTGAAGATGTTTCACCTCTCATCCAAGAAGCTTCTTTAGATCCAACTTAGACTTTACTTTTCAACGTCTTCAAGAAACTCATGCAAGTCCAGTTGCCTGCGATGAAGCACTTAGAATTACCATGACCTGGATAATTTTGAATCTTGAATCTCACCAACATATTGATAGAGTTGGCAGTTCACGTGCCAGGACGTCACCAAAACGTTCCACAGTATGGCTATACCACACTCCACTCCACTCCATTTACATTATGGGTGGCAAGACCATCATCACTGTAATATACTGAAAAAATACATATAATTTCCTCAGTTTTGTTAACTTTATTTTAATATAGTACCAAAAGCCAGAAAGACAGCCTTCATTCTGGTTTCTTGGTTAGAGTGGAATTCCATACCCACAAACATTAGAGACTCAGGAAGCTTTGCAGTGTTTAAAACCAGCCTCAAGCTTTGGCTAAAGTCAGCACAAAAATGTTATCACAAATTATTGCCCTGTATTTATTATACTGATACTATTTATCTCACACTGATGGACTGTTATGTATTGTGTATTGTCTTTCTGCTGCTCTGTGTTGTTTCTATTGTGGACCTGCCCTGGGACAACAGATGCAAATTAGCTGCAATTACTTTAAATTGTGCTTACTTTTAATTGTCCCGGAAAATAAACAGTCGAATAGTCGTTAGACTGCACGGCATTACCACTGCGAGCCAGGACTCTTTGGAAAATTTTCCTTGGTGACAGCATTCAAAGAGCTGTGCTGTCTGGAAATCAAACCCGCAAGTCAAAAGTTGATGGATAATGTATGCTTGGTGGTTGTTTGTTCTACTCACTGACAAAGTTTGCTGTTTGGCAGCCCACTCTCGAATCACAGAGGTCAGAGTGTTATTTAGAAGTAAAGAAGACTACAGTGTTTACTGTGATGGACTGTCAATCTAATGCATGCTTCAATTCACATACTAAAAGGAATGGAAACCAGTTGCTCCCAGAAATCAATCTAAATACTTAAAATGAATGCTTTGGAAAAGAACTCCGTAATTTAGTGCCAGTGATTTGTAGTAAAAACATGCAAAACACCCAGTGTGGCCCCTGACATGAAGCCAGGGCTCGATGGTTCAATAAGCAGGCAGTGTGTACATGTTAAATCAATAGTGAATTGGTGGACTCTAATTAGTGGGTGCAGTGAAGTGCAACATTCTCTTTTACACAGGCATGCATATACACATGTGCAGTCTATGTACACATACATATTCTGCAACAATGTGCATTTTCTGCATTTAAAGTTTGCACACATATTAACACTTTGTACACTGATGAAGAAAAGAATAGTTCCCCAACCATTGCTAGAAGAAATCTCAGATGAAATCAGAAAGTTCTTAACTAAATCAGCAGGATAGTGGTGGAAGACATGAGGGAAAGAGTCTGAGATAGAGCGTATCTCCAAATTAGCTGGCATGCACTACAGAGATCTGATTTATCTGATTTTCTACAGTGGAGAGTGAATTAAGCAAGAAAAGAAAGTTAACAGTTTGTTTGATTTAAATTCTTGTCATGGACAGAGAATGTCAAACTTACTATAAGTCCGTTTGCGTGTTGCTGTTCGTTACTTTGGTCCTTAAAATTTTGAGAAGACAATGTTAGACTACTTGTATAGGAAGGTTGAAGAGTCATTTCATAAAGCATCCTGAGCATCTGCCGTGTAGAGAGCAATGAGATCCATCCCTCTCATCACATGGAGCTTCATAATATTCACCAACTTGCCACATGCAGTATTCCTTTCATCACATGGTTAAAATCCTCCATCATTTCTTTTCCCATCAATAAGGACAGGGTTTCTCTATCATGACAATCTGTAATCTACAAGTTTCTTACAAGTTATTCATCATGAGTAAAAGATTTCTGGGTGTTAAAAAAAGTTTCAACTGTCACCTTACAACCACATGAAGCAGAAACAAGTGCTCTACTTCCTTTCAGAGGGCTGAATGGAACATGTGATGAAACGAGTACTGGGCTACACCCTCATCAACCACCGACCCAGATAGCAGGGAACTACCCCAGAGACACATGTAAGGTAACACACAGTGCACACTGATGCAGTCTCACAAGGACAATGACTGGTGAAGTAGCAGGCCAAACTATGGAGAGACGAATTGTGTTTACCTTGGCGATTTGCAGCAGTACAATACAGTGCTTGATGGACTCTACCATGCTCTGAAAGAAAAAAAACAGAAAAGGAATTCAGTAACTAGGAACTAGCTTGTAAACTCAACGGCAGGAAGGAAAGTGTCTTAAGTCCTGACTTACACAAGTAGTCTCCTTCAAATTTTCGATTTTCTGCAAAAAGAAAAGACAACCGTCTGTAAAACCAGTCATTTAAAAAAAAAACTTGTGCAATGTTAAAAAACAGAAGCTGATGCAACCAGTTTGACAGCAAACAAAGCACAACACTGAGGTCACGAGTCTAACTTACAACAGCAACTTTTTGGTTCTTTGGAAATCTACAAGACCGTTTGCCATACTTCAGAGACTGGTGGAGTCTCAGTGACAGACAAGTCAAAGTGACCAAGCGTTAATCTAAGGGAGGAAGTGAATCACACAGCTGCTGGGAAAAAAACACATATGCTCTGAAACTGAACTGCTTCCTCCAACACCTCTAATAGATAACTGTCCCTCAATGGCATATGTTTTAACTTTAATACACAAGCATGGTCTCTTGTTCATCAGCTACCATGCAAACCCTCAATGTTCCATATTTAGCTGAAGAGCTAACTGTGCCAGTCTGTTACAGCTGCAACTCAAAAATATGATAACAGTGATCGTAATAACTAAGAAACAAAAATTGTGAGCTGTTTACATGTTAAATTTTGAGTAAATCTTTGAGTTATGGAGAAGGGCCATGACAATGAAAGTGTATACCACTACTTATTTATGTTGTTTATGAGAAGTTGTATACTGAGAATATGCTTTAGGATTACCGTTCATTTTATGTTGTGTTTCCCACATTGGAAATGCATCAAAACAAATCAAATATTAGTTAATCAAAAGACAAGTAATCAGCAACTATTCATATTATCGACAGGTTACTTAAGTCATTTTTTAAGTAAAAATTGTCAACCTGTTCTGGTTCTTGCATCTCAAATGTGAGGATTTTCTGCTTTTATGCTTTATGTTATTGTAAATCAAATATCTTTGGGTTTGAGACAGTTGATGAGACAAAACCAAGCCATCATATTTGGGTTATGGGGAATTATAATGGGCATTTTCACAATTTTGGGACATTAAGCAGAAGAAAAGGATTAATCAGTAATGAAGATAAGCCTCAGTTTCAACTGTTTTAATCTGTTTTGCTAGCCTTTCAAATAAAAAGCCACAATTTAATTACTTTCTTAATACAAATGATGAGAAACAGGTTGTAATGTATAGTCATTTTTAAACCACTGCAATATATTCTGACAGTTTAAACCTGATAAGCGACACATATCAAATGTCTGCTTCACACTGACAGCCATCATTTTTCATTCCCCGGTGCTATACGTGAGCCTGCATCTCCTGCTGTTAGCCTCGGCACTAATGACAGCGAGAACAACGGACCAGAGAGCAGAGACATGAGGACAGACTAGCACTGCTGGTACTTACTCTGCGTGATTCATCCTCTTTGCAGTCCTTGATCTTCTCATCAAACAGCTGTGTGAGGTTGACAGAGAACAAGAGATGAAAAGGGCTAAACGGGAGATGGAACATGAGCTCTGATGGGTACACAGTCAAATGAGTAATGTGATTATAAGAAGGTGACTGTAAGGGTGTTGTGGCTTGAGATATTGTGGTGACGAGTAGCAAGCTCTTCTCTTACGCGTAGTGTTTTCATTAAGATTTTCTGCCTGTGAGAAGATGCTACCGCTTCTTTAAAAACATGATTCTCTGCTTTATCACCATGCTACCACAAATCTTACTATAACTTCTGCTTTGGTAAAGAAGAGTGAGGTCAGCAAGGAAATGCAAAATAAAAGGAGGGTAATGACGCAGATTCAAATGCAAGTCATGCCGTTTATGTATATGATGTATTTACAGATATAGGGTCAATTTTGGGTTGCAATATGGAATAAACAGTGTTACTTTTGAAGACAGTTATGCAATACTTTACTTAATTACTCCCTGTAGAAAATAGCTTGTTATACTAACCATTACATTACTTGTGCGTTTACTCCATAACATTGACTGAGGCGCAGTCACAGGTTTGCAAGTTAACACCAATACATTGATTAGCTTACATATGCTCACATATGGGCACACAACAAGGACAAGGAGAATCAAAAAGGCACTGAAGTTGACAACAACTGCCTCAAAATAAAACTATATCAATACATAAATGAGGTTTACCTTCTTATACTGCATAGCACAAATATTAACTGCCTCAAAATAATAGGCACCCATGAAATAATATAAAAGACTGGCCTTCCTAACACCATTAAATGATGACAGGCTTAAAAGGAAATAACATGTTGCTTGGGATATGAACTATATTTAGCAGGCCAACACATTTAAACAAACACACTTGAGTCACACACTCACCAAACCATAGCTTTATAGTAAACTGGTCGTGTTTATTGTGAAAACAGTAGTTACACCTCGTGAGTAGGAGATCCTTAAACTGTTTATCAGACAAACTGATCCTTCTCAGAGTCAGCACAGGACTGCCCAGGATAAAGAGCCTCTGCACGGGCACACTGGACCTCATCACTTCTGTCTGCATGTTTATTTATTTTTTTGCTATCTGCCCATTATGCAGATAATTGTTACTGTGTGTGTTGTTACACTCAACACTGGCAATACATTATTTGATCTATGTGGAAACTCTTCTAAATAGACTATATTACCTATTAATGTCCAACAATATATGCCAAAGTGAGTGTCAGATATCCTACATTTCTCAAACCTACATGAAAGATGAAATGATGATGTCAGTTTGGTGTTGCTCTGTGGAGTCCTACCTTTAACTGGTCAATCAGAATCTGCAGGTAGGCATCAGCTTCAGCTAGCTTCTTATCAAAGTCTTGAACACTAGGAACAAATCCTGTCTCGGCCTCCTGAGGATGGAGACAAGCACAGTGAAGCATTACAGTGCAGCCACAAACCAAATCTGTGTCAAACGCCATGCTGGTATTTGCATATTCAAAGTAAAATACACAGCCACACTACCAATAATATAAGCAACAGATTTACTTTTTATCCATTCATAAAAAAAAAGCTTGTCTGTGTCACCTCCTGGCCAGGTAGGCTTTGTAAGCTGTTGCACAAAATGGTGGACAGAAACATCAACAGTTCAGGAGAATCTTCCAGCAGCGTACTGTACTGGGGGAGATATGAATACTATTGTTTAAAGGCTAGCCAGCATAAAAGGCCAGCAGGTCTGTCTGCCTGCCTGACTGACTGGACGCCAGCGAATTTCAGGCTTCAACAAAACTGAATCAAGGAACTCGTGGCTGGAGGGAATTTAGTTACCGACACAGAAGCATGTGTGTAAATGGGTTGAAGTGCACTCAAATTCATTGTTTGTTAATTAGCCTGCCTTAATAGGCACATCAGAATCAGAAACACAGTCTCCACACACACACACATACAGAGACATAGGCACAGACAATTTCATTACATAATATCCATTAAAAGGTAATTACTAGACTATTGGCAGGACAGACGTGACCAGGCATCTGTCTCTATCTGTCTGAGCTCAACCAACCAAGAACAATCCAGCTGGCTGTGCCACAAAACCAGAGACAGGAAAATGAGCAGATAAATGTACGCACAGACGAGATGTCCTTCAAAAAAAAAAAAACAAACTGCTGGATTCTGTCAACTGCAAGGACACTCTGCAGCAATGCCAACACAATAACACCTCTATGCCACACCAGACGAGTCAGTAAGATAACTAACACAGTGTGTCAGCAGTTACTCCACACAGAACAACACCTCTTGCATGAAAAAGCAGAGCAAGTAATAGTAAAGCTGATGATGACTGTTAGAGTCAGACAGAAGTCATGTTAGTAAATCAAGCTCGTATCAAACCATGCTGGGCGCTACCGCTGCTTTGGACTCGCCGAGTTGCAGAGTCCTGGTGTGTCCTGTGTGCGTGGCGGCTTTTCTGCGTGTTACAGACGACCTCACAGGAAAGTGAAGAAAAGCCATCAACAGCAAAATGCTTTTAGCAGCCTGAGAGCCGCTGCAGTTTTAACGGTAAAGACATACTTTAAAGAGAACGAAATGTTAACTCTGCAGTCATGAAGTCTGCAGTCAACAAGCCTCACTTCCTCAAAGGATCAAAGGTTGCTTCAGTGTCAGTGTGACTGCAGAATATAGCTGGCCACATGAGGGCCTGAGCAAAAATGCAAACCAAAACAACTCTGCTGCAGATGTGAATGTCTATATACTGCATCAGTGTGTGGACACAGGTGCATGGATTGGCATTCCAGTGCGAGCAACCCCTCCTCTGTCTGCTTGCTTACACTACACTGGAAAAATCACTCCAGTTTATCAGGAAAACAGCTGCCACCTATATGGGAAGGCATTACATCATCATCATTTCTACCCCAAGCTGCTGACAAAACTACACAGAATTCAGAGCAATGTCAAAACCTGTACAGGTTCTTGTGTAAATACAGGGAGTGGACTACCTTTGCGAATCCTGTAATCTAGTAATGTGAAGTGTTGCCATTCATTTTGGCATCCCTCCTCTATTTACAGTGAGGATTAACTCCATCCACTCTGACATTATAGTATTTACAAAATAACAAACACATTACAACTAGGGATTTTCCTAACGACTAGTTTCCCAGACATTTAAACAGAAGTTTGATTTAGACTAGCCGACTAGTCTGAAAGTAAAAAAACATTTAGAAGACAGACATAATTAAGCTAAATATAATATGTAAGGTTAAACATTGTCCAGAAAATGACTGTGTGTGTCATAAGAGCCATTACAAATCTTTAATCACATTTTTTAATCACCAAATCGTATTTTAAAAGCCACTAAATAAATCAAATTACTGCCAAACCGCACTGGTTTTACGAGATTTCGTCTTTGTCCTACTTACCACTTCACTTCTTGTGGGACAGGGTGAAGCGACCAATGTGTTTTTTCGTCTTTCCCTCATTTCTTTTAATCTGCTGCTGTTAGCATTAGCAGCTAACAGATACTTGTTTTTTTATAAACCAACTCTTGACTAGGAATATATGACATTTCAGTGCAAATTATGTCAATATGTCATTTAAATGTGCACATCAACAAACACAATAAATCATAAGTGTAACTAAGTTTGACTGTATACTATTTTTGGTGCCAGCTAGCAATGGTAGCAATCAACTAGTCGACAAATTGTCCGACTTAAAACAATAGCATACAACCACAATTCAATGTAAATAGAGTTCAATATAAACCTTACATGTATCTGAAAGGTACAATTCACCACAGGGCTTCTACATTAGACAGCATTTAAGTGTACAGGTGTTGTACCATACACTACAACTGGTCATGTTTGCATTATAGGCCTAAATCCTTGTAAAAAGAAACTCAATAGGATCAGGGAAATAAACCATACATGGTGAAAACAAACAAAAAATAAGACAGAGCCCCTATCATTACCTAGTTAATATCTCATGTTCTGTCAACACAAACGATGGAGGGGAAGTGTTCCTTTTTTTTTTTAACAGAGTATGGAAGCGGACAGTCAGAGGCAGGTGGTCGGTTTATCAACAGCCACCGGACAACCACGTCACAGTGCTCACTTCTCCACTGTTCCCGAAATCTTCCCAGACGTCTGCACCTCCACTCCCACTCATTCCTAACGCACACACGCCGTGCATCCTGTCTGTGTGACTGTGACATAGTGGGAATATTTTAGAGCAGCCCGCAAAGTCTCACACATAAACACACACACACACAAACCCACCCTACTACCCCAGACTCTACAAACAACACCCTCACACCCTCCCCTCCTTTCTGTTTCTGTTTGTCTTTCCACGCAGTGTGACCCACTTTAAAATGCTGCTGTCCCGGCAGCGCACTGCAGCCGTTAAAGTTCTCCTTGCTCTGGTGCAGTGGCGTTTGTGTTTTTGTGTGTGTGTGTGTGTGTGTGTGTGTGTGTGTGTGTGTGTGTGTGTTTTACTTACTGGGTGCCTCGCTCCAATGGACATGCTGCGTTAAACCTTGGACATCTCCCCCATCAGGCCATTAAGCCTGACACAAGATCGTTTTCTCTTTCTCTGCCTCCGTTATTCTGTTTTTCCTCTCCCTACAGCAGCAAAACCACCAGCTCTGGTGAAGTTAGCGTTCTTTCTTTCTCCCTCCTCCCTCCTCCCTCCTCCACACAGAAACTGAAAACAATCTCCTCCTCTTGCTCTCCACTGCAGTCTGCCAATATAAACCACAGCAGCAGTTAGCAGTGCAGTCAGTCTGGCTACAGTATATCCTTCGGCAGCAGTTATCAGCTGAGCGTTTGGTATGAGGGCAGACAGAGCTGAGTTAATCCAGGACCCTCCCCTGGCAGGAAAGGCACACTTCCTCTCACGCAGGCAGAAGAGAAAACACACAAAGCAGCAGCAGCAGCAAGTGCTGACAGGGACAGGCACTAACAGCCACTCTGATTGGCTGAGGCAGCAGAGGCAGATGTTTGGCAGCAAGCAGGACCCAGATTGGTCACTGCTGCGTCACATGACGCTATGACAGCAGCTCACCATCACTGCATTAGTGTGTGTATGTGTGTGTGTGCACTGAGCAAGCAGGCACACGTAGCACATCAGAAGGATTTGCCACGGAGGGAGGGAAGGCAGGAAAAAAAAAGGAAGGAGGGAGGGGGAGCAAATGAAAAGGTTGGTCATGAGGGGAAAAAGGAGGAGATGGATGGAAAGAGCCGCACGTACATGACGGTGGGAGGGGAACAACGGGGAAGGTTTGGCTAAAGGAAGGAGAGGAGGAAATAAGGTTGGCCAAAGAAACAACTAGAGGGCAAGAAGAACAGGAAAAAGAACTAGATAAGACACGCTATGTCTCAACACTTAAAATAAACAAACAAAAAAAAATAACCAGACAAAACATGCCACCAGCAGTGATGCAACAGTCTTTCCTTAAAACTCTGCCTGGTCATGATACTGTGCAAAGCAGCCACATATTGCCAAACATTGTCCTTCTATGCTGACATGAATGCCACTATTATTTTCCATTTATACTGACAAGACTCATCCCTGACTCTCAACTGATCTGTTGAGCAATGAAATCAGGTACGAGCAAGAAAAAGTGCTGATAACAAAACCTAAAATGCAAAGTCCCTTTCAAGGTCGTCATATGGGTGTTGTAGTGTAGCACAGTACATGATTTACAGAGTATGCAAATGCATGCTATCTGAGGTGCAATAAAAATCCCACATTGAAAGCTTTGATATCAAGGTAACACATTTAGCTTCATTTTATGCTCACCTGTAGCTTTTTCACTACATCTATAGCTGCACTCTCTTCGGGTAAAGATTAGCATGATTAGGCAAATATGTCATGTAAAATAAAAACTTAAATTCTGACACAGGATTTGGTATGAACAGGCAAAACAACACACAACACAGTTGTCTCGGAACTGTAGTGGATGGATCAGACACGCAGACACACAGAAACTCACACACACATATACAAAAAAAGTGCATGGTTACATACTCGGAGTTGGAGGGTGTGACGGAGGATCGTTCCCTCTAAGGCGTGGATCCACTTCTCCCGCTCGTCTGCATCTCGGGCTGAGGGCAGAAGCATACAGACACACCCAGTGAGCCACGTTTTCCATACAGACACCGTCAGTAACCATTACACTCATGTTACACATTAATGACACTGAGACACAACACTGAAATGACATGAGTACTGGTGACACAGTGATGGACGCTGTGTTTATCTAAAATACCTTAATGTTCAGGGCTGAAGAGTCTATAATCATATGTATATGTAGTTTCACAAATAAGACAGTAATAACCATATACTTTTTATATTAGAGAGGCAAACAATGTGATTTACAGCTGAAGTAAAAAACATATCAAAATAAACAGAGAGGGCAATAAAAAGAAACAGATTTTGATGGGATTTCTGTCTGAAAATCAAATACAGAAACATGTCCAGAGATTTCATATGGCAGACGGCCATAAATGTCCTTAAAAGGAACAGACCAGCATTTTAAGTGACTGTACTCGACCAAGAAATAGTCCAGCACATAGTCCTGGACAGAGCCAGGCTAACTGTTTACCCCTGTTTTTAGTCTTTATGATAAACTAAGCTGATAATTTTCTGACTAGCTTGATATTTAAGGACATAAGGGAGGTATCTTTTCTTCCAAGTCAATTTATTGAGTTTTTTAAGGACAGATAATATGTGCATTGCAAAGGCAGCAACTTAAATGTCACACAAAGGCAAGATAAAGTAATGTCCAGTTGAGACAAATACAGAGAACAAGAAAGTAATAAACAATACAAAAAATAAATAAAGTTGAGGAGAAAAAACAAAAAACAACAACACACACCTTGGCAACCAAAATGTCACAAAAATGAGGATGTGATGTACCATGGATAGGCCCTAGTTACCGTACCTAACGTCAAGACCATAAGCTAGGAGTCAATTCACTTCTGCTGGGTTGGAGACCATTTGTCGAGAAACAGTTTTCAGATTTCCAGGAAGATATTTTCCTTGTTATATGGGGGGTATCTAACTTTCAGCAAGAAAGCAAATAGTGTTGTTCAAAATGTCAAACTGTTCCTTTAAATTAGTCATCAAAAAGACTAGTTAGTTCTGTACACAGGGTAGAAACACATTTTTTACCCCCTTGGGGCAAATCAAATACCTTGAATTTAGGAAGATTTTTGCCCTTTGCCTCTGATTATTTCTGGCACTGCCTGTACCTAAACAGCAGCTTAAAATGTAACAGCTGTCTAGCTGTGCTACTATACTAAACAAATCTAAGGAAAGTTCGCTTTCATATGACATATCTCAGTAAACACTTAAAAAAGAGAATCTCGAAGTGAAGCTAGAAAGGGCTGTGCATGAATATAGTAATACTGTATGATTTAAAGTGGTATCGTGTAGCCAGACCTATCTTGTAATGTGCCAGTGCTGGAAAAAAGGTCCCATCATAATTCCACACTAAGGGAAAAAAATCTCTGGGTTGTATGTATTTCTTTAAACCAATAACAATTGCCTTGGGCTTTGGGTGGGGCTAAGCCCAGGATGCAGGATTGCTTCCCTTGCAAAACAGTGTCGGGATGAACTTGGTTTGGTGGAAAGGCGAGCCTAGGCATTATAGTGGCTAAATCCCTGCAAAAGAAAATGCCACATAATACGTTCAAAGATGTTTTAGCGTGGATGTTGCTAGCTCAGAGGCGCTAAAACAAAGGGTGTAGATAGATCTGGCTATCTGAGATTAGTTTCATGTAACTATGAGGAATTTGCAATTATACACCTTCAAAATACTAGCAGGGTTTCTTTTAAGTGCTGTAAAGTTTAGCTGATTCAAAACACACCCACAACACACATTAAACATGGCTTAATAGAGACAATTTCAAACATAAGTAGACAAATCTGCTTCACTGTAACTCACAGCATTCACAGACACTTGTGTTTATCTGGACACAAATTTCCCCACAAATACAATATGCTAATGTTTTTAGCACAAACCTATGGCATTTTACATTGTATACATTAGCCAAGTGGCCGGCAATCTTTTCCTCTTCTCATAAAACGAAGGACAACAGCAATGTTTAACAAAGGTTACATAATTTGGCTCCATTACAACTCACAAGGTTCACTGACAAAACAACTGTCTTATACTACACATGTTCTACAAACAAATACAACATGCTAATGTTATTAGCACAAGCCTATGACATTTTATATTGTATAAATTAGCCTAACGACAAGCAGAGATTTCCTCTGCCCATATGAAGCAGGGATAAATCCCTGAGTATAAATCCCTGAAGGATAAATTATACACAAGACTTAAATTGCTATTTTTGTGGAGGCTTTATTGTCTTCACAATTTATTGTTTCTTATCTGTGAAATGCAAATAAAAGCTTTGTTTCCACTGAGGGAATTGGTTTCAGCCCACAGAAATAGACAGGAGGTCTGCGTAGGTTACAGCGTAGGCTCCATGTCAACCCAGAGCCTATAAATTCCGTCTTATACCCTCAGTCTGCATCCTGTGAGCCAGACTAAATTTCAAATATCAGTACCAGTATCAGATCAAATACACTAACACTCAAAATCTTGACTGAGCACTTATATTAGGAGTACTGACATAGTAAAATGTCAATATTCCTATGATCATGGTAAAGATGAAGAGATAAAGCTCGCTCCGAGCGGTGAGGCAGTATGGATTCTTGCCTATTTTTTTTTTTTTTTAACACGGAGCCTTTGGGTTCGGAGAGTGAAATGGAGCTGGGTGAGGCAGCACCCTCAGAGCAAAGACAAAGAACAAACAGTCCACCAGTGACATTAAACAGTGACCCATTACAGGACACCACGTGCAAACACACATACACACACTGACTGCAGAAGGCACATGCACAGTTTTTGGTGCCAGTGGCATACAGAGATACAATATCTTGTCCTCTACAAACAGACAGCTAGGATATAAAGATGTACTAGGAAGGATTTTACTAAAAAAAAAATGCATAGACTCATACAGATTCATCACTTAAGACCCACTAGAAGTTTGTGGTGGTGTATTTTTCTGCAGAGATTCCACCATCTGCCTGTATTTTCTGTTTGGGATGTTTATGGGCGTGTATCCCCACTGCGCTCAGGTGAGGCCGGTAGTGATCAGGTGCCAGACCGTAAACAGCGGGCATCCATGAGACACAGCACCGAAAAACACCAACATAGTGAGAGTAAATCTGGGGTTGGCTCTTACTTTTATTTTCACCGGTGATCGTGTTTACAAACAGTAACAGTAACCTATGTATTTACAGATTGTATTTCAAGTTATTAAAGATTTTCAGCAGGTTTACTCCTGCTTTGTGCATGTGGATGGCAGCCACCACAGTCAAACTACATCTCTAAAAGCTGTGAAAGAAAGACTTAATTAGATATATGCCACTGAATTAGCTGGCAAACTATATCCTATGTAAAAGTCATATTTCATTGAGCTGGAAACAAGACAGCTCGGCAGATGAATGCCTGTGCTAGCACAGAGGCTGAGCTTTGCTACAGCAGAAAAGCTTTTAAAGACATTAAAAGGCAGCCAAGGCTCAGGCCAATCCACTCAGACAGCGCCTCACTGGCCTCTCACTTTCCCCCTCAGCCAAACAGACTCTCCAGAGGAACAGATTACTGCGGCTAATGTTGTTTAGCTCTATTCATGACAGAGGAGAGGTAGTAGCAGGACCATTCAACAAAAACAAATACTCTAACTGTATGAACTGTGTTGCAAGTCCAATCTCCAGCCGTGATTTAGATTAGTTAGGTATGAGCAGTTAGTCGACTCAGCACATCTCCAGTGTTTGCCAGACAGCCAGTTGGCCAGTCACATGAGGCATACTGCAAGTCATGACAGTGCCCGTCATCTGACATAAACCTTCTTTGTTAATCTGCAGTTACATATTAAAAACCAAAAAAACACAACAGCATGTTACCTGTTCTTTTAAACATTTACCTGTCTTGATACAGACAAAGGGGAAAGGGACAAGCCAGAGTTAGACGAATAGACAAGATAGAACAAGATTAAGGTACAACTTACAACTCTTTGACCACAGTGTAATAGAGAAGGTAGCCTGCTACCTGGGGAGAGTTGCTCAGAAGTTGGTGGTGCCAACAGACCCAAAATGAATGGACAATGTTTAATAAGGGTTAAAGATATCTGTGACCAGTGTCTTTCTTTTTTTCCCTATCAGAAGATAAGAAATGAGGAGATTTTCCTGGTTTCTGAGTTGACAGTGAGAATACTTTAAGGTCCTACGCAGTGTAAGGGGTGTAAATGGCTTGTTACATGCTCTTCTAAAGCAATTATCAAATTTTATAGAGGAGCAAAAGGGGCAAAAGTCTAACAGTCACTAGGCTTGTTACTTCATACCCTCCTGACATTTCACCAGGGTATGACATATGACGATATTTGTGTAAAAAAAGAAAAAGGGACACCTTAAAAACTGAGCGACTGGTGATAGAAGTCATTACAACATGTATTGTGTTGCCTAAAATGCTGTGTTTCTAATATGGAAGCTGCCTACTTAAACAAGTCTTGATGGATTTAAGTACTTATGGCTCACAGAAAAATGAATAGATAGGAAGTAAGTGCTCTCAATACAGCATCTCTGTATCAGTTCATCAGAAAAAGGAGCATCTGTATTTTTGACGGTATTGAAAATCATACATTCAGGATTTCTAAATACCCAGTATACCACAATACCTTGATACCGCTGCCAACAGTGACCAAGTTCACGTTTTCCCTTTCACTACACAAAGCTGACATTAACAACACACTCGACTGTCATAATGCTGTTTCACCACTGCAACAGTGTAACACAGCCTCAAAGCCCAGCTGCTAAGTAGCGTCACAACAGAGGAAGGTGTGCTGACTAAACCCTATTACCGTAGGCTCTGATGCTTCCCCGCTAGAAGAAAGCAGAGATGCACGGTAAGGCTATTAGAAGATCAAGCACACACAGGAAATACTGTAACTCACACCAATAAACTCCAACCTATCCACCTACACACATGCCTTCCTAATAATCACTGTCAGACCCTGGCAGATATTGGATCAAGACCCATGACAGATACAGACAGACACAGCGAGTTGTTGTTGTGCCTGAAAAGAAAATACTGATGCCAAATGAAACACTGAGTTTCCACATACAGCCAATACAGAGCAGCAGCTCTGTCGGGCTGCAGTTCAGTACACGGATATTCATATCGACAGTGGAGGTCACCTCATGGATACCCGACCAATACATTTCCAAAAAAGTGTATGCCTTGATGTAATTTGTTCACATGATACAACCACTGAACCACCACTGAATGGTAACACAAACCTGCTAACGTGATGATATAAGAAGAGCTGAGATACTAAGAGGAAAACAAACTAATATCACAAACAATAAACTGTGAACACCATCAGAATCAAAAATTATCTCTGTGCTGTACCAAACTGAAGAAAACCACACTCACATATCCACGTTTTGGAACCAGGATTTCAAGTGTCTCACTGAAATATAACGATCCTCCTCTCTGTAGCAATCAGAAGTTGGTAAAAAGTTAAGCCTGAATTGTTTCTCAAACTATTTATGCAGTCAGTGGCTCCACAGCACTGCTGTTTTGTCAATGCATTTCCTCCTGTGAATGCACCAGCAGATGCAGACTATTTGCTAATCAAGGGGAAGTGACCAACTTCCATGTACAGTAATATGTGCATGCCCTTTATTCTGTCTACTTGATTTTCATACAGTTTCAAGTATTTGCCATTTTTAGCTTTTTTGCATAGAGTAAACTAAAGTAAGGAGCTGAATGGAAAACAGGGGAGTTGGAGCCAACATGCAAGGTCCTTCGCTGAGCTTGAACCAAGGACCTCTACCTCCATCGACCCCTACACTGGCACAACACTTCTTACATTGTGTGTTTACATATTTAAAGCCACAGCTGGTAACTTTTATGAAATTAACTCTGTGTCATATCTGCTGAAACTGTCAATATATTACGAAAAAAGTACATTAGACGGATAGTCTGTGAAAAAGAAAATCATGTCCCTTCTTCTCTTCCTACTGTTTCTAATGGCGTTTTTTGGTGTCTAAAATCAGACCGCGCTGCACCAAAAACAATCAACTGACAATTATGTCAGTCATGCTTGTGAACTGCGGTCACATTTTCAAACTAGGCACTGCTGGTCAAATAAGAATCAAGACTTTGTTGCTACATTGCCTGTTTCTCACCTTAAATGTTTTCAGAAACATATTTTAGTGTACTCTTTAGCTGTAAAATGAGTGTGAGGTGCTCAGTCCTCCTGTTAAACTGTACCCAACATGGCAGCCGGGTCACAAACATTCTCATTTTACAGCTAAACAGTACACTAAAACATGTTTCTGAAACATCTGAGGTAAGAAATAGGCAATGCATTCACAGAATCTTGACTCATATTTGATCAGTGCTGCCTAGTTTGACAGTTTGACCGTAGTTCACAAGGCATGACTGACATGACTGACTGCTGCTTTAAAGACTCATCTGCTCTGATTGGTAGTTTTTGTTCACATGCAGTAAGGCCATTAGGAATGCTACAAGGCAATAAAGTAGGCAGATTATAATCTTATATATATATGTATATATATATATATATATATTTTTTTTTAAAGTTACCAACTGCTTTTACTGCACTGTTATTACATATACACTATTATGTGGGCACACTGACGGTGTTAGCTTATACCCACATTAAAAGTAACATTATACTGGTCCCGTATACTTGGCCAATTGTAAAGCAAGTACTTCTGTGATCATTTTTTCCTAGAGTTAGTCATGCCATACTTCTGCCAAATTAGTCACAGAACAAAAGGATCGATCTCTTAAACCAGCTTAACATGTACATGCTTGAAAACCTGACGACCATCTCCTGCTCCAATTTTTACTCATCATATGTGCCTCCGCATACTCTTCTATTCCTAACTTACATCTTCCAGACTGTATTCAGCTTGTGATTGGAAATTGAATGTACATAAATGAAGTTACTGGGAGTTACAGCTACCTAGACTACATAAAAATACCATCAAAGACGGGTAAACAAAAACAGAGGTCTCTAATATCTACATTCAATGTGTACAATTAACACACACACACACACACACACACACACACACAGAGATACCATGTTTAGACAAACAGACAATTTAACACACTATCGGCCCCAGTGATGCATCCTTAACCCAAGGATTTTTCTTCCATCTAAGTGGTCAGGGTATCCAAACAAAGATTTCCCTTTACAATGCTCAGCCTCTCCCCAATAATGCTGCTCCTCCTTTCTCATAAGGCCTCTGTGAATTATTCATCCCTCCCCTCTTCTCTCTCCTCCTGCCATCTTCAGACAAGCTGATGAAATATTTCAGCACATGCTCCAGCGGGAGGACGAAGGGTCTGATGCACAGGACTGCGACTTGTCAGTAACGTGGCAGCTACCAAAATGTGATGCTAAGAGAATGCACAGTTTCAGAGGTCAACGAAGAAACAGTCTTGGTGCTATCTTTTCAGTTTTTTTGTTAATGTCATCTATGATTTTGCCTCAATTGTGTGGTAAAAATGTGAAATGAACTCATCACATCACTCCGGACTGACTGAGTCATATGTTATCTGCACAGTGGGACAACTTTCTGACTAAATACACAAGTCCAGATGCAGTCCTGAAAGAACACAGTGGTAAAAAAAATGATGACCAAGGTGGTTTACTTAAAAAGAGATAACAGCATACAGAGCAGGTGATATCCAGGTCCCTTGAGACAAGGGAGAGAGCATGAGAGGTCTCTCATTCTGGACTGATGGTCAGGGCCGTCAGGGCGGCCTGACAGAGAGGGAGGGGAAGACAAGAGATTGATAACTGCTGTAGATAAGAGGAGGTGTGTGAGAGCAGAGAGGGGGAAAGAGGAAAAGGGAAAGCTAAAGGGCTCTCAGGCAACTCTGATGCACCGCCGGGGGAGAGGGGCCAATGAATAATGGATGCTTCTCTAAATAGAAAGACAGCACAGAGCTGCACTCGGGGCTAACACAGAGGCCGGCCGGCTCAGAACCACACTTAAACCTGAGAGCTGGACTGTCCCATAAGAGGAAGTATCATGGCTCAATCCTGGGTTTCTCTTAAACCATACCATGAGACACACTTGTGGCTGTGTATCAGCAGATGTATTGGCCACTAGGAATTTAAATTCCTGTAAATAATATCAGCCTAGCTCTTTCTTTTTTCTTTTTTACCTCTCTTAACCTTAGCAGTGAGGCTCTACACATCACACAGACACAGTCCATACCTTACCCACGCAGCCAATACAAAATGGCACACAAGCATATATATATATATATATATATATATAGACGGACACATCAGATCCCGCTGTGAATCCTGGGAGACTGACTACATAACACACTCAGACCAGGATTGTTTTACAGCAACAGAGAAATCTCCTCCTGCCCAACATCCTGTGCATCTCTTGATATCCAAGCTAATCTGATGTATCCAGAATCTCATGCTCACAACACAAGTGGTTTTGCCATTTTTATATGATTGTGTCTAGAGCCGTTTCAATACCTTTATTAGTATCGGAAATACCTCTGATACTGCCTAAAATGCTGGATCGGGTAGCAGCAAGTACACAAGTCTATGTACTGATCCAATGCTTTTACTGTCACCGCTCTAAAACAGTAGCCTATAAAGAAAGTTGCACTGTGCGGCCACTGGCAACTACTCTTTTCGAGCGGCATAAAATAATTGATCGCAATAGCATAATCTTACCCATTAACAAATTGTCAGCAATTGGACAATATATTACACTGACAAGTCCCACCAGTATAAAGGCAGCTTGTACAGTATGCATGGTTTTACTTTTTAGGGGTGGCACCAGTGCTGCCAAAGTCAACACTATCAATCTTACAAAGCAGTGGTTCCCAGCTGGTGGGTCACAGTCCAAAAGTTGCTCACGGGTCCATTTTGAATGGACCGCAAGTGACTTGTGAACGTGTCAAGTTTGTAGAAAACACACTTTATTTTGAAGTACAGTGAATTTCTGGCAGAGAGCTTTTATTTTAATGAGCCATTTACTGCTGTAGAGTGAGTGAATAGTGGTCAGCTATTTAACAGAGACAGCAAGCTAGCTTAACAACCTGCCAAACACAAGTATGATACTAATATATTAAACTGTGTGGGCCTTGAACTAATGACTAAGGAGAAATCTGGACCCTGTGGTTGGACTAGATAGGAACCACTCTTATAAAGCAATGCCACACAATAATGATAGCAATCATTTCACATCCATACAGAATTAGTAGTACACAGCTGTTTTTTTAATGCAATGGTATGAGATCAGTAGTTTGTACTCGCTGCTACACAAGTTCAGGTATTGGAATTAGTACTGAGAAAGAAAAAATGGTATCCAAACATCTCTAATTGTGCCACATGTATGAGAATGTCACTATTGATTACGTGCCCAATTCAGCTAATGTACTCATGCTTATGATGATATGTTAAAATAATAATAAGGAAGCACCTTTGAAAACAGAGTTTACAAAGTGCTTTAACAAACAATGCAAAGCAGAAGCAAAATACCCAAGAGTCAATATAATAATTAGAGCCAAACAACAGTGCTGGACAAAGGCAAGCCAGGAATTGAGGTAAAATTAAACAAGTGATAAGACGCAAAAACATAAAAGAAAGAAAACCGACTATAATGACTGTTTTAAGCAGAAATCCTAACCAGAGATAGGTCGCTAATTAGCTCTGGCTAGAAATCCTACATACAATACATCTGTTTCATTTTATTGTAATCTGTTACCTTGACAGATATAAAATAAAAACAGTTAGCACTACTTCTCTCCAGCGGTGATTTGTGAGATGGTACAGCACACGTCTAGGTAAAAGGAAAGCCGCTGGGGTCACTTGAGGCACACTAGCATTGAGCCAAGGATGTATAGTTAAGATGGCTTTATTAGTTTAGGGCATATAAAAGTTACAAAGGAGAACACCGACCGCTTTCAACCCACATTGGGTCTTCCTCAGGGCATTCGGGTTAAGCTCCTCTAGGTGTCTGGAAAACAGATGTGTCTTAGAGACATTTCATGCTTTCTCTCATACAACAAGACGATCATGAAGGGTCACAATGAGCTGCGAGAACTCAGATTGTCCTGCGAAAGAATATGCTGCTTTCAAACAAACTGTCTCATTGGTAAAGACACGTTCAAATATAATATGATTTCACAAATATGCTAATGTCTTATAGTATTGCATTGTCATATTTACTACACATGTTGTATCATCTTTGTTGACTGCTGCCTTTTCATGCCAGCTATACACCCTGCCACAAATTAATTCCCCTCTTTGACTCAGTTAATGAAGGTTTTTGAATAATGCTCTTAAAATTAGAACGTAATTTGCATACATTGCTGCCGTTTGCCCTCTCTCTGATGTAGAAGTCTCTCAGACTAATTATTCAGATAATGAAGCATTATAGCTGATGCGAAAGACTCAGATTAACTGTGGCACAGAAAGTTCCAGAAGAAATTAAGACAATGACATCTGAGCTATTATTCACTGACAAACAAGTCTCTATGAGAAAGTGCATACGATAATTACCATACCGACGGGGAAAAAACACAAGTATTACATCACTGTTTTGCCAAACCAGCCAAATCAATGATGAGCAGAACAAACCCCAGAAACAACAAACATCCTGTTCTACATAACACACCTAGTCTGTACAAACACTGGACTGACACAGGACACTGCACACACTCTTCTCTCCCTAATAAGTCCTCACGGGCAACAGCCACTAAACAGGCTTCTTTATGCCGCTCTGAACTGTCCTTGAACCTCGATAACAAACCAATACACCTGAGCTCTCCGGAACATTCTGCTCCACCCTGACTGCACATCCCAGAAGACAAACAAACAACGCCTCCTCTCGATCCTTTTGCCCAGGACTGGCATGCATATGGACCATGAGACGTGCACGGTTTTCTCCTTACCCTTCCGTTTGTAGAACCACAGCATACAGCTTCGGAACACAGACATGGGAGAGGGCATGGAGGAGGTGAGAGGGGCGGGGAGCCCATGGACTGTGGCTGGTGACCCTCAAAAAGGAGGTGAAAGGGGCAGGGGGGTGGGGTACTGGAGGTGAAGTGTGAGGGGTTAGGTGTTGGTTGGAGGGGAGGGCTGAATACAAATGAACAGATGGAAGGACAGAGATGAAGGAAAGGTGGAGAAGGTTAGTTAGAGACCTTGGTGGAGTGATAGAATAAAAAAGGGTGTCTGCGGTGTACTGGACTGGACAGCTCCCTGTCAAAAAAGAGGGAAGGGTTGGCAGGACGGGAGGGGGGCGATGCTGTAGCTGAGAGCCAATCCTGTCCCTATGGAATGACTGGTGGGGAGATAGCGAGCGGCGGCAGCGGTGCAGCGAAGGGCGAGCAGCGGCAGCAACCAGAAGAGACCTGAGCTCAGCTTCCAGCTCAGCAGTACTCCCTTATTATTCCCAGAGGCTCAACTGCAGAGACACACAAGCAGCAATCTTCCTCCTCAGCCACAGTCAGGAGGGCCAAGGGAAAAAAAAAGAAGTCTTACTTGCTTGTATTTTTCCAGAGGAATCTGCCTAGCTCCCAGTGGAACAAATCTTGTTTATCTACAGAAATACGAGTCAGTCCAACTTCGCAGAGCTTGAGGACGTTCCACAGGAAGGGAGAAAAAGCTCAAGTGCACGCAGCACGCTTTGACATTGTGTAGATGCCTATGTGCATGTGTTTCCTGGCATTAGAGCCGATCAATCCAAGTCTTTAAAAGACGGGGAGGGAGAGAGGAGTGAGCAAGAGAGAGGGAGAGTGAGATAGAGGGAGCAAATGAACAGCAGGGATGGATGCAAAAAAAAAAATATATAAGAAGCCGGAGAAAGAAAGCCGGTGATGACAAGCAGAGAGGAGGGGGCATATAGAGAACAACATAAATAAAAAGGTAGACATCTCACCTTGGAAATGGAAAGTCTTCTGGTCCACAGTGATGGTGAATGTGCTGTCGTCCTCGTCATCAATGCCGATCACAGCTCCCTGGGCAAACAGAGATGGAGAGCGAGAGGGAAAAAAGCAGGCAGTCAGGCAGCGGGACACGTCATACTCCACTTTCCATTTCTATCCTCATGCCCTCCACATGTTCCAGCAGCCCCTGACGGGCTCTCTATTATATATTACCCTTGGTCTGTCTTGGTACCTCACTCTTTCCCCTTCTAAAGCTCCATCTCTTCTTGCATTATCGTCTTTTTCTCACAATCATTCTGTGTTCCTCTCTCTCTCTCTCACACACACACACACACACACACACAAGTGCAGCCTTTTGGAACATGGCAGAGAAGAAGGGAGGGGAGGAGGAGGTGGGATTTGGGAGAGCGAAGGAGGAGAAAGGCAGAGAAGGGTGGAGAGAGACAGGCACCGGGGACCAGCAGCTAGCAGCCAGCAGAACTGCAGAGAAACGGCCTGCTGGCTAGCTGGGACATTAGCTCCTAGCAACCGAAACAGGGTGTGTGACTCAGAGCTTCCTTACACAGCAAACCTGAAAGTAATAAAAATACCAACTACTACAGGGGGTGGATAAGACATAGAAACAGCTGTAAAAAAAAAAAAATTACAGTCCAGTACAATAGTGCTCCATAAACACCACCTTTAAGAAACAAACAATTTTTAACTGATAATTAGTTTTAGACTCTCAGAGTAATTAACACCCCAACCTCACCTAACCTCATACACTCACTCTTTACAAAGACATAATGTCAATTCCACTGTGTTACAGCATTGTCTTTGTTTATTTAAGTAGATAAAGTCGCAACACATGAACAAGGCCGCTCTTAAAGGAACAGTTCACCCCTAAATCAAAAAAAAAAAACAAAACATGTTTTTCCTCTTACCTGTAGTGCTATTTTTCAGTCTAGATTGCTTTGGTGTGAGCTGCCAAGTGTTGGCGATATCAGCCATAGAGATGTCTGCCTTCTCTCTAATATAATGGAACTAGATGGCTCTCCATTTCTGGTGCGCCAAGTGCCCAAAAAAAAAGTAAAACCTTAACAGCAATGTCTCTTTTTAGAAAGCATGACTCGGTTACTCAAGATAATCCACAGACCTTGTTGTGAGCAGTTTCAGGGAGGAACTACTTTCTTTCTACCGGACTACACACCCACCAACTGTATCATCACACAGACGGAATCGTACATCTGCTGACTCATCTAGCACCACTGAGCTAGCTAACTGAGCTGAGGAGGATGCAATTAACGTTTACATCTCATCCTGTTGAGAATGAGCCTCTCGTCCATGAGTAGATGCACACTTCCTTCTGGGTGGAGATAGGGTTGGTGGGTGTAGTTCAGTAGAAAAAAAGGTTCCTACATGAAACAGCTCACAATAAGGTCTGTGGATTATCTTGGGTAACTGCCGTCATGTTCTTTGGAAAGACACATTGCTGTTGAGTTTTTTAAATTCCGTTTTTTGGCGCTTCGAGCACCACAAGCTGAGTGCCATCTAGTTTTGGAGAGAAGGCAGACATCTCTACGGCTGATACCTCCAACACTCAGCCCCTCACAGCTAAACAATCTAGAATGACAAATAGTCCTACAGGTAAAAAAAAAAAAGTATTTTTGATTCAGGGGTGAACCATTCCAAAGTCCATAGAGCATAGTCAGTAAATTTTATTAAGAAAAAAAACTTTGAAGACAAACCAACTAGAGGTTTGGTATGTACAATGTGTGTATTATTGAAGCTAAACAAATTATTTACCACGTGATTTCAGAAGTAACCCAATGCAGTTGGGTTTTTTTTCTTTTTTTCTGAACATCCCAAAAAATCTTATAACAAAGTCCCCCTACTATCAGAGACTACTTGGTGGTCCATAGTGATGCAAAATAAGGAGTTGTCACAACTGATTAAGTTGACATAATGACAGTCTTTTGGTTGTGGAAGATGTGGAGTACACAAACAGTCCTCCACAGGACAGTCACCATTGTCGAATGAAAAGGAAATCTATTGGATTTTCAAATTTATCACATATACCACAGTCTCCATAAAGAAACAGATTTCTCTCTATAAATAGTTCTTTGTTGTACCTCATAATGGAGATGCATTATACTGCATGATCTGATCTGTAAAGTCATCATTTACAAAGTTTGAAATTGCTGTGATAATCTATATCTGTTGTCATTTCGTTCTTTGATGGAATAATGTTTTCATTAATTGTAATGTCTATACAGTACCAGTATGTAATACGGTAGAGTAGTATCTCCGAGTTTAATTCTGTGACACACAGTGTCACCAAAAACCAACACACAAAGGTACAGATTTATTGAAAAGTATTGTAAGTGGACTGTACTTTGTTTTCTAAAGCGCTAAATTTTTATTTCTTTTGGACATGGAGAAAGTTTCACTCTATATTCTATGATTAACATGACACAATTAAAAATTCAGTTGCCCTGTGGCACCTAAAATAATTCAACAACCAGTTTAACACTACATTAGAGGTCACGGCTACACGGTTATTCAAAACAAGACTATGCATGCTTGGTTTAGTGAGACAACAGATAAAGCCTTTGGGAAAGATACTTAACAAACCGAAACTAACATCAGCTAAGGGTTTGGCACAATAAACAAGACTCGGTTTGATAGAAGCAAAGTTATTTTTCTTTCAAGGCATAAAAAGTTTAAGAATGTATTAACAAAAATTCAACTTACATCCTGATTCAAAGTTGTATAGTGACAAATTAGAAGTCTTAGGAAAGAGAATTTTTTTATAACAACTCTAACTGTTGACAGGATATTTACAGCTCTATTATGCACATCCTCAAATGACTGTATCACAATGCACTGTGTCACACTGATCCACTCCTAACAGAAATTTCTGACCTATGACCATGTGCCCATAAATAACACTGGATCCTCTTTTCAGGTAGTTTCAGGAGATACTTCCTCCCTTCATACAGTTCACTGGAAACATTTTCAGGGTTCTTAGCAGTGGTTTTTGTCCCAAAAATGTGGTGGCATTAAATATGGGTTTTGCCACTGCTACTGTGAAAACTCAAGAGAAACTTTGTCTCCTTGATTTTATAATGAAACATGTGGAAAATAACATGAGAGTGCTCAATATGTGGCTGCCAGGTACGGACTCTGGCTTGTAAATGCCACTTGGGGTCTACAGAATTTGGATGAGGAAGCAAAGCCTGGTCTAACTTCACCTTTCATTAAAGTCGTAACTATCTTAATAAAAGAGAGATCATGCTGAGTGTTTTATATGCCAATATATGTAATCCTACCTCTGTTGGCTTCTTTCAATAAAAGCCCTAACCCCCACTGACAAATACACCAGCCCTGTATTTTCAAGAAATAAGAGCTCATTCTTTCAGCACTAATGTAGGCTCAGTGCCTTAAAAATCCTACTGCATTAGGAATCTTCTCTTCCTCTCTCGATAAGTAAGGTATTGTAGCAGGGCAGTTGCTGCCATCTAGTGGACATAGCTGAATACTTAAAACACATTGTGAGGGCAAACATCTACTAGGAGAGCCAAAAAAAGTCGAGTGATGGAGCTAAGAGGTACTGACACGTGTTAAACAAGGCCAATAAATCAAGCAATTATTATATATCAGATGTGAACTGCACGACACTGCATACAGCAATACTACAAAGTCACACATGGGATGTGTTGCACTGCACTCAGGACTAGGGATGCACAATATTGGATTTTTTGCCGATATATAACAACTCATTTGACCCATAACTGATATCGATATATCCACTTTTTTCCCCACCTAAATTTAGTGATCATCAAGTCTCTTATGTAGTGGAATTAACATCATATTATGCATGCATAGCTTTATCATTAAGACCCACCAGTAGATGGAGACATGAAATACAATCCTTTTAATGTGTGTAATACTCAATCATTGTGCAACTTAAGAAAAAGCATGTTGGCCGACTTAGATGGATACCCATGCCGTGCCAATACTATTGCGCATCCCTACCCAGGACAACAGTGAACTTGTGGAAACTCTTTCCAAATACCTTGTAAATGAGGGCAGCAACTCAGCCAAGCATGCAGGGTATTTATTTAGTTTATCAAAAGACAACTGTGTCAGGAAGAGGATGGCCTTGAGATAGGCCAGAGAATCTTACCCTGAGTCGCACACAGCCTCTTCTGGATCCTCGCATCATCTTGTCCTTTGACTGTAAATCAACAACAGAACAAATCAGAAATTAATACAGTCAATAATACAGGGCTATGGCTAACAGCACAGACAGGTTGCATTGTGCTGTGCGTCTTTAGGCTATTAATATCCATGAGCAATTTGATCCAAGTATAGTCTAAGAGTCTCCGTTCTAAATAAGAGTGAAGAGAGAAGACTCTCCACTCTGAACTCGTGCTTTGTATTTCAATGTAATGGAGTTTTTTTAAAAATGATATTACAAAATAATGCTTAAGAAAACAGAGGAAATTTAGACAATAATCAAACAGTGCATGAGAACAGAGGAGGTGAGTGAAGTCATATCACTTGGACGTAGGTCTGACTAAAGCTACAATTTAATCTATTGTTACTGCACGTTTTATGTTTTAATCACTTGTTTAAAACATATACACATTTTATTATACAGTAGATCAGAGCTGCATCTAACATTTTATCAGTTAATCTGCAGATTATTTTCTCAGATAATCATTCTGTCTATCACAATATCTCAGAACCAAATGTGGCATATTGGACTGCTTGTTTTGTCTAACAGTCCGAAACTCAACGATACTCCTTTTTTCATCATAAAAGAAAAAGTAAAAGCAGCAATTTGGGAAGCTGAAACTGGCAAATTTTATCAAAAATATTTACACTTGGAGTTTCCCCAGCAACAGCAGGAAGAAGATCCCGGATGCAGCCTTTGTCAATTACGCCCCGAAGGTATGGAACACACTACTTATAGATATCAGGGAAGCTAGCTCGCTAAATATTTATCAAAAAAAGCTAAAAACGGATTTGTTCACTTTAGCCTTTAACTAGCTCTGACTTCACTCATACACATCTGAAACTCTTTCTTTTCCGCTTTTACTTTCTATTTATGCTTCTTGCTGCTGCAACGCTTTTAAATCTTATTTGATTTCATGATTTATAGTCACACAACTCTATGGTTTTATGAATCAGTTCATCCATGCTTTAAACTGTTTTAAATGTCCTTTTATATCGATTTGCCTTGTCTGTTTTATGTCCATTGTGTCTATTTTCATGTGAAGCACTCAGTGCTTATACTGCCCTTATTGTAAAGGACTTTGTGCTGCACTTCTTGCATGAAAGGTGCTACAAAATTCCTGCGAGACACTTATTCTGCTTTGACTTCAGTCTGACTTTGAACTCAAGCAACAACTGATTAGTTTCAAACCTCTGGATCAGAGTGACTTTGCCCTGAAATGTACAGTAACTTCAGGTTTGTTCTCACAACTCACGAGGCAACATATCTCCACCATCACAATGATTACTTTCATGCAGCTATCCAAACAAAACTAGTAATGTTCTGTCAACAAAACAAACTAAACAATCTCATCAGACAGGCTGTCTCTGATCTGTAAACTACCTTGGAGAACAGGTTGTTGTGCACCATAGATAACATCTCATAACGATCTCCTAGTCAAATAACGGACTGCTTTCTTCTGTGTCAGTGCAAGAGGGTCGACAGGTGAAGCCTAACGGTGTTAACACTAATGCAAACACTCACTCTGGACTCGCACATCTCCTCTCAACTATCTGATCAGTAACTGCACGATAGATAAACATTGCATTTAATTTGCACTACTTGCACTATATCACCACTGGCATGTATGTACAGTATGTTCAGCAACAATCCTCTCATTATTTAAGGTACTGTCCATAAGCACTGAATATGGCTAAGTACTGCATT
This sequence comes from Epinephelus lanceolatus, assembly GCF_041903045.1. Classification (NCBI taxonomy): domain Eukaryota; kingdom Metazoa; phylum Chordata; class Actinopteri; order Perciformes; family Serranidae; genus Epinephelus; species Epinephelus lanceolatus. The sequence continues at coordinate 18,791,183 of NC_135739.1, forward strand.
ACTTTACCTGACAGTTACCTGCCTATCTACCTGCCTATCTACCTTACGTCACCTATCTATCAAACTTAGCTAACGTCACCTAGCGTTGTCACAGTATAAATCAATACTTATAGACCCAGTGAACTTGCTGAAGGGAGTGAGCCGCACTTAATCTCAGTTGTCATCTTCCTTACAACTTCACAAACAGTTACACTTACATCTTCTTGTCTGCTGTGACCTCGACATGACTAATCAGAGTATTAATCGACGCTGAAATATTAAATATCTAACGTTAACTGACGTTAGCGTTAGCAGACACGGTCTATTCCCGCGGTGTCTTGGTAGCTATTTAGCTGGCAAACCAGCGACTGTCGGACTCTCTTCTACCTACCAGAGATACATTTCGTCTCGCTAACTCACATAATCAAGTCTCTACCTCGCCTAATGCTGTTTACAAGTCACAATAATGTTTCGCCGACTCGGTGTATCTCAGCTTTTAGCTTCGCTAGCTAGCTAGCTAAATTAGCGGAAGTGTGGAAAATATTCTGTCACGCGATTCGTCAGTTGGTCTTTCGGGACTGTTCCTATTGGCTAACGTGTGGCTCCGACACCATGTAGACCCGCCTCCCCGTGCCAGCTGAGACTCCTGACAAACACAAGGCCCTTATCCCACTTTGACAAGCAGCGACAACTTCTACAATCAAACCTCCTGAGCGGATCGCTTCAGCATGTTCAAACTGTGGAAATGAACGTACTGTGTAGTATGACAGCAAGCCGGCATTGTAGTCCAAAACGAACCAGCGGTACTGCCATCCCTTCATAACGTTAGTCCACTTGCTGAGCGGCCCTTCCATGATGGACGCCATCTTTACAATAGGCTGTGGTTGGGGAGGAGTCAGATAAGGTGCGGGCAGGCGTCACCGGCAGGATGCTGCCGATGAAGATGATCTGAATAATAATCAGAATCCGGTTTATTGACAAGCAGGTGTTCACACACAAGGAATTGGCTTTGGAATGTTATTACACAACATTTAAACATTACGAGAAAATTAACTTAACAGTAAAAGCAAGTATTCCAAAATCAATAGACATTTATGTAGAGTACAATAAAATCATGAAAAAATACTTCTTTATCTAAAAATATGAATAGCATATCTGAATACAAATGAAAGTGCCATGTCGTTTTTAGAAGTGGTACTTATGTGAAGAAATGTGCAGAATGTTCAAGGAACGTCCAAAAGTTCACAAAATGAAGTAGAGCTGCAATGAATAATACATTAGTTGTCACCTATTAAATCAATTGGCAACTAATTTGATAATCCATCAATCTGAGTTTTTTTCTTTCTTTTTGTTTGTTTGTTTTTTAAAGAAAGAAATCAAAATGGTCTAATTCCTGCATCTTAAATGTGAATATTTTTTGTTTCCTTTACTCCTCTGTGACAGTAAACTGAATATCTTTGAGTTGTGGACGAATCAAGACAATTGAGAATGTCATAAAGGGCTTTGGGAAACACTGATCAACCGTTTTCACCATTTTCTGACATGTTATGGACCAAACAGCTGATGAATTGATTGAGAAGATAATCGACAGTGAAAATAATTGTGAGTTGCAGTCCTAGTATGAAGTATAAAAATAATGTGTACGATTTGACCTCTGAAGAAACTGCAACTGATTGGAGTGCAGTTTGGAGCAATATTTTCAGATGTTCATAGAAACCCAATCACCAGTTGATCCATTTCAACACATGCCATAAGGACATATTTGACTTCCAAGAGGAAATACTTCACCAAAGCTATTCCTAATCCTAACTGCACTTTTTGCCAGCCTGAACAAATCGGATTTTTTTTTTCATAAGGTTTGGGTATGAATTTTGGTCTCGAATGACTACAGTGATATCTGACATGATTGGTCACCGAATCCCATAAGACCCAATTGTTCTCTAAGTTAATGATGACTCTAAACTGAACTTGTTTGAATAACAGAGGAAAATTTGTCTTACTGGGTCCACTGCAAGAAAATGATTGCCCAGTGCTGGCCCCCTCCTCACTCACTCAGCATTTATCAGTGGTTAGCTTACTGTCGTGATATAGTGATGCTTGAACTATCCACAGCAAGGATCCACAAAGCAAAGTCCTCGACTGTCAGCCTTTGGAAAGACGCAGCAATGCAGATTTCCAACCTAATAATCTCAGTGCCTCAAGTACCAGTGCTCCAGTGATAACGTGTTAGATGTTAAGTTGAATAGAGACCGTAGGGGTGGGGGGTACAGGGGTGTTCATAAAGTCATTATGTGGTTGGGTGTTTTTGAGTGGGTATGTGTTGAGGGTAGGAGAGGGAATACTCACACCATTTGTTACCTTCTCTGTACTCCAATTCCAGTGCTGAACAAATGGTGTTAATAAAAAGTTGATCGCCAAAAAAAAGAATGTGTACAATTTATCAACAGTCCATGAGATGTGTGTTAATATCACACATAAAGACAGATGAAGACCTTAATGTAATGTGTAGTCTCTCAGGGGCGGTGAGAGTCCATGATGATAATTAATCTATAAATGTGCATCATATTTTAATACATGACAATGTTTTGTATGTATATTATTAATCTGAAAAGCAACAAGTGACTACAGCTACAAACAAAGGTAGTGGAGTTAAAAAGTACAACATTTCCCTTTGAAATGTAGAGAGGTAGAATTACAGAGTACTATTAGGGTTGACTGTGATAAAAGTTCACTGGGTTTGAACATATGGAGTTCATGAAATTAACCTTAGAAAGGCTTTTTTCTTTTTTTTTATCTATTTAATTACACCTCTGCTTATTATATTACATCTGACATTTTCCTGCTTTAATATTTACATTTTGCAGATTTCTTGCATTTAAAGAGATACCATGAGGCTACTGCGCCTTTGCTCTTAAGCCAAAGACAATAAAATGTCATGCACGGAGGCAGATAAACGACCAGGAACAAAACAGTATTCATCAATATCTTTATTATTTACAATAGGCTTAACACTGATAAGCAAAACTTCACAGTAATATAACGTGAGCTTTAAATAAAAAAAAAACAAAACAAAAAACAAAACAAAAACACAAAATATATATTTTGTACAATAAAAAAGTTAATGTTAACATCTCTGCCATTTTTTTTAATCCCTGTTTAGATTCACATATTCCATTATTTTGTGTGTTGGTTTACATTGCACTCGTACAACTGAAGAAGTGGCCTTTGGTATAATGGTGTGTACACACGTTCTCCAGAGCTGATCTCCAAAACAGAGACAGGAGGAAATTAAAAAAACAGATATACAGGATAAATGCAGGCGACATAAATAAAGACAATGCAGGAGACTGATAATGAGAATGAGCAGAAATTTGAGGAGAAAACATGGGCACCAAATCAATTTACTGATTCTGTAATCATTGATTAGATATGCTTTACTTCTTAAAAACAGTCCAGACTTTGAGTGTGTTTCTAGAAGGTTATTTTTTTCTAGATAAGGCTTTTTTTGGGGGGAAACTACTCTGCAGAAATGCACTACAACTCAACAGAAACTTAATTAAGTTTGCTAGGCAATTCAAAAGAGATATTTTAGACAAAACCTTTGATGTGGTCAGAGTCTGAGACACCAGAGCAGCTTCACTTTAGTGCCATGTTTCATTTGTCAGAGAGGAAACATAACCAGACGTGGCTGCACTAACAGTGTTAATGGCCGCTAATGAACGGCCTCTGTAACCGAGTAACTAAATACATAATCTTCATAGACAAAGTGCACCTTTCGGTTTCAAGTTTGCATCTGACTGTTAACCTCCATATGACAGAAATGCACGCTGTAGTGATATGCTTATCACAATCTCATGGCAAAGAAAAGAAAACACATTGTTGTAAAGATGTACTTTAACGCTGCCATAGCTGTGATATCTTTCAGTGATAGTGTACTGTACATAAATTATTTTGTTCACAAAAAGGCACCAAGAATCATGAAAGAAAAGATGATATTTCCGTCCATGTTATTCAGAAACTCACAGTGAATAGAAACCAATCATCAGTTTGTCTCGTAGGATCCTGTTTGGCAAGAAGTCGGACATTAATACTCACACACGACGACGTGAAATGATGATATAAAACGCACCACAACACAAGTTGACATAAACGTTTACTTGGCAATCCATCAAGTGTCATTAACAGGCATTTTGAAAGTGTTATGGACCTGCAGTGATTAGGTTTTGCGGTATGCAACATGTGTGGACGAACCGATGTGTCTGAGGCCTTATCCAGTGTACGTAAAGATGTGAGCCAAAGCAAGGAAAATAAAAGTATCTTGAGTTTTGTGTGCGCTGTACAGTTTTGTTTGTGCTCAAAAAACAGAGCAGCTGTTTCTGGACTTATTAGTGTGACTGAAATTAGGAGTACAGGCCAATAAAAAGAATTATAATAAATAAAATAAAATGGCACCATAAGAGATTAAAGAGTCATGCAGATGAACATTCGCCCGGGTTCAGAACGGAAGAATAATACATTCATAAAGCAGATATTCAGATCTGGGTGGATGAGCCTCAGTCTTGTAATACATCTCTTCAGTCAAAAACATTGCTCTTTATGCTGTAACCACACATAAATCTTTTGTTTCCTGGATATGAAATAAATCAAATATTTACATAACTTTTCTCTCAAAATAGGTCTGTGCTTTTAATAAAAAAAAGGAATAATTTAAAATTCAAGTTCATACATAGACATTCTAAAAAGCATTTTTTCTTTGAACCAAATAATGTACAAATTGCTCATGTGCTGAAGACATACTGCAGTTTTTTGTTTGTTGAGAGATCAGTACTGTGTGATTAGTGTGAAGTAGGTCTCTGCGTTTCGCTGTGTTCATACATGGAAGAATTTGAGGCACTGAGGACACGACAAGGCTACAGGGAATCCAGCACTGTCCATACTCGGAAGGACACTTATAGAAATACTGTCCCAATTCACCTGCTCATGCGCTACCCTGTGCTCTCCCCCCTCTACTCTCTCTACTCTCTTCTGCTCCATCATACAAGGAAGAAATGTAGTGTGCAAGGATTACTGGACATAAATATTGAAATGCTTTAGGAGACTGAGGATTTATTTTTCTCCCCATATTTGTGGCACTGTGTTAAGGTGTGAACATGAGTCACGTCACTGAAGCGAAGACAAATGCTGTGCATATGATAAGACACCCCACCATCATTCATCATGTTTTAGTATTGTGGGAAATAAACAAAATAGATTCCTAAAAGTCTTTTTTTTTTTTTTTTAAATCTTTTCTTTTTTAGATTTGATAAGCCTGTATTTGGTAATACTGAAACGTGCACTTGACGTTTCATCTGAGCTTATTTACATGCTTGTCAAATGCACACAACTTTCAACGATGTAAGTGATCCCTTCAGTCTTGTGAGGACACGTGGGAATGTCAGCGTCAAAACAGTCGATTATTCTCTAAAGATGATTCTTAAAAAACAAGGCTTTAAAGAAGCAGTGTGTAAGATATAAGGATATAGTGGCATGAAACGCTGAGGAATGCAGATTGCAACCAGCTGAAACTTTTACCGGTTAGATTTTCTTCAGTGTTCATTGTTCAGGAGGTTTTTACCAGGAGCTGAATTATCCACAGAGGTCTCTTCCTCTCCAAAAAAACGGACTAGGGGTCAAAAATAGTCACCTATTCCTACAATCAGGCTTCCATCTCCATCTGCATCGCCAATTCCTCCTTTCCAAAATGTTCGAAAGCATGGGTCAAAGTTTCTCCCATCAAGTCTGCTTTTATAGGGGCGTCGGTGATTCAGTGGATAGAGCAGGCGCCCCATGTACAAGGGTGTTGCTTTAGCGGCCCGGGTTCGACTCCCGTCTGTGGCCCTTTGCTGCATGTCCCTCCCTCTCTCTCTACCCCCTTCACACTTGTCTGTACTATCAATTAAAGGCTAAAATGCCCCAAAGAATATCTTATATATATCTTTATAAAAAAAAAACAAAAAACAAAAAAACAGTCTGCTTTTATAGATCACAACTTTTGTGTGGGAGGTGGCGTACGCCTCTTTCAGGCCTTGTTTTATGCGCACGCAATGTTTATAAATAAGACCCCATGTGATTTAAACACTGAATAAAGCAGTTTCATGTTCAAAATAACTTTTCCAATGCTGCTCATCGCGGAAGAGCTACTAACTACGGTGGCCGACGTGAAAACATAAATTGGCCCTATCTCAAGTTTGTGTTTGGCTTGTCTCGTCTGGGCTTCTGTGAAAAACATGGTGGCGCAACATGGCTGACTCTATGGACAAGGACCCGCTCCCTAAGAAGATATAAACAGTTCATCTTAAGGTAACAAAAACTATATAACTGAAGAAAACAATCAATTTCTGCCAATATGTCCCCCTAAATCTTACACACTGCACCTTTAATTATAGGGAGATTTATAATTTTATCACATTTGTCCATCTACTTAAAAAATACTATCATAAAAATGAAATAAAAATACTAAAAAAACCATCTGCACAGAAAACAAGAGTGTCAAATTGAGACCCCAAAACCTTAAATCATACTGAATCCTCATGTTGCTTCCAATCCTTTAGAATACAATGGCTTTAAAAAATGGCTTATGGTCACTCAGTTCCCCAGACACTGAGCAAAATACTCTACTGCGAAACACAGTACACCCAACTGATGATTCACTCGTTTGCAAAGCGCTGTTCGAGCTTAGTCAGTGAAAACAGTTGTCTAGTATTCTCAGTAAGGCTGGGCACAACCACCGTCATTTGCGCTCAGTACGTGACAGACTGACAGATAAGCAGAGTGAGCTTAGACTTGGCCAACTCGCTGGCCTGGCTACACACAGCTGATACACTCGACATTCATTTAACAAGGAGGCCTTTTATCACGGCCAGGTGGAGACGTGGGGCTAAACATTTCATTGTGTGACTTGAACCACATTTAGTTTGGCATAAAGATTTCTGAATATGTACAGGTCAGAGCAAAATTAGTGTCCACACTGGCATTTTATGAAACGGTTGTTTGTAAACAGTAAAAAGAATAGATTTTGTAGTGATTTCTCTGAGGTACTTTAGAGATTCATCTCGTTTCGTCCCCCAAAAAGCTGTCAAAAGAACCAGAAACATAAAAAAAGGGAATATAAGCAGTCTGTCGGGTAGTTAGGGGTGACGGTTGGTGTTGTCACAGTGGCTACCTCTGTACTACGTCACTAATCTCTTTAATACAGCTGTGCAGGTTGTCCAGTACAGTGTTGGGCCCCACGCCGCTCAGCCCTCCACCTCCTGAGGACGAGGCCCTCAGTTCATGCAGGCTGAGCTCCAGCTTCCCCACCGCCTCTCGGAAGGCAAATTTGTTCCTCATCTGAGGGATGCAGTCCACGTAACCTGAGCAGTAGTCTAGCAGCTGGTGGCCAGCGTCCAGCACCTGGCTGCTGGAGGGGCTTTCGGAGCTGGCGTGGAGGGCACTGCTCAGGCACTCAGCGCACTCCAGCAGGGCCTCGCGACTAACTCGCTCCAGGGGCACCCTCTCTGCCTGCTGCCTGGTTCGTCGCAGTGCCACTTTGGAACCGGCAGATGGTGCTGTGTGTGAGGAGGAGGCAGTGGTGGCGGCTCCGTTGGCCATTTTGGTGGGAGTCGTGTTGGTGGTGGCAGAGCAAGATGAGGGAACGGAGGAGGAAGATGCAGGAGGCACTTGTGGTGGTGGCACGGACGGTCTGCCCGTCGCCGCTCCTCCTGACATTCGCCCTGACCTGTGACCTTTCAACGTGTCTCCGTTTACTTCCACAGGTGCTCCTCCTACCTGCTCCTCTCCGTCGCCGCTGTAGGAGTGTTGCAGGCTGCGCAGGGTGGGAGGGGGAGGAGGAGCACACTTGGGTTTTACAAGTCGCGGCCTGTCCCGATCTGCTTGGTGCTCAGACAGCAGTTTGAAGCGGTTCCCCTGAGAGTCTAGCCCGACCAGGTGCACATCAGCTGGGCTGTGCTTCAGCGTGGGGGAGATTAGGACTGGAACTTTGTGGTTGTGAGTTGGTGCGCCTGCTGCAGCTGATGAAGCACTCGAACTAGAAGTCTTAGACGGAGATGGCCAACTCTGCTGCCTGTCCAGTCCTCCCCCACTCTCCTCTCTCCCCTCCCTCACCCGAGACAGACTGTCCGATTCCCCCACCTCCCCCCCAACCCCTGGTGCCCTCACTCCTACAGAAGCACCTCGGGGTAATAGCTTGGCTTTGGGCCTTTCCCTGATCTGTGCTGTCCCCTCATCCATCCTCCTCAGTAGAGTTTCTGAGGGCCGCGCAGCCCCGTTCTCTGGCTGCGAGGCTGTGGATGCAGTCCGCTCTAGAGGGGGTTTTGCACTGCGATTCCTGGGTAAAGTCAGAGCCATGCGCTCCAGGTCTGGCAGCCCAGCTGACATCGAGGAGGTAGAATTGGACCTAGGGAAGGGTTTAGGCCCTCCAGCTATACTTCCACCCTCCTCTGAAGAGGTTGTCTTTCCTGTCCGTAATCCCAGGGTCTTTTTGATGAGTCTAGGGGTAAAAAAACCAGCCAACCCGCTCCAACTGCTGCCGCTTGTAACCTGTGAGGCAAGTCCCCCACCAGAGGGCTTCTGTCCAAAAGCAGCCCCACAGCAGCGTGACTGCGCCTGAGTTGGCTCTCCATGGGAGTGAGACGGAGAGGCAGAGAAGCCACCGAGACTGTCCGACTGGGGAAGGGGAGGAGGAGCGCTGAAATCAGCGGTTGGCTCGTATTTCTTGTGAGGCTGAGTTTCCATCTCCCGGAAAGAACTGCTCCTCTTGGGTGGCGTCGGGAGATTGTGTTGGAGCTGAGAGGATGGTGAGGAGGAAGAAGAGGAAGACTTCTTCTTTATGAAGGAGCTAAAGAAGCCAGTCTTACGATCTCTTGTAAATGTGCCCATATCCTGTGCATCGTCTAAAAGGTTGCCGGGAGATTTGTCTCTTGGTTGCTGTTTTCTGGGCAGAGCTGGGGAGCTGCCTGATCGGCCATCCCCTCCTAACAAAGACGACGCCCAGCCTGGAAAGAGAAGAGAGAGCTGGATTAAAACTACGCAACAAAGCAGCACACACATCTATCTTTGTTAAAAAGTTACTTAATATGTTGCAAGAAACAGGTAATGAACGCTGCTCTGAATTCCCTTAGTCTCTCAATATGGCTGCCTATACATTAATGTCACTCACTCTTTCTAAAAGCTGTTATTTCATCCTTGGGGAGTCATGAGTAAGGAAAAAGCATTTCAGGAAAAGGGATGGAAAGTTTTCAGGCCATGCCAGTCATGCACATGCAGACACTGATTCAATGATTTACAAGGTGCTCTTGTAAAAGATGGGATGATGAATACACTTCCAGGAAGTGATGAAAACACATGCCAAACAGATTCCTCCCTGTCTCTGTTAGCAAGAGGAGCGTTGCGTAACTTCGCTCAAAGAGGGAAACACATTTTCTCAGTTCTGCCGGCCTTTAAATCAATACAGAGTAGTGCAGTCTGCAAACTGTGACTTGTTATAACTTCAAAAGTTATCTCAAGTAAATACAGGCACTAATAATTCAGTCTCTGTTCCTTATTTTGCATTTGCATGTAAATATAAATGCATACAAATAAGCAACATTAACACAACACATATGACACTAACATAAAGTAGAAATTACAGTTGCAGTCTTTGTGGTGTCATTAATGTCATATGTACACTTGGGGGTGTTTTATGAGTAGTGTCTTGTGCTTAATGACATTGTGAAATGTTCTGCTTGTTCCAGTTTTATCAGATTTATGATTTAATGAACGCACTGTTCACTTTATTGGTAAATAAATATGTACAGAGTGAAACATAAAAGCTGAACAATATGGTGACAGTGGGAAAATAGGTGAAAAAAGGGGCAAAGGAAGTGAAAGACAAAGACAGGCTGTCTTATTCACACATCAGGTAAACACACAAACAAAAACAAAAATTTATTTATAATATAAAACCAATAAATAAGCAATAACTTAAACAAGACAAGACAAACAAAAGACAACATATATTGTGGAAATTTAATAGTTGGGTTAGCAAATTAATACATGATTTGTTGCCAAGTATTGATTGGGATATGAGAATAAGAGTCATGCAACGACTGAGACGAGACAGAACATGAGCAAGATCTTCATTCCATTACTGATAACAAACAGTTTCCATAAATACAGACTATAAAATTTGTCAGAGATGAGGAAGAATGGTTGTGTTGAACTTGTAGAACACTCAGTATATTTGGTATCACATTATAGATAAGCTGAAACTACAAATATAATGCTTGAACAAACTGAAATCTTTTAAGGTTAATGATAAAAGTCTTTTAAAAATACTATGCAGGAACTGCTGTATCCTGGGAATTGTTTAAATATCATGATACCAGTGCACTTTAAGTCATACCGACACCAATAAAAAAAACTTAATTGATACCTTTTTATTTATAACATATTTTTCTGCTACATTCAATACCAATTATGTGCATGTAAGCATTCAGATAGCTACTTTAATTACTTAAAAATGTTGTGGGGGAATTTAGGCACGCTGAACTGCCAACTCTGTTATATACACTGCACGCGGCATCACCACACCACAGCCTGTATGGGTCATAGCTACGGCAGTAGTGGGCCATTTGCACGTGGCATTTAATCGAAGAACACCTGTAGTAATTGGCTGTGAGCAAAATAGTGAGTCAGTAGTGGTAGACTCTTCCCTCAGCTGTCCAGGGCTGCTCTCGCTTTCCCGGACCAGGAAACTGCCACTGATGAAGGACGAGAGCATGTGCTCTGCGGCGCTGCGTGACACAGGCCCATGGTATCAGCTGTGGTTCTCTAGACCTCAGCGATACATGATGTGGTAAAGATGGCACTTAACGACTGCAGTATTTCTACAGTTATTTTATTGTTTCTGCAGAAGAATTAGTTTGGTGTTTTGGAATTAATATTTATTCTCTGTATGTATTTGTATATTATGGTTCTTTTACAGTTGTGTTTATCTTTCACATTCTTTAATTGGTGTTGGATGACATGCACATGAGCACTGAAGTTTCATGGCTGAATTAATGAAACCTTGAACTTTAGAAATCAAATACTTCAGAGTGCTGACATAGTTGTAATTTGAGGGCAGTGTGAGGGGACTATGTCAGGCTGTGCTTGCAGATCTGCTTTGAGATCAACCGTATGCCGGACACATGCTTGCACCAGTGATCAGTCGTTGAGGAATATGACGGCCCTTCTTTTCAGGCGTCGGGCTTCGCGGCGCTGCAGTCGACTTGGGGAACCGGATCTCTCTGGCGTACCTGCAGAATCATAACATGGTGCACCTGACTGGTTGGTAGTGAGGCAGGCGTGTCTGGCTGTACCTGAGTGACCGTGCGTGCCGTGGTCAGATCGCCCGTCGAGTCCGCCCTCAATGTTTTCCTTGTTTTCTGTGTGCTTTAGGAGTGTGCGGGATTTGGAAGGCAACAGGGGCATGTCGTGACTGAAAGGGTGAAGTGGTCCACAGTGACCAGAGGAGGCTGTCTTACAGAGCTCCTCTGCTACCTCTGCAATGTACAAAAAAAAGATAACAAGCATAATTAGAAGGCAGTCATGATCCAAATTCAAACCAACATACAAACATTTGCTGACCAAACACACCTACGTTAATTCACGATGTTTTAACTTTCATCAAATGATTAGTCCAAATCTTACATTAAGTGGTGAGGTAAAAACTTTTTATTTTCTAATTTTACACTTTGCTGCTTGAAAGACACTGTTTTTTAATCTTTTCCGTACATCATCTGAAAGCGGGGAACCTGAAGATTAATTTTAAACTTTAAGTGACTTTAGAGTGTATAGGGGCTTAGAAAGTTATAATGGAAGTATATGATGGTCGTTCCAATGCTCACTTATGTCTCAGAAGTTGTTGTAGCAAGTTTGGGTTAACGCCATTTGTTACACAGATTTGGTACTAAGTTTAAGCATTGCTGATCACTCAAGACTGGATAAAAACTCAAAAAACTCAGATCAAAAATCCCTCCCAAATACCACATTAAGGCACCAAGACCTTCAGTAACACCTCATTAAAATCCATGCTGTCAATCGGTATCAAAAACTTATTACATTTGGAGATTTCTCTAAGAATTGTATTTTTTGGCGATTGAATGGTGAGTACTTCTCGTCTAAAAACTGCTGAGAAACCTCCTTTTGTTAAAAAAGCAAAAATGGTTTTTGCCCTAAAGTGCATGGGACTAGCAGAAAGTGGGTATGTCTGTAAAGGGGAGACTTGTGGGTACGAACAGAACCCATCTTCATTCAGATATCTTAAGGTGAGAGTTCAAGGGATCCCTGTGAAAATGGTCATGTAAGTTTTCCCTCGTCAAAATGTAGCCAAACTTTGAAGTGTTATTTGAACCCCCTCCCACTAAGCTAGCATAACATTGTTGGTACCAATAGATTCCTTCGGTATTCTAGTTTTATATGATACTAGTATATCCAGCTTTAAAACTCAGCCTGCTCCAGCCTTTGAATCACAGTATTGTCAGCTGAGGATGCCATGACTATGCTGAGTAACAGGGAATAATAGTTTTATCTGAAATAAGAATTTCGAGTCGTCTCTCAGAGAAGCTGAATTGAACGGGTAACTCAGCTGAGCCAAGTAAAAGTCAGCCTTCTGAATGAGAATGAGAGATCATCTGTTTAACTTAATCGGTGCGGTGATTTTAGAAGCTTTATTGAAGCTGCACAAAAAGTGACAGTTGAACTGCCAGCTGAGGATGAGCTACCGTACCTTCAGAGATGCTGGAGTCATGGAACATTGTTTCGAAGGCTTGGTGGATCTCTGCGAACGAAGGTCGGTCCATTGGGCTCCACTGCCAGCCTATCACAGAGACAGACAAAAGTGCTTGTTACTACTAGAAAGTATTTGACAACTATATATGACTTCAAATTGTTTTGAAGAAATGTGGTCTTTCACAGAAACTGTGACTCCAGACTAAAGTTCTTTCTGATGACAGGATGGTGTGTTTTCAGACAGTATGAAATAAGATGCAGTGAACTGTGACATGTCAAATGCTTGACAAAAATCGAGGAAAGAGTAATGGCCGAGCTAACTTTTTCAAAGCTGTCAGCCTCTATTCATGTCTTCCCACTGGAGTGCAACCACTGGATGAATACGTGAGACAAAGGTAAGATAGCTACTACTCACATGCTCTCATGAGTTCATAGACTTTAGGTGGACATCCTTCGGGCTGTTCCATACGGTAACCTTTCTCCAGGAGGTCATAGACCTGAGACAGATCGATGCCAGGATATGGAGACATGCCATAGGTGGCAATTTCCCATAGCAGCACCCCGAATGCTGTAAGGAGGACCATTTTTAGAGAATAAAACATTAGCACACTGGAAATAAGCTACAAAAGAAAAACACTTAATACTTCGATATTATGAATATATGCATATGTGTTGCTCACCCCAGACATCAGACTTGATGGAGAAGGTGTTGTATGCAAGGCTCTCTGGTGCAGTCCATTTGATGGGGAACTTGGCGCCTGCATGTGCCGTGTAGGTGTCACCAGTCATTAACCTGCTCAGGCCAAAGTCTGCGACCTTCACAACATGATTCTCCCCGACAAGACAGTTCCTCGCTGCAAGATCCCTGAGGGAGGGATAATGAAGTAAGGAGAAGAGAGGAAGAGGAGGAAAGAGACAGAAATTAGACCACTTTGATATACGAGGTGGATAAATATGCAAGACATGCATATACACACACATGTGCGAGTCTAGAGTATCCCCTCACCTGTGTATAAAGTTCTTTTTCTCCAGGTATTCCATGGCAGAGGAGATCTGTGTGGCCATGTACAGCAGCACCACAGCGTTCACTTCCTCCTTGTCACAATCTCTCAAGTAGTCCAGTAGGTTGCCGTGTGGCATGTACTCAGTCACGATGTAGAACGGAGGCTCCAATGTACACACACCTGTGGGAGAGAGGCAGCAGTTAGAATATAGATGGCAATAACCACTAAAGGCCTTTTCATATTAGGTACGATTGATTTGGACCATGCCTGAGTACAATTGCACCTCCCCTCAGCTTTCACATTAGTGATGTTCTGTATGCATGTACACTTGTGTCTTCATCTACATGACATTTCTGTTGTACTACAGCGTAGGAAAGGGCACTGCAGATGGACACTGTTGCCCCAGTGACCGCCATCAATGGGGACTGTCAGAGCAAAGTCCCTGCTGTGAAAGCACCCTAAAAGTATATGTCTGCCGAAGCTACCTCAAGAGTAATTTCAGGAGGTCAGGATGTATTGAGATACATATTAAAACTGATTTGGTTCTGTAGAGGCGCAGTTACTTATTTGTAGAATCAGTGGTATTCATAAATACTCACCAAGTAGCTGAACAAGGTTTGGGTGTTTAACCTCCTTCATAACAGCGGCTTCTTTTAAAAATTCTTCAACTTCCATGGTGTCCTCCTGTCATCACAGAAAAGAGAAAAAAAACTTTTATAAGCGGGTAGACAGACATACCAACATTTATGTTGCAATCACATGTAATACCACAGTTCACCTGCAGGAGGCGATCTATATCCACTTTCACAATTCAGCATTTCACAATGAAGTTCAGTGAAATTAAATGATAAGGGGGCCTTCTTACCTTGAGCGTTTTGACAGCCACTGTGAGGTTGTACTTCTTCCACACTCCCACGTACACCTCTCCGTACTGGCCTCCCCCCAGCTTGTGCTTCATGGTGATATCTGTGCGCTCCATCTCCCACTTGTCGTGGATAGGTGACACACCGTACACTGTGGGCTTGTTACATTTGGGTGCGGGGTAGTGCAGGGTGGTGACCAGGCCATCAGCGACAGTGGAGTGATGATGGACCAGCTCGGCCAGGGTGGCAAAACGGCTCTCAGACGTCACATACACCTGAGGGGGGAGGAATAAGGAAAGGATGAGGAGGGAGACAGGATTAATAAATGCTGTCAAAGTCCTCACACCATTTACAGCACACAGCCACACAACTGGAAATTATAATCTTTTATTTAATTTCAATCTACTAAACTCTACCTTTCCATCAGATGCGGTGTTGATCCGGTAGTGGTAGACTCTCCCCTCATAGCGGAGAGAAATGGACAGCTGTCCGGGGCTGCTCTCACTTTCCCGGACCAGGAAACTGCCATTGATGAGAGACGAGAGCAGGTACTCTGCTGCGCTGCGTGACACGGGCCCGTGGTACCAGCTGTGCTTCTCCAGACTGTTGACTGGTGTGATGTAGTTGGAGGGCACCCAACCTTGGCCGTTCTTAGAGCGCACTTCACTCCACTCTCCATTTTGGTTGTAGCCCAGCACACGCAGCTTCTCACCTGGACACAGGAAGGGAAATGTGTCACACTTGATCCCATGGTGATATAATCAGGAGTAGCGTGGACTGGTGGTTAGAAAATTGATACAGTAAAAAAGCCCCATATTCATGCCTTTTATCTCACACATGCTCAAGTGCCCTTTACCAAGAGACTACGGCTGATCACTGCTTGAATAAATTTTGCAAGTCATTTTGAAAAAAGAAAAAGATAAAAATTCTCTGATCATGAGTTTAAAGGGATAGTTCAGATTTTTTGAAGTGGGGTTATATGAGCCACAGTTAGTGTATTGCTTGCTGTAGATGTCGGTCAGCCTGCCCTCAGTTTGGACAAGCAGGAGTCCGATGCGGAAGTTAAACAATATACTGCTGTGGACGGGGGCAGCAACAAAATGTATTTATGCCACCTAAAAATGGTCCTACTTACCAGTTTAAGTGTACACACTATATCTGAAATATTTTCACTGCTTTAACTTGCCATCAGATGATTTCTGATGAGGAACTGAAGCTGTTACATCGCTCTCTTCAAAGCCAGACTCCATGAAGAAAAACAGTGATCTACATCGCTGAACAAAGGAGCTGCTGGTGTACCGCTGCCTTAATCTGCTAGTTTGTTTGTGTTTTTGTGTGACTTTGGTATGTAAAGGGTTAGTTCGGATTCACCGAAGTCACACAAACACAAACAAACCAACAGATCAAGGCAGCGGTAGACCAGCAGATTCTGTTTTCAGCAAGCCAATTTTGTGAATGGAGTCTGGTGGCTTTGACAAGAGCATAGATGGGGAACTGAAGCCGTTTATGGCTTATCCATAGGACGACTGTTTGACTGACAGGTAAGATAGAGAAAATACTCGCGGTATAGCATACATTTAAACTGATGGCAGTGCCCCTGCCGCTTGTCCAAGCTGGGGGCATCCCGACAGACATCTACTGCACGTAATACACTGACTATGGATATATACCCCATACAACCCTACTTCAAAAAATTTGAACTATCCCTTTAAATTTTAAATTCCTTAGAGAGATACAACATATGATGGAATATCTCTTCAGGTCACAAAGTTCATTATCACGCCTTGATAACAAAGTATATAATACAAAGTGCCTCCCATTGAAACTACATCAAAAGCTATGGAACAATGACAGGGTTGGGTGAACTGCATATCTGTCATAGAGGGCTAGGCAAAACCAGGCATGTAGAGACTTGGTCTGTTGTCTCCATCTCCATCTGTCTCTGACGTCAATGCGGGAGACATGAGCAGAGCGGCTGATGTGCTGGAGACATGAGGAAGGGGGGGTCCTAACATCAGTAAAACAAACAACACAGAATGAAGCAGTGATCAGACCTGTTAGTCTGATGTAGGATTGGGGAAAGACAAGGAGGAGGGCAGTGACTTGCCAGCCTGGGGAAGGAGGAGAAAGTATCAGTCTAACTACCTCTGCACTTCTACCACACACCCTCTACACTGCCTTTCTTCCTGTCCACATCCGTCTTTATCTCTCCCACCACTCTGAAGTTTTACACACAAAGTGTCCTTTAACCATGGTCGTCTTTCATCTCTGATGACATGGAATGTTACCTTTCAGTGGGCTTTCAGACCGAAACAGCTGTGTGTGTTAAAACAACACAGGGGCTGCAGTGGGAGTGTGTGTGTTGCTTCAGACACCGGTGAGTAGGGTTGGGAAGTATCTATTTTGTCATACCTTCATACCTTCCTAATATTTCACCAGGGTATACAGTAGATGATGGTATTTGTGTAATACTATCTCAGCCAATTGCAAGTTCGCCAAACAAGAAAGGAAAAAAAAAATTGTAAACCTATGTACACCTGCTGAATTCAAGTTTCTCTCTTTCACCAAACTAAGACTAGCTTAATTACATTTTTAACTCATTGAAAAACACACTTCATCAACAGGAACAACATATAACTCACCAAAACCATCTTGGTTAGTCACTGTTATATAATCACCAACTCTGGTTTGGTGGAAATAAACCCATGTAAGACATCAAGTAATGCTGGCACATGCTGTTTTTTTTCCTGCGACTTTTCTGCTGTTGCTGGATGTCTTTGTACTAGTCCTGTAATGTTATCCCCACCATTCTCACAGTCACCATCTTTCTCAGCTCAGCTGCCTGTTCAATGAGTAGACACTGACCTCTGGAGGCTGGGGCTACACGATACACAAAACAAATCATACTGCAATTATTTTGACAAATATTGGGATTGCAATGAGTCACGATTTTGTACCAAACAAGCATTTTTGCCTTACGCCTGGAATGTGATTTTTAAGCCGGGGCATCTTTGTGGCACCACAACACCTCATTTATAATATTATGACACACTTCATCTTAATCAAAAAAATTGTAGCTCCTGCAATTTGGATATTGCACTTGGCCATATTGTGCTTTCCGAAATACTTCAGTTAATTTTGCAGCATTCTGTGTACTACATATTTTTGACAGTATTAAAAATAATACAGTTGGGATTTCTAAATACCCTGGTAAACTTTAAAACAGTTATACAGCACAAGCCTACTGGTGAGACAAAGAAATTTGATCCAGGAGGTCCAGGTCGTGTAACAAATCAATGCATTTGAAGGCTTGTCGATGCCAATACACTGCACAGCAGTTCTTAATACTCTTAAAAGTAATCACAGCAACAACTATTTTTTTCCTTTCATTGCGAGTTAAACAGCAGAAATAAGCCATTGAAATTAAAGAAGTTAACCACCATTTCATGCAGAGCTGGAATTGATCTGAATGCAGCTTCAGGCTATCATGACGATGGATGCACAATGCCTTAAACTGTGAGAAATAGCAGACATTTAACTACAGTAAGTCTAGTCAGTACAACAACCATGGCTCACTCACTTGTAACCACTGACCAAAGCTGCAGGTCTAGCCTTTAAAGCTAGACACTGCGCTCGCAATCCACTGAACTACATTAAACAGAGATGGTTATCCACATCCAGCCCACCAATCCACCAGTCTCCTCTGTGTCTGTCCTCTGTGTCTGTAAGTTTTGTGGGAGTGGAAACACTGACTGCCTCCCTGCCTCACACTGGGAGCCATGTGTGCCTGAAGCCGGGCTCTGGTCTGGCCTAGCCTGGTTTGACCTGGCACAGACAAGAGACAAAGATTAGCCCCAGACATGGGTCTGCTAAGTCCCTCTCTCTGATCAGCCTCTGCCCCGCTGTGCTCATCCACCTGTTATTATTACAGTTGAAAGTATTCCATATTAGCGCAGCATTAGAGGCATGCTGAGGGTGTTTCCATGTGACAGAGCAAAGAGCGGGACAGATAGGAAAAGTGCAGTGGAGCCCGGGAGTGCACATGTGCTCGCATGTGGGCAGGAATCTCAGATTCACTCCATGAGTCAGGGTCTAAACATCATTTCCATCCCAGGCAGCTGCTGTGGAAGTCTTAAAACGATGGATAATTAACACACTCTGCCACGTTTAATGCTTTAAATCGGTTGGGTACACAAGCCTGGCTGTCTATGGATAATATTATGAGTGTATTTTAAGCTCATTGCTCGGGGGAGAGCTGGTTGACCGGTTAACTGCTGCTGGTTGACAAAGAGGAGGTTTGGATTGAGGAGTGTGTGTGTGTGTAATGGAGAGAGGAGTAAGAAATAGTGACGAGATTAAGACACAGGACAAGTATCGCTGGTATTTCTGTCATGCTGTCTGCACAGGTCTCAGATAACATTTTCTTGTTACAAACTAATATTATTTTTCAGCGTCTGGACTAGTGGATGACAAAACATAAAAACGTTAAGCTCACAGGTGGTGTAAAAGAATAACAGGTGACGTGGGGTGTGTGGGTGGGTGACGAGGAAAGCTATAGGCTAAGGGTCACATACCAGCTGATGTCACGACAGCAAAATTATAGGGACGGTTGGGAAAGCTCCTTTGACACACAACATTCCTCTGCCATAAGTACACTTTTACTCATCAAATATCCTTTCTAAGAGTTGATGACCTGCCAATCACAGGCACTGCCTCGAGGATATTACTGGTGACTCCTTGCTGCGTTATGTAAGGTAATCCCTCAGTCCTGTAGCAACCAATGTCAACAGTGTTGCCTAGAGGGCGTGGTTGAGAATGATCGATGACATGTAGAAATCTGTACAGGGACTAACATCACGTAGCAAGTGATGATGCATGAGGGACAAGTCTTTCAAGACTTGTTTCAGCATATGACATGACGAAATGGTTTTTGTGAGACCAGAATTTTAAGTCTTGAGGCAAAGAACACCAACATAGTGAGTTATTGCAATCACTTTAAGGTGACTCAGAAAAAGAAATGACAATACCGCTGCATTGTTTACCTTTAGTGATGCTTAGCGTGTTGTCTCCGCTGGCGACAAAGTCATAAAGTGCAACGAACAGGTTAGGGTCGCTCTCAGCCGCCCCCAGTAGGTTCTCCTTGGAGCTCCAGCGTACCGCCTCCGTCAGCGCTGCAGAGTCCAGGCCGAATGGCCGGTGAAGAGCTTCTGAAGGAAAACAGGGAGCAAGGGTCAGGGAGAGAGGAGGTAAACTATTAGACTGGTGAAACAAAATGTGACTGAGAATGCAATATCATTTACACGGGCAAAATCATAGCCATAATCACAGACAGGAAATAATGTGGAGTATACAGTCGAACACATCAAAATCCCAGCAAGTTTTGTGTCTAATAATCACCCTCGCCACGAACAGATAACAAAAGCAGTCCTATTCCAATACTGTCTTGAGGCACAAAGTATTTTGTAAGCAGGGTAGCCGAGATGCAAGACTGATGTCCTCTAACCAAATGATACAGACTGAATTCTCCATAATCCTAAAAGTCCATTTCACAGGTAGTCTACCTGTCTGTCCAGGTTTCCCCTGTCTGAGCCCTGTGTGAAGACGATCGCTACCCAGAGCAGCCCACTCGTCGTCAAAACTGCTGCTTGCCTGCAGGCACCTCAAAAGCATCACTTTAACCAATCCACTCTCTGAAGAACACTGTTACTGCTGGCTACACACAGAGGCCTGTCGTGTCTAGCCCGAGTCAGGTATGATTTGAGGTGGGAGTGTTTTCGTAGGTGTGTATATACGGTGAGCAACGGGGTGGAGCTATGACACCGGGGTTGGAAAGACTCTCTGTACAAGATACAGTGATTACCATAGCTACCTAACACACATCCACAGCCACACAATGATGATCTAGTACATGTGAGCCTACACACACTACACTCAACAGCTGCTGCCAAAGTCACTGCATGTCTGGACAGCTGCTGAGCGAGTGGAAGAGAAGAGTGGTGAAATGGAGGGACGGAGAATGGAGACAAAGTACTGTAATAAAAGCAACTTTTAAAATGGAAAAGCTCTTACTACGTAGCATGTTTTTTCTTGCTTCAAAAGAAGGTGAAAGCAGTGACTCAAACATTAACCTAGTGATGACTTATTTGTATGTAGACTGTTTCCTTTAGTGTATACTCACCTGAAAATATATCTACATAGGGTGCAAATCCTTATTCATGTTTCTACAGTAACCCAGAATGGACAAACCGAACACTGGCTCTAGATAAGCCACTCATGTTTTTTGCAATGGCCACCGTAGTTAGCAGCCCCTCTGCGACGAGCCAAACAGTGTTGGAAAAACACTGATTTTAACGTGACACTGCTTTATTCAGTGTTTTTACCGGTTTAAATTACCTGATCTTTTGTTTTTTTTGGAGAGGAAGGGACCTCTGTGGATGGTTTAGCTCACAGCAAAAACCTCCTGAACAATGAGCACTGAAGGGATCCTAACTGGGAGATCACACTTGGCACATGGGAGACATTCCAGCTGGTTGCAATCTGCAATACTCAATGCTAGATGCCACCGAATCCTACACAGTGCTCCTTTAAATGTACACACAATTTAGTGTAATCCAAAACAACAGCCTATAATGGTGTTCTGTTTTTGTTGAGACTGTAAGAGAGGTGTTCCTATCACTCTATGGTTGTTTTGGGGGCTGTAGTTCAAGGAATAGTAGCATACCGAGTGGTTATATTCTGTCCATGTGAGCACAGTATTTAACTGAGAAACCAATCCAGACCCCAAAATAATGTCAAAATCATAAACAGTGCTGCATTATTTTTAAACAGCAGCTATATGATTTCTACAGTCCAAAATAAAGCGTGGACTAGCAGTGAACTTCATCAGCACAGGCTTGTCATTATTTCTTTATAACAGTTTGGTCTTGAATCCCATGCACTGAATTTTATTTCAGTCAAAATGCAACCAAACAGTTAAAAAAAGTCTAAGATTAAGAAAATAATCACATGTCTATGATTTAGAGAACAGAAAGAGACAGCAAGGCATTTATGAGGAGAGCTAAAGGTCGTCTTCCGGTTTTCAACATCTGCTTGTCACAACACGCTACCACCTCCACATTCAGGCAACGGTTCACCAAAGAACTAGTTGATTCAGACGGTTTCTTTCCTTTAGAGCAGAAGAAACTAAATTTGAGACAGCATGACCGGAAATTTTGTTTCATAATGATGTAGATATATGTCGTAGGTTTAGCAATAGAACAGCTAACCAAACAACAAATGAAAAAGTCATGGAAGCAAAGCTAAAAGGAAACTGATGTAAAACCATGACTGCAATGAACAAAAACTCACTCAGCTAATGTGTGAACAATCACACACAACTCAGAGGTTAACATTTCAGTCAAATATAGCTTTTAATTTGAGAATTGAGAATGCAAGCTTGATAAATGTTAGATGCCAGACCACTCTGTATCATCAGACCATAGTGAGTGAGTCACTGAGAATAATGTAGGCTTTTCACTCTAAGCTTTCGAGACACTCTCTGTGGTTTAACCATGTTAAATACTTCAGTTTTCCTTAGACCACGTTAGGTTGGCCCATGCAAACTCCAAGTATTGAGTGAAATCTGTGTGTCAGTGCTCTAATCTTGCAAAGTTGGCAGAAATTCATCAAGAAATTAAGCATTATCCACTGTTAGTCTACACCATGTGGCAGGCACATGCCATGCATGCGGTTGAGAGCACAGAGATTTTCTGAGTTGTGTTCAAATCAGCACTCGATATCTTTCTCCCTTGCCAAACAGTTTAGCTATGTATTGTCCAGTCTGTCTCCAAATCTACACACAAAGCTTGCCCACCTTTGTTCTGGACCAGCATGCACTGCAGCGCGGCACTGGCCGTGACCTGGCTTAGCCACAGCTCCCAGTACATCTTCTCCCCTGGTCTGGTCAGCCACCAGTCCCAGTATCCAAAGAAACACGGTGGTTTCCTTGATCCGCTGTGCTGACTCTGAACAGTTGTTTTAAATCCTGACTGTGTCTATGTAGACTGAAAAGCACAAGTGTACATTCTCCTGGAGCATGAGCTACTCCTCTAAACCATCTCCTTCGCCGCGGGAGCGCAAATGCTGTGCGCGAAGCAATCAGGGAGAGATGGAGAACCCCCAGACAAAGTATTTACCCACGCTGTCCTTGAATCAAACCACCTAAACTTCTGAAGTTACAGTAGTGACTAGCAGCCTCCTGCTGGGAACTCCCTACGAGCTTTGATGTGGCCTAGGGGAGTCAAGATTTCCAAGGTCCATCTGGAGAGCACAGACATCCATGACTGATGTGCTCTGCGGTTTAACGCACTGTAAGGGATGGCAAAACGTGGCAGAGGGGGGAGCGAGGAAAGCGTGTGGTAAAGGGGGGGCATGTATATACAGAGGTTGGGGGGCAGGGCAGGGTGTATGGTATGGAGGAAAGTTGAATGTGACATGTGTGCATGTGTGTGTATAATGTGTGGTGTGGGAGTGTGTGAGGCCTGTACCAGCACTGTGCCCAACGGCAGATGGCTGGTCTTGTTGCCCTCGAGGAGGGGAGGGGGGGGTCCTATTGACCCACGCTTTTCTTCTGTGTGTATGTGTAAATGTGCATGACTGCAACTGCTGTGGCCAGGCTGAGCCAACTGTCAGACCTGCTCTTCTTACATAGCGACATATCACATCACTCTTGTCAGGAATGTTTTTAATGAAATAGTGATATTACGCCACACATTTGTCAAAGATCTCCATTCGAGGAATCGTTATTCCAGTCATCCGAGACAAACAGTAGGACACAAAACTCAATCACTGATTAGTCACGCACTCCAAGGCGCAAATCAAATAAACTAATTACCTAAAATTGTTTTCTCAGCATGATCCAGATTCATTAAGTCGATCATATTTCTTAAATGGCTTCTAAATCCTTCTTATGCCAGACAAAAAGCAAGATGCTGTTCCACTTGGCTGAGTACAAACCTCATGTGCTGGAGTGTTTGATTGAAGGAGCAGTTGGTCTGCGTGGGGTATGTCGTGTGCCCGTCCGGGTGCCTCAATGTGTGTGTGTGCTGTGAAGTGTAGCACATGTGCGTTCTGAAGAAACGACGGCTTTGTGTTGAGCAGAGCAGAAAGGGTATTTGCAAGACTGAGGGGCATGCCAAGCCTGCGCCCCCTCAGACAGCTGGGACAGAGGTGACCCTGGTCCTGAGGCACTCATATGCACACACACATAACACGTAGAGACACATCAATGGTGGGACTATCTCCTTGGCTGTCCCCCACAACCCTGCTGCTTCCCCTGCAGCTGTTTGTGTGAGAGACTGTGCCTCCATGTGTCTATAAAGCTTTCACTTCACAAACCCACCACTTTGTGCCAAAGTATTAAACAGCACAATAACGTCACTCACACAGCCAAATCAAAAACAATACAG
This sequence comes from Epinephelus lanceolatus, assembly GCF_041903045.1. Lineage (NCBI taxonomy): Eukaryota > Metazoa > Chordata > Actinopteri > Perciformes > Serranidae > Epinephelus > Epinephelus lanceolatus. The sequence goes on from NC_135739.1 coordinate 18,815,264, forward strand.
CTCGTATCTGGAGCCCATGACCAGCGAGGTAAGGGTGTATTTTTAGCAGCTGGAGAACAAAACATAGCAGCATGACATCCAGAAATAACTCTGCAGAGCACATAGTGATGGTGGTGCGGAGATAGACGGCTGGCTGCCTGCAGGAAGCCCTGACTAAATCCTGAGACAATACCGCAGATGAGACCCACGTACACAAGACATTACATAAGCTTATAGGACAGGCGAGATCAGCTCCTGTGGCAGGCTCAGACAGAAAAGTTGAACAATACAGGAGAGTCATAGATATCGACAGAAAAGGAGGGTTGGAGCCAGAAAGACTGGGTTACAGTAATGTAGTGTATATAATCTCGAACCAGCATCTGTCTTCTGATATTTACTGATTAATTGAACAGCTCTTTTTTTGGTTCAAAATGTCTCATTAACACAAAAACATGGACATACCGTTTGCAATACCACCAAAGGAGATTTTAAATAAAATTCCAATGTCAGGCAAAGGCAAGTACTTATGTCAAGTCAAGCATATTAAAGTGATAGTTTGCATCTTTAAAATAGGGTTGTATAGGGTACTTATCCATCGTCATTGTATCACATACAGTACCTGTCAAATGGGACACCTCTAGTTTGGAGAAGCAGTACCGCCATGGAAGCTAAGCAATGTACAGCTGTTGATGGGGTCAGCAGCAAATCGTATTTTATCCAACTTAAAACAGTACCACCTAAAAAAATCATTAACAATGTAAGTGTATGGTATATTTTAGTATATTTTCAGCGCTTGACCTTGACACAGACAGCCCTTTGTGTTGGGGATGCTATCACCACTTCAGTTCCCCGTCTATCCTCTCGCCAAAGACACCAGACTCCTTTTACAAAACAGTAATTTTACTTCACAGAACATGGGAGCTGCTGGTCCACTGACTGATAGAGGCAGCAATAAGACCAGCAGCTTCTGTGTTCAGTGGTGTTAAAACACTGTTCTTCCTCGATGGAGTCTAGCTTTGAAGAGAGAGTTCCAACGGCTTCAATTTCCCGGCAACGTAAAGCAGTGAAAATATTCTAAATATAGTGTACACTTAAACTGAAACTGATTTTTTAAGCAACTAAAATATGTTTTTCTGCTGTCCCTGTCCACGACAGTACGTTGCTTAGCTTCTGTGGCCTGCCTGCTTCTCCAAACCGGGGCCGCGCTGACCGCCATCTACTGTACGTAATACACCGACTATGGATACGTACCTCATCCAACCCCACTTCAAAAGATCTGGACTATCTCTGTAATGTAGCAGCTCCTAATTACTCTATGTCTGATGGCTTGTGGCTTTACAGTCTGGACATCTTAAGACACCCTCTAACTTCTGAATCAGAGAAGCAAAAACTCCACTTAAAATCTAAGGGGAAAAAATAGGAGAAACTTAAGGAAGACCAACAAGCATCTTCCTGGGCACAAATACAAATGGTGACACATGGGCTGAGTAGCCTAGAATATATTTTATGTCTATGTTTTGTAGACCAAAACATAAGCCAAACACTATCGTTCATTAAGTAATTAACATACAAATGAATTATGAAATTAATCAGTAGTTGCAGCCCTACATAATATTCAACCAGGAAAAACAAGGTATCAATGCTAGACCAATAACTGTGAAGTAAATACAAGAGCTTGAAACAGACAACAATAAACAGAGGGCTGCCGCATCAGGGCTGAGATGCCAGCCAATCAAATAAACACAGCAATACTTTTTTTCATTTTTAATACCATATTCAAAATCACCACCAATCCATGTGCAACACAATTTATGTTGAAAATATTGAGCTTTTTGGCATCTATCTACAGTTTGAGAGGCAGTCCATAGCTGGAGAGGAGAGGAGAGTCAGTTGTTGTTCATGAGGACTGGACAAAGGACAATAGCCTCATTAATGCTACATCACAAGTGTGTGTGTGTGTGTGTGTGTGTGTGTGTGTGTGTGTCTGTGTCTGTGTGTGTGTGTGTGTGTGTGTGTGTGTGTCTGTGTGTGTTTACTTGCTCCCTTGTTTATGAGAAATTAAAATTCATCATGTGAAAACACAACACTTCTGTTGGTTAATATCAGCCTAAGACACTCCACCAGTTCATCAACTGGTGTGTAGTTCTCACTTCTCACATACATGTATGCACTCGTCTGATGCCTTCAGTCCACGCACGTCCACACTGGCAGATTTGGATGTCTCCCTCAATCACTCAATCAGACCCCCACCTTTAGCACATCCTGTTGTTGCAAACCTCGCTGAGTAAGTAATTACACATGCACATACAGGCCGGCCGCTACCGGGAAGGCCTGTGAATGTTCTCTATTGAGCTCAGCCACCAAGTCGGCGGTCTACATAGAGATACATCAATTAGGGAGTGGACAAACACTAGCCTGGGCCTTAGGGCCAGTGGATCATCCTGGAATGGAGAAGAATAGAGTCCTAACCCACGGCTCACCCTGCCCTGCCCCTTTCAGGGCTTGTTATGGGTTAATAATGGGCTCTAAGTGCTCCCTTCTAGGTGTGCTGGCAACAAAGCTAAGTGCTTCTTTATGTGACAGCGGAGAGGATGGGTGGCATATGATGACTCGAAACAAACTCCTCGTCCAAACTAGACCGGCCTGCTTCATATATAGCACAAATATGGCAGATGCAGCTTGACCTGCTTAAGTCAATTATATATATTCTAAATGAACTGCATGTTAATACAAACACAATTAAGAGTTAACCTGAAGTCACCAAGGTTCTCTGACCTGTCTGGGGCAGACTACACGCTGTCTGGGCTTAAAAACATTATTCAGTCCTCGTGATGTAAAATTTAAAAAAGCTAAAACATGCCTTTGGATTGTTAACAAGCATTTCTACTTTAGCCTCGCTAAAAAAGAGAGCGTGTTCCTTTGTCCAGCAGAAGTCATAAATTCACACAAAGTCCACTGAATGGAAATCTTAAACTGACATGACTACAACTGGTGTCAGAGCTCTGTTCTCACTGCAGATCTGCCTGCTCTTGTCCAACTTATTGTGCAATGTATGTGGGTGATGTAAACTGTCTGGCCTGGGTGTGTGTTTATATTCTCAACTCCTCACAGGTAGAAAGGTGTGTTCATCACAGCACATCTCTCCAAAGCTTTAAAAAGTACATTCTCTTTGCTGCCTCCTTCTTTTTTTGTCATGGCGAGGGTTTACAGAAGCACCCGAGGACTAATCTTAATGTCTGAACAGCTAATCTATGTGTGGTATGGTTAAGCTGTGATAGGGTGTAGCTTTAAGCTGCTTTACAATGATGCAATTTAATGAACTGACCAAAGCCAGAAGGGAAGATTTTACTTTCCCTGCACTCTCAATCAGATAGCAGAGATGCCTCAGGCTGCTAAACCAGCCCAGGTGAGCATCCACATTCAACATATAAGCCATGCCATGCCTCACTTTTATGGCTTCCCTTCTCATATTAATCAAACTACAACATTATTAGCTGAATGCAATGATAATACATACCTTGACAATGGAGCAGCCTTTGCAATGAATTACCTGAGACTAAAAAGTCCCCTGCAATCTTTCACTGAGCCATGTCAAATCAACAACTTGTAGCAGTCTCTTTTCAGAATAATCACATGCCATCAGTCAGACAGGATATTTGAGGACAGCAGTGCCGCAGAGTGCCCATATTAAGGATTTCTGACTGACTGGTCAGCTGGTGGGCGATTACACTGAAGGAGTAGGACATATTGGATAATCCTCAGAAAGAGCTGCACCACAACTTCCCTCACAAGGACAGACAGAAAGACAGTGTGTGTGAGAATGTGTATGCATGTGTGGGTGTTTACTGTAAGTGTGCGCAAGTGTGCATTTCTAGCCAAGTCCCCAGCCTGCAACCCAGAAGATAAGCAGCAGTGATAATGCCAGCTACAGAGGACTGATCCTGGAAGCGAATCAATGCTCAGCAGACTTGGCACAGGGACTGTCCCCCTTTTCCTACCCCATATCTAATTTTTTCCCTGCTACACCATTGCAGCTTAAAAGTGAAAACTGCGATTTAACCAGGAGCCACTACAACAATTTGGCTAGACCTCTGCGCAAGTTTAAAACATTTGGTGTTTCTAAGCTGACAGACGCAAGGGATGGTTTCACCATCTGCACAGCCAATCACTCACTGTTCTGATTAATCCTCACTCTTTAATGATATAAGCTGCAGAGAGCCGAGGCCAAGGAATAGAAACTAGGACTGTGGTTTTGGGAACTACAGCGGGTTGACTGGTAGCAGATGCAAAGGCTCAAGGCTACAACTGGGAGTTTGGGCACAGAAGCATGCAGTCACAATGACACAAAAAACTTTGTGGAGGAAAAAAAACACTCAGCTCAGTTAAACTTTTTTAAATCTTCAGTAAATATTTGTTTAGTTTCTCGAAATATGATAAATTAGATAAACTAATTGTATTTCAGTGTGGTAAAACTGGATTATGGCACATTCTGTTGTGAAGCATTATGAATTAATTAGTGTTTTTAATGGGATAACTCTTCTTAAATAGATTTGGGAAGAAGCCTGCAACAGCCTGAGCGAGCAGAGACAAGGGTTACAGACAGGCAGAGCTGGTCAACTGCAGGGACTAACAGCACAGGCTCAGCTGCTAGTCGTACTACAGAGCAGGCGTGGGATGAGGACGAAGGCACGGAGAGGCATACATTATTTAACACACAACCATTACAGAGTGCACAATGGTACATGCACGTCTTCAGACATAAACCATGTTTGATTGTGTTAAAATGATTTGCACAGGAACACTATGCTTCAGACACATCCACTAAACACACTTAATCCCAGCTCTCAGACAATCAGACTCATCAGTTTTGCCCTAATTTCTTGCCAGTTTCAACCAGAGGAGGTGTGGCCATGGCTCCTCCTAGTGGTTAATGGCAGCCACTAGGACTGACTGACTAGTTTTTATCAACAAATCATCTATACTCCAGGATATTATCTTTCAAAGCCTATTATAATCTCACCCATAGCTGCTGGAGTGTCTCAAACTTGATTTTCCCCAGATATTACAGTGGCTGCTGTGTGACTTATCCCGGTTGTTGGGGGTTTAGCACATAGAGTCCACAGAAAAGTGGATTTGTCTCTAATCTAATTTCACCCGTGATGCAAATCAGCTTACGTCTTTGGATCCTGGATCCAGGCATCTCTCTTCTCCTCTGGGCAGCTTAAACAGTGCCGCACTTTAGGTACAGCCGGCTCTACATTCACTATCAGCACTGCTGCCAAAAAAAAATTCCAATCCACTCATCTGCCCCAATTTCTATGATCTGTTTGGAGTAAAAATAGATTAGCCTACTGCTTTGTTGATTTTATAAAAAATAACACAGTCAATGCACCAATCGCTTCGATTCCTCCAGATTTTTCTTGCAAATAAAAGATGTGAAAGTGACTAATACTGAAAAGCAATAAGCTGCAATGCAACCTTTTTTAAGCAGATTCACCCCTCTGTGTCAGTTCAAAGGACTCTCCCCACTGCAGTGTGTATCAGATGAACCCACTGCAGAGATAGAGATCCCTGAACTCCTGACAAGGCTAAAGGGCTGGAACTGTCGATATGTTGCAGCCACTGATTCACCAATACTGCCCTTCAACCAATTCTCATAGAGGTGGCTGTCTGGCCATCTCCCCTTGAATCAGCACAGAGGCGGTCTGCTCCCTGTCTGTCCTTGTTTAGCTCAGTGTTTTATAGCTGGCCTGTCTGTCCAGTGGGGTAAACATCGTCTTGTCGGGAGACAGGGATGCTCAATTAGTGATGTGCTGCAGAGAACTGCTGCACACCTGAGCAGGGTACAGGAGCTGACTCGCCTTGTCTAAAGTGAAGAACAAGAAAGACACTGATGTTGAAAAATTTCACCTCTACCGAGGAGAGAAACATGAAAGGAAAGGGAAGGTAGGGGCCACTGGGCCAGGCATATTAACAGCCAATTTACATCAACAGCCTCCAGCCTCGCGTTTATCCCCCTAAAATGACTCAGTGGTTTCAGGCATACTGATAGAAACTCTAGTGGAAGCATGTGCACCATATGACACCCACAGATACTCACTAAAAAGGCAGCGACACACAGGCATGAGTTCAACAGACAAAAATGCATTCCTCATAGACTGGCACCTTTCAATTATATCCTGGGAGGGCATCATTTACCCTCTGAAGTGTGCTAGTCTGTTATAAAGTGGTATGAAGCTAGATTAATAAAACCACTTCAACATGTTGATCTTCAGTCGGGAAGACTCTGGAGCCATTCTGCCTAAGAAAACAGATATAGATACTAAAACATACATGAACACCGAATTAGATCATCAGTCAAACAAACACATTATCCGACTTGTTGACTCACAACGATATTATCTGTTCCTGTACTTCCTTTTGCTGCCGTGGCACTTTAACTTCCCTGCATGGGATCAATAAAGTTTATCTTATCTTAACTTCCTCTTGACGAGACCTGGTCACATGATGTCATTGTCAGATTCACAGAAATCAAATCCGGCTGCCTCATCAGTTTAGTCAATGCTGTTGAAAAGATTCATCAAACAAAAGAAAAGTGGTTGATTCTATTGAGTAATTTATCCCATAAATGACTGGGGATGACTATGAATTCTAGGGGCTGCTTGCTTGTATATTTTGTTGTCATATATCATACAGTACATTACGAAAAAATATCACGCTTGTTTTGTGGCTTCTGGTCATACTAAATTAGCATGTGCAGCACATCAATATGGGCTTGTAACTTGTGAGTATTTTGATTTTTGTTTTCAATTTCACAAACTAAATGAAGTACTTTACAAAAAATAACTAAATGACAAATAATTACAATATTTTTTTATTTATCCTTAACGAAAACTGACATTCTTACAACCAAAATAGCCTCCTTAAAAGAACAAGTCCACATTTCAACCACAAAGATGTCCAAGTCAATGCTGCATCATTATCATATAAATAGACAACCAGAAAAAAGACACTTTGATAGTCAGTGTAGGACAGAGTGCACAGTCCCAAGCTTCCTTGCTTAAGAGTCTTTGTTCTATTATTGTGTACTTTGAAGAGTAGCAGTCTCTCTGCAGAGCGGCTGTGTGACTGCATCCTGGCTGCTATAAAAAGGCCACTCCTGCCCCAACATCGCAGAGAACAGAGCAGTGCCGACACTGAGTGGTGCTGCACTTAGTAGGTCTGTCTGTCTGTGTATGTACTTCACGGTGAGGAGGGTTACTTTTAAGATGCGCAAGCCAGGAACTGGAAATGCGTTCCATTCCCAAAAGCTTGCGTTTTCTGTGTGTCCTTGTGGACGTTGGGCCGTGGAAATCAGCGGAAACTGGGAAAGTTACGCCAGTAGTTTTACATCTATGCAGCACATGTGAAGTGACCATCCATTGGAGGACACATAGGAGTGAGAAGCAACGCCAGCTCCAGGTGGACAGACATCAAACATCTAACAAAGTTTACACTAACAATGTGCAATCAAGTTGAGTAGAGGATGTCACAAACACACTGGAGTATTAAGAAAAGCCCTACATAAATAAAAAGCATAAAGTTAATTATGATGATGATGATATTACGCACGCCACCAAGTAGGCATCCTGTCACCACCATTACTCATAACCCAGGATGAGCCACTACGAGACCCTGCCTGAAGGGAAACGGCTAGGAGGAAGGAGGCAGACCATCAAGGGCATGGAGGAGTTACTGCTGGGATACTTCTTCACAGTTCAAATAGGAGATACTGTAGATCAGCACTGTTCTCCATGACTAACAGAGCAGATAACAATATCAGTGCATAGCTGTTGCTCAGATGCAGGAACACGGGTGAGGGGAGGTGCTGCCACACTTCTGTATTGTGGCTTTTTATACATGACTGTTAACCCACACTAGTCATGCAACACACCAGTTACCTCATGAATGCACTGATCACATGAAAGACAGTAGGATATTAAATTATAATCACATAGGAGTAGCTTTAAACGTGCATGTTTGCATGAGTGCAACCATACAATGACAGAAGGTGACTTAAATAATTCACATGCATTTCCCACTGGATCAAACTGTACAGTCAGCTTGCTGAGTGAGTTGTAACCGTAGACATTATCAGACAGAGGATGTAAGTGAGCATGTGAAAACCACTAGGTATTGTAATGTGAGCCTGTGGTAGCTACTATAGTGAGTTAATGGGGTGGAATTGCTACACAACCTCCGGAGGCAACAATCACTGTTTACCAAAGCAAGTATCTCACAAAAGGGGCCTTAGAGGAAAACATAACCAGCTAACCTCCAGTCATGACCCCTGAGGCTGAGCACAGAGGACTCTTCCTCTTTTCAGAAACATTGGCTCTCCTTTAGGGAACATTAGATCACATGCAGCACATGCAACACACTGCTTTATCTGTGTCAGATCTGAGCACTTTAGTTGCCCATTCTCTGACTAAACAGCATCCTGTCTGTATACACAGACAATGGGTAAATTAACAGTCACACAGTAAAATGGATGAGACATGGAAAGCTAAGGTTGGTTGGCATGGCTATTTCCGCTAACGCTTCGTTGTCAAACTAGCATGGACTCGGCTAGCAAACGCTAATGAGCAGCAAACAAATATCAAAGTATTCACCGTCACCCACACATCCGTTATTAACATGGCTCTCTTGTTACCTGAATGCTGTGTGAAAATATTGATCCCTGGGTCGGGCACGTTGACTGCAGCAGCCCTGCCTGGCGGTGTCCCGGTGCTACTGCCGGGTTCTCGGGGTCTCCTCCCGGCGCCGCTCCCCCGGTTCCCCTTCCCTTGGTGCGGTTGGGACGCGTGGGGCTGTGGTGGCTGGAGTCCGGTCGATGTGCTCTCACCGACGCGGCCTACCTGCTGTCCCATCCCGGTAGTTTGGTGTAAGGACGTCTGGGACGAAGCAAGCAAACCCCCCGTGCACCTCTGGTTCACATTCCCCCAAGCTGGAGCGGCCTGGCCCGAATAGTCTTCCTCAATCCCCTCCCCGCTCTTCTTCGCCGAGCTAACGTTAACTAGCCCGTATTAGCTCGCTCGGCTAGCCCGTTAGCTAACGTTAGCAGCTATCAGTGAAACCCACCCACCCTGACTTTAACAATAAAACCCCAACCCCGGCGTGTGACAGCTATTGTCTCTATTCCGGTGATCCAGATGGTGTCCGAGCAGAAATTAACGGTACCTGGCGAGAGAGATTCGGTCAAATCCGGAGCTTTTCAGAATCGTTTTGCCGTTGTCCGGCCGCTACGCGCCCCCTCTGACGCCGCCATCTTTACCGCAGAATAGGAGATGTGTTGCACAAGGCGGGGGGTTCGCCGCGATCCCCTGTCACCGTGATCCTCCACCTCTCCAGCACCAACACCAACCGGGTCCCAACAATCTCGGGCACCAGACCCAGCGGGTGGTGGGCCGAGGTGGGCTGTCTGATCCCGGCGTCCTTGAGAGAAATGCCGAAAAGCTTAAAACACCACTATCAGCTATTGTTTGTCAGGCAAATGCAGAGTGTTGAATGCAGTGAGTGCTTCAGGTTAATTGAAATTCTCTGCACTAACTACCATAATATGACCTGTGTTTGTGTTCAATTTAAAAATATTAAAAGACAGAAATGTATTAAAGTCCTTTATAAAGATAAAATTCAAAAATCCAAATGACAAACAGGCATCAGTAGCTGAGGAAGCACTGTTAAAATAGTGTGGATGGCAGTAAGACTAGACTCATAAGAGCAAAACATACCCTATTAAATAAAATCCTTGCCATTTCTTAATTCAACACAGATGTCAATAGACAGAATAAACTTGTATACAGCCATTGAAGTGCTTAAGTCATGTGTAATACCTGATTATGTGCACATAAACTCTTAATAAATACAACAAGCCCATTATCTAACTGGCACATTCACCTTTATATGCAACATTACTATATTCAACACATACATAAAAGATGAAGTTGATTAAAAAAGGTTAGTTAACATATTTCAGGTTTTTATTCTTAATAGTTCTTATACTTTGATGAGTCTTTTGAGACATTTGTCTACATCAGGAAATAGCAAACAACATACTGATTCATAAAACTATCACCTGACACAAAAAAACTATTCAAGGCCAGAAAAAAGATCACAATGAACACAAATATGACAGTTAAGCTAGCAGACATAAGCTCTGCTCCAACAAAAATAAAGATATAATTCAAATACATGGCATCTTTGCAGCCTGACTCTTTTTACTACCGTCGTTAACAAAATTATCAAAAGGCATAAAGCAAGATTTAAGCTTCAGCCATATGTGGAGCTCTCAAGAGTTAAATACCACAGCGTATTCCAGTGTTTCTGTTATTATATGTACATATTATAAAAATAGGTTGCTGGTACTTGTGTGTGTTAATATAAAATTTGTAAGGGACTCTTGCTCCTGACCACAAATCACAGCCAAATTGAGCAGAGGAAGGATCCAAAGTAAAAGCTTTTAATACAGTGCCACCTTGTGGTGGTCATACAGTTTTTGGAAGTGCTGAGTTTTTCCATTGCTGGTTTTTACTTCATATTGTGCATCTCATTATTCACAAGTGTAAATACAGTCTCCCTGCATTAACTGTGCATTAACTTTGTGATTTCCTCAAAATAATACAAATGTGTAAAGACATTATTTCAAGACCACAGGAACTAAAAGCACACTGAGCATATAGATTCTGTCCATTAGTTTGACATGGAAATCACTGTCGTGTAAAATGTATATGATGATTTAAATAAGAAAACACTGTCTTATTTCGTGTACTCAGTATCTGACAAAGCAATCTGTAGCCCTTAGTGCTAATCAAGTATCATCACTGTTTCAATGTTAAGACATTTTAGCAGCCAGCTGCAACAGTTACAGTAATAAGTTATTCTTTAGCAATTTCACCTCCACATAACTCTCAACAATGGTCATGGAAAAACAAACTTTAGGTTCACATGAAACTGACATTAGATGTATGTTCGAACCATTTCAGCTGAAAGTATTTGATTAATCAAGAATACATTCAGCAGTCAGAATATATTAACACACAACATACGTCCCCAACTGCGACCAACATGTTTAACACCTTCATTTTCCTCTTCAGAAAACCTGACTGCAGTCTTGAAGCTATAATACAGATGCCACAGTTCCTTATAGATTTATACAAATCACCAAACAGTGGCCATTTTTCAAAATAAATCTTATTGGCAGTGAAAATAAATAACATTGGAAGGCTTCCCAAACATACTGAATGTTATCTATAATAGAGTAGTAATTGCACACTCTGTTAAGTATTAACCATTACTGCATATGTGAATCATATTTGTATAGTGTGTTTGTATTCTGCTGCCGTATCATGTTTGTCACCATCATAATGGCACAAGGAGTGGTTTCACACTTGATCAAGGCAAAACGAATGGAAAAAAATAAATAGTGCTTAAAAATAAAAGAGTTCACATGTGATTATATGTGAACTTGTATTTTTGTGTGGTTTGTTTTTGAAAACATAAAACGGGTAAGTAAGGCATCACTGTGACTTTGCTTTCAGAGTAAAGAACATTTTGGCACATACTAAGTGGACCTCTTCCACACATTCATACACCGACTCAGTCATGACCTTAGTGCAATAAAATAAAACAAACTGGAAAGACCACAAGTTATGACAGTAACAGAAAGGCTAGTCAAATTTAAACTGATCAGTGATGGTGCTTTGCAGTAGTCCGAACGTAGATCACAGCCTGTCAGAGTCCGACATCAGTTTCTGGCAGCTCCAGGAGCGGGGCTTCAGTAACTCCAGAAAGGAAGGCTAAAAAAGAAAAGACATGAAGATGAATTTGTTTCTGTGATTGGTTGGCAAAGCAATAACTAACAGCCAGCTGAATTACTGTAGCTACGTAAACCATATATCAGTGTCTATAGGGCAACACAAAGCAATGGTGCAGGTATTACCTCCTTCAGCGGGCAGTAGCGCTGGGCATACCACTCCTGGGAGTACAGACAGATAATGACTCCCTGACCCAGGAAGAGTGACGTCCACATGATTATGTTCCAGATGGGACCTTTCCTTTGGTCATGCAGAATAAAGTTGAACATCACTGTAACATAAAGACAAGGGTGGAAGCGTAATTAAGAGAGACATAACTTGACGACGGTATTGTGTTTGTCATAACACAGGCAGAGCGATATTTATTAGATTTAACTGGATAGCTGAAAAGTCTCCGTGACTGCAATAAAAGCAGAGTGGTGTGAGAATTGTGAGGAGCACCGAGGTCTTTTTTTCTTACTTCCAAAGCACATGAAGAGGCAGAAGAGCACAGGATAGAAGAAGCCGAAGCAGACTGCAAGGATGTACTCGTGGACCACTGCAGACACCGTAAACACAAACAGCATGGCTGCTGGTCTACAGCGCTTCTGAGACATCTGGAACGACAGCAGTGGAGAGAACAGTCAAGTTAAAACAACGGTGGCATGCAGCTACACAGAGCATTTACATGGACATGAGTGACCTGTTCATGATCGAGTTTTAGTATGACCCTGTTTCATTTTAGCATGTGTACACCATATCCAGTTCATCTTACCTGGAGTACTCCAAAAAAGTGGGAAACTGTTGCATGTATACATCTTATCCTGGTTACTGAGAGCCGCTGACTACTTATACAGGTGCAGCTTCAGCCAAGTGATTTTACAGAAATACAAACAATGGCAGCAGCACTAATGTCTCATTTCAGGAGCTATGAAGAAATTGAGTTTTGTCTTTCGGTGATGAAAGCGTGTGCAGATCTTCTTCCACTGCTCCCCTATACTACTTGGTGGAAGTGACAGTAACACATGCACCAGTCAACGTGGAGGACAGCATTGTAAGAGCAGCATAGCTCCTTTCAGGAATAACATTAGGTGAGTAGCTATTATGTTGTGTGCGTGTGTGTGTGGCTGAGACAGAGAGAGAGAGTGACAGTGGATGTGCTCAGAGCAGACAGCTACTGGTTATTGGAGCAGAGAAGAAATTAGCTGTTGAGTTGTAAAGTGGTAGTAAAGGTAGAGTGCAGTGTTTAATATTTCCTGTCACTCTCATCTCCCATTGTTAGTTTCTGTAAACATCACAGTCCCTGCGCAAATAGACTGCTGCAGCAATCAGTAACTGGCTTATTAATATTTTTTTATCTATACTGGGAATATGAAAAACCTGATTTCTCTGTGCTCATGTAAACACTATATTCCGAATATGATCATAATTGGGATAAGCCTCATGAATGGGTTATTCATGTCCGTGTAAATGCACTCACTGTTAACACGTGCCTATGACATACAGTGAGCTTGCAACATTTCCCCCTTCCAAAGGGCGCTCTCTTCTGAGTTTCTTTTTTATCTAGCATCCACTCTAGGAACCTTTTTTTTTATGCTTCTTAGCATTTTCTGCCATAGCTTCTGCCATATTCCTAACTGCTGCTACGTCACTCTGGTCCCTCCCCTCCACCTAATCCTTTTAGGCTGGCTGGTTGATGTAAAATGCATCACTTCTGGTGCACCAACGCTAAAAAGTAGCCACAGGAAGGCAATTTTCGTACTGGCCAAATAGTGGTACTGCAATTACCAGGGCCTGTCACGTGACAACCTGCAGCCCAACTTTTCCCCACTGACTTATATTGGGAAAGACATGCCTGTAAGTCAATGGATAAATTCTTTTGAGCGACACAACCCTCACGAAATGACTTTTTTCACTATCAGGATATGATCCATTCGGTCCGATAACATTTCGGAAGTCTAGAAGACCTGCAAGTTTAACTCATTTTATCCCCATTCAAGTTAGCGAAGCACTAAACTGTGATTTTGGCTCACTCTCTTCCATCCTCCAGCCCTGACAGCAGCAGTGTGGTGGTGACTGAAATAATTTAAACTTTTGCCTTTGTCATCCTTGGTTTGTTTGGAGGTTAGCCATACTGTCTTCAAAAAAATTAAATGTTGTTTGCTGCTACTTCTTGCCTTTTTGTGATTATGATGGACCCTGCGTCTTAAACAGGTGGTCCCAGGAACCTTCTTTTCAAAAATTAAAATATACAGTACAGGCCAAAAGTTTGGACACACCTTCTCATTCAATGCGTTTTCTTTATTTTCATGACTATTTACATTGTAGATTCTCACTGAAGGCATCAAAACTATGAATGAACACATGTGGAGTTATGTACTTAACAAAAAAAGGTGAAATAACTGAAAACATGTTTTATATTCTAGTTTCTTCAAAATAGCCACCCTTTGCTCTGATTACTGCTTTGCACACTCTTGGCATTCTCTCCATGAGCTTCAAGAGGTAGTCACCTGAAATGGTTTCCACTTCACAGGTGTGCCTTATCAGGGTTAATTAGTGGAATTTCTTGCTTTATCAATGGGGTTGGGACCATCAGTTGTGTTGTGCAGAAGTCAGGTTAATACACAGCCGACAGCCCTATTGGACAACTGTTAAAGTTCATATTATGGCAAGAACCAATCAGCTAACTAAAGAAACGAGTGGCCATCATTACTTTAAGAAATGATGGTCAGTCAGTCCGGAAAATTGCAAAAACTTTAAATGTGTCCCCAAGTGGAGTCGCAAAAACCATCAAGCGCTACAACGAAACTGGCACACATGAGGACCGACCCAGGAAAGGAAGACCAAGAGTCACCTCTGCTTCTGAGGATAAGTTCATCCGAGTCACCAGCCTCAGAAATCGCAAGTTAACAGCAGCTCAGATCAGAGACCAGATGAATGCCACACAGAGTTCTAGCAGCAGACCCATCTCTAGAACAACTGTTAAGAGGAGACTGCGCCAATCAGGCCTTCATGGTCAAATAGCTGCTAGGAAACCACTGCTAAGGAGAGGCAACAAGCAGAAGAGATTTGTTTGGGCCAAGAAACACAAGGAATGGACATTAGACCAGTGGAAATCTGTGCTTTGGTCTGATGAGTCCAAATTTGAGATCTTTGGTTCCAACCGCCGTGTCTTTGTGAGACGCAGAAAAGGTGAACGGATGGATTCCACATGCCTGGTTCCCACTGTGAAGCATAGAGGAGGAGGTGTGATGGTGTGGGGGTGTTTTGCTGGTGACACTGTTGGGGATTTATTCAAAATTGAAGGCACACTGAACCAGCATGGCTACCACAGCATCCTGCAGCGACATGCCATCCCATCCGGTTTGCGTTTAGTTGGACGATCATTTATTTTTCAACAGGACAATGACCCCAAACACACCTCCAGGCTGTGTAAGGGCTATTTGACCAAGAAGGAGAGTAATGGAGTGCTGCGGCAGATGACCTGGCCTCCACAGTCACCGGACCTGAACCCAATCGAGATGGTTTGGGGTGAGCTGGACCGCAGAGTGAAGGCAAAGGGGCCAACAAGTGCTAAACACCTCTGGGAACTCCTTCAAGACTGTTGGAAAACCATTTCAGGTGACTACCTCTTGAAGCTCATGGAGAGAATGCCAAGAGTGTGCAAAGCAGTAATCAGAGCAAAGGGTGGCTATTTTGAAGAAACTAGAATATAAAACATGTTTTCAGTTATTTCACCTTTTTTTGTTAAGTACATAACTCCACATGTGTTCATTCATAGTTTTGATGCCTTCAGTGAGAATCTACAATGTAAATAGTCATGAAAATAAAGAAAACGCATTGAATGAGAAAGTGTGTCCAAACTTTTGGCCTGTACTGTATCTGAAAATATACATAAACATAAATCCAGCATATTTTGCCTTTCGCAACAACTGGAAAGCAAACAAGCTCAAGACTGCAGCTGGAGGCTGATATGGCCCTCTGCCTGTCATCCTCAATCTGCCCAGTTTAATATGCAGTACAATTTTAACCTTTAAATGTAGCAGGAGGTCCCTGCTCCATCTCTCTTTCAACTAAGGGGTCCTTGGCCCAACAAACATTGAGGACCCCTGTGTTAGACCTCTTTGTAATGAGCTTCTCTGGGGTTCATAACAGTTATGAATATTCATTTAAATGTGAAAGTCCTTGACTTCAGCTTTAATTTGATCCATGCATTTTTACATTAGCAATAAACATCATCTACATCTGACCTAACACAGAATGCAGCTGCTGTTCTTTATAAAAAATACTGCATCAATGGCAAAACCACTCACCCACAGTAAGTCCCGGTACACGTAGTAGTACAGCCAGTCATGGACCACCACGTTCCAAGTGCGATAGTAATTAGCAAAAGAGGTTGAGTTCCACCAATCCTGTGATGTGTAATCAAAAGTAACTATGTCAAATATAAAGCACAACATAGGAACTTAATTTAAATGTTGCTATAGCTGGCAGTAACAGTGGAATTAACCTTGTAAAACATCCTGTCAGCAAAGCGGAGCATCTCGGCAAAAGCATTAAGCCAACAGTGAAGGAAGGCAAAGAACCCCAGGAAGAGAACCAACACGCCTGCAAATTAAAAAACACGAAACATTGACTGATATGACTGATGTATTACTACTGCATCCCTTGAGACTGAGAGAGACTAAGGGGTGTATAAATGGGTATTTGCTGATGAGGTTGGGTCATCTTACCGGGCAGGATGGAGTTAAAGACACAGAGGACCATGGCCCTCAGGTCAAACAGCTGCAGGCTGATGCTATGGAACTGAGGGATGCACAGCCGCACAAACACGTAATAGGCATAAAACATACAGCCTAGTACCTGTGGGGTGGAAATGAATGAAATTATCAGAAAAAAATGAGCTAATATGTTTTGTTTGCAGTTTTAAACAAAGTCAGCCTTGAAATGTGACAGAGGTTTGTACCTGAAGTAACTTTGTGGCCACGTAGCCCCATCTGATCACTGGGTTTCTGAATTAAGTGAGAAACAAAGTCTTTAGCAAACACATGAGCTATTGCATGGAAAGAAATTACAGAAATTAGAGGGCCTGTTCACCTGGGGTACTTGTCTCTGTAGATGAGTGTGGGCGCAAACAGAAAGTAGAGATACTGAGAGACCTGAGGGACCACTGGGCTGGGACCTACAGATGAAAGGAGAGACTGCTTATCAACTTAAGGGCATAAGGGAAAGGGAACACAGTAGCAATAAGAATAAAAGACATTGTATGACTTTGCAAATAATCATCACTTTCCGTCAGGATAAATAAAGTTTTATCGTATCTTATGGGGAAAAGAAAACATGCTGTAGCTGGAAAGTGACATACTTGTCTTGTCTTTAGCCCAGGTCAGGACTCTTGGTACATTCTCCCTGACAAAGGAGTGAGCTTTCATCATTAGACGCACCTGGAATTAGACAGATAATTAAAACTGACACTCAATTCAGTAAGGGTGAATTTACATAGCATATTTCAAAAGGCATATGAAGGTGCTTTACACAAGGCAAGAAATATGGCAAAACAGGACACACTAATTGCAGATTTGGTCCACACTGATCATCTTACCTGTTCCAGGATGATGATGAAACATGACGCAGGTGGAAAACTGTTGGTCACCACCACATATGTCGGCAGGAATCCCACACCCAGAGCTTGGTAGAGCAGGAACACAGAGCCAAACAGCAAACTGCACAACTTGGGGTGTCTGTTAGACCCAGACTGGGTCTGTGACCACAGGTGGAACAGGGTGTAGGGGACCAGCAACACAGACAGGAACATGCAGATCCACGTGCACACCACCAGAGGGAGCTGTCCAAATGCGTAAACCAGCAGGTCAAAGTGCAGCACCAGTCTGAGGCAAGAGAGATAAAGTAGAGAGGAAACTTGAAGGCTTAGCTTGTGACAGATCTTACGAGATCAAAAGCGATTTAAAGGAATATTCACCCACAAAATGTTAATTTGTGTATCAGTTACTCACCCCGTCTTATGTTGAATTTGTGAAGAAAACTTTGTTTTTCTTGCATGCCTCCACAGTGAATGGAGAATCCCAAAACCGAGAAGAAGTATGGCAATGCTATATCAAAAAAGCTCTCACACAACTCTCTCCAAACACATGCGTATTTGCTAAAACCCTACTAATTATAAGACTTCAACAGCCTCACAGACAAGTAGCAGAGCTGAAACACACACGCTTGCCCAGGCGCATTACTCATATGTGGAAATGTTTAAAATGCAGAGGTTTTAGTGAATATACAGTGTTTGGGAAGCGCTGAACATAACACTGAATAAATGAGACTTGGATTACACTGCATGAGTTGTGTAAGAGTTTGTAAATAGATGCTTTGCTGTAATTTTGCTGTCTTTAAAAGCGGCTCCATTTTACTCCAATTCGTCAAGATTGCTTTTTGCATTTTTGGATTCTTCATTAACCACAAAGTCATGCGAGAAAAACAAAGATTTCTTTATGAAATTAACGCAACAGAGGGTGAGTAACTGATATGCAAATTAACACTGTGTGGGTGAAATATTCCTTTAAAGAATTCATTACTTCAGCAAAATCTTAAGGCATTATATAATCGCAGTATTCTACATTACCTGCCTTCATCAATGAAATCTACCACCAGTGTACTGAGGATAAAGAGAATGAGCAGGGCAATAAACATGTGGTAGATAGTCCTGATGTGGTTCACCTCAAACAGCTCGCTGCAGAGAAACAGACAGCAGGCGATTAGACTCTGGAAAGCTACACTGATGTATATGTGATGAACAAATGTTACATTTTTCCTCACATCAATGTGTAAACTTACTCTAAGAGGGATCTACGACTGACAAATTGCTTGCCCTGGCCATGAGGAGGACGGAAATGCCTAAAGGAAAACAGAATGACATCAGTGACCAGCTAATAAAAAGTGTGTGTATGACCAAGAGAGAAGTAAGGAAAGTTTGTGTTGAAGCCCCACACATCTGGTATGTTTTGCAACTTAAAGGCCCTGACACACCAAGCTGCCAATCAGCCATTGGTCAATGTTGGGCCAACAGCTGACTACGCAACAGCCGGCTTTCATCACCGCTAGTCAGTTTGGTGCGTCTGAGCCTTCAAACAAAATTTGCCTTACAAGGCTGGAAAAAGTTGAAAGGCAGCACCTGAGTTTGCTCCTCTCCTTGTCTGATAGCGGAGGTGAGAAGACAGCAGATACAGGCGCGGGCTCCAGGCTCGCCGACTCTTCAATGAGACTGTCCATGAAGTCGTTCACCTGACTGTCAAACTGACGCATCAGGTCGCTCTTCAAGAACTGAGCAATAGAGCAAAACACATTATCATTCATAGTCTGCAAACACCTGAACAAATATGGAATATTTTGGTGTTAAAGGTGAGAAGTTTCGTAGTTACAGTCACATTCATGCTTTTCATTTTCCGACTCAAGAGAGAAGAGAAGTGGTTTGAAAAAATTAATTTCTCAAGTGTCCTTGAGCAACGAACACCTACACAGTAATCAGCATTGCTCAGAGTAAGAGCATTAACTGAACAGGTAAAATATTAATATAGAAATGTCAAGCACATTTCCTTGAGGTGGAATTTTGTTCGACTATGTAGAAGACCATAAAAAATTGTCATGATAAATTTCACTTCATTGTATCAATTCATTTTCATATAAACTGTAATTCTGCTCTTTCTTCGTGTCGTCAAACCACCTGCTGAAGTTCACAGATAATCCATATTTCTACAGATTTAATGATACAGCTCATAGAGGATTGAGAAACGCTCAGATCAGTCTGGTGGGGATTTGGCTTTACAAAAATATCTCAAACAATGTCTATCTGATTGTAACAGAGAACCCATTAAATCATGAATAAACCCTGTCATTAAAGTGACAAATAAAAGACTACCACAGACGGAAATACCGCACAAACCTATAAAAAAGTACCCTATTTTTGACTGTCACAGTCACGGTGTCAGTCTAAGCTAAATTAGTGATTAACAGCAGGATGACAAACTGAAAATATCAACTGGAGGAAATTCTAGACAACTTGTGTAATAGTGGCCCATTACAACACGCAGGCTGAGCCTTTGCTTAACTCAGATAACTGACTTACTGACCTCTGCTTTCCGTTTCAGTTGTAGCTTTTTGCTGATCACATGTTCCACTTCAATTTTTCCTGAAATCGAAAGAAGAACACACACGTCCGTGTGTATTATACAGTAAAAAATATATGTCAACATGCTCCTTTGTAATCTTCAAATATCATTATAAGGCTAAGTGCTCTGGACACACCTAAATTAACAACAGAGCCAACAGTTGCCAGGTTACCCAACAGAACTTTGACCTGGTACATTTACACATCAATTCACACCATGTCAAATATTTCGAAAAATGACCATTGAATAATCTGCAAGAGGTTATCTGTGGGGCATTTAAAGGGACAGTGCATAAAAAGACACTAGTTTCATTGCTCACAGAGATTTTACATCTGTGTCAACAATACGATGAACTTTGTATTTTGAGATTTAAACAGTCGACAGTGATTTAAATATCTGTTGCTAATAGTTGAGTGCTGTTGAGTTTAGTCATTGTGTTTCAGAAGTGTTGCAGTCTGGGAAAAAGCAGAAGTCAAGTGACACCAGTCTTTATATCCAGTGTTGCAAAAAATGAGACACACCTATGTCATCTCTTTGACTGCTTGTGGTAAAGGTTACTTTAGGTTATTAGACTTGACAGCTGTCTGATGATGAACAAGTTCGCACAGTTAGTGAGGTCAATCACACAAACAATCAGCAGTAGCGCTCCACCCTGTCTACAAACAATAGAGCAAAAAAATTTACACTGTACGTGACACAGCAGCAAAGACAGCCAATACATCATATTTTGTTATCTGAACTCTTTTGTTTCAACCTTCCAAAACATTTAAAGGTCCAGTGTGTAGGATTTAGGGGCATGTATTGGCAGAAATCGTTTCTGATAATAACAAAAGTTGTGTTTTTGCTACCTTAGAATGAGCCGTTTCTAACTACATATGTTGTGGGTCCTCTTCCACGGAGTCCGCCATCTTGTTCTACAGTAGCCCATAACAACCGTAACTCTAGATAGGGCCATTCACGTGAGCCACTGTGGTTCACATACACGCTTGGCACAAACAGTCCAACAGAATGGTAGGATGCTAAGCCTTATTTACTACTATGAATTATATTATATAAAATTATTTCTTGTTTTTCATTTATAAAATGGAATAGAAGAGTAGTAGTATAGCAAATTTGTCTTCGGCCCACCGGACACAAGAGACAACATAATAAAAAGCAGACAAACGGTAAAACAAACATACGAGGTCATTAGAAACAAACTAAATCCATTTACATTGGTGTCTTGTGTGTGGTTTAAAACTCATCAGTCACTTTGTTGAGTTGAGAATACTGATGGCACTTGGGATGAAGGACTTCTTGAACATATATGTCCGTAATATCATGTAGTTTCTCTGGTGATGACACGTGTTTTCGCCATGTTTGGAAGAGCTATGCAACATCCAGTCGTAGATTCCATCACGGATGGTAAAAAGTTAAAATATTTCAACTTTGAACAGCAATGCCATTTACTGTTGCTGTTGCTGGTATTGTCTGCCCACTTCTCCTAATTTTACTGTCCTGCTCTCATCCACTAAAATGATATCCATTTTGCTGTTTACCATCTCACGGATCCCATGTGAACACAGCAAAACTCCTACACACTAGGGGCACCCGGTAGTTCAGTGATTAGAGCAGGCATCCATGTACAAAAGCAATGTCCTTGCTGCTTCCAATCTGCGGGCGTTTGCTGCATGTCATCCCCTCATCCCCCCCCCCCCCTTACAGTTTAGGTCCTGTCAAACAAAAAAAATTCTACACTGTATACCTTTAAGTGGTCAGTGTTTTTTATTTTAAATACACAAAAAGTTGAAGTCATCCAAAGATGTGTCAGATCATTGTTTTACAGTTCATTGACCCTTCCTGGTGATTATCCTGGTTAACCACATCAAATGTGCCACAGGTCACGTCACACTGCATGACTTCAGTGACTAACACATCCAGGGAAATTCACTGACATTAAACAGGGAGCTAGGGGCTGAATCAACATGCACATTGCACCACAGATGTGACTGTAATAAGAGGTTAGTGTCCTCTCTCTTGGTCCTGCTGATGAGGGAGCTGAGATATTCTTACCATTGCTGGTGATGTGGTTGTCTCCACCGCGTTGCTGGTGCTGCTCCTGGTCACAGTCCCCATCCAAAGAGCTATCCAGGTCAGGGAAGGTGGGCAGCTTGGGAATGGCTCTGCAGCGAGACCTGAGGACAGTGTCATCCTCACCCTCCATCCTACAGAAACAGGTAAGTTTAAAGAAACAAATCTGTGGCAGTGTTAGCACAGTGAAAGGTGTCATGCATTGAGGACACATGAGGCAGCTCACGCCACCATCACATGGATGGGAATGCAGAGGATTTTTGACAAACAAACCCAGTTGACAATCAAATCAGTCTCACATGACGCGGACACACAGCAGACAGACGGCTAGCAGTGCAGTTAGCTCCCATCAGCTCAGACTAACATCCAGTATGGCAGGCGGCAGGAGCTAATTAGCCTGCCGGTTAAATGTTAACACAAACCTTTCACTTCCCATAAAGCGCGGCGGCAGCTAGCTCTCAGCTCTAGTCAAATCAGCCCACTTGTTGACGTCTAGCGTTAGCAGGTGACAGAGACGATAAAGGAAATATTTAAATACTGTCCACCGACTTCCTGGACAGAGTCTCACCTCAAACCGCCGGGTGCTCTCGTGCTGTGAAACCGACCTCCGGCGTCGCGAGCTCAAAGTGAGACGTGTGACTCCTTCAGTCACAACAGTCGCTGCTGCTGCTGCTGCTGCTCACCTTCCCCATTGTATACACATAGGAGACGATGAGCAGGGCAGCCGACGCTGATTGGCTGAAAGTCTCTCCTCCTTTTGACGTCACTAGCGCCCACAATGTTGACCACTGCCGTCATTTGACTATAACTCATCTGTATGCTTTATGATTACTTAGAAACCATGCCATGCAAATAAATAATAACATCATTTATCAATTAATTATCTAACATTGGGATGACAGTTTTAAATTTACACCTGCTGCCAGGGGGTATGGTTGGGCATGGGCGGATTATGAAACAATGGGTCCCTGGGCACAGCCATGCAAAAGGCCCCACCCCCTCCTCTACACAGGAGCAACACACACAGACTTTGTGGTGGTGTTGCCCCCCCCTCTCAAATTTGTTTATTCAAAATTTCCAAATAGAGCACACAGAAAGCATAATAATATTTGGTTAATCCAAGTTCAGTTCCTCTGAAAATGGAGACTTGTTGCACATGCACATTACGGTTTCAGTCACACTCCTGAGCTCTGCTTGTGCTGCTCACCCTACTTAATTTATCAACGCTTCTCCAGCAAAGTGTAGATTTACTGTAGCAACTCCACCTCGTCGTCTGTCCAGACAAATGTTCGTGTAGTTGCCATCACCACTAGAGGGAAGGGCATATGCGCAGGCACGTGTTGTTTCATTCCAAAGTCACACTGCCAACTACTGGCCTAGCATGTATACTACAGCGTCATTTTTGCGGATCTGTGTGCACGACGATTGTTATTAAAACGTTGTCGTCTGAATGTGTTTTGTGTCTCATTTTGTATGTCTTTATATTTTTTTGGCCCTTTTTGTAGTTATTTTGTGTCTTTTTGCAGTTCCTTTGCATCTTGCTGGGGTCTTTTGTGTCTTTTACTGGTCAGGACATGTTATTTTGAGTGATGTTTTGCAGGTGAAGTCCAGTGGGGGCCTGTGCCTGGTAGGCCCTTTGCATCTTTTTGTTGTTTTGTGTCTCTCTATAGTAGCTTTGTGTCTCTTTGAATTGATTTTTGTCTTTTATTTGGTCATTTTGTGTCTCTTTGTAATTATTTTTTATGTCTTTACATTTGTTTTTCCCTTTTTGTAGTTATTTTGTGTCTCTTTGTATGAGTTCAGTTCCTCTGCATCTTTTTGTGGTCATTTTGTGTCTTGTCCTGGTCAGTACATGTTAATTTGAGTCATATTGTGCAGGTGTAGGCCAGTCAGGCCCCCTGACGCTCTGGCTCTCCAGGCCTGTGCCTGTTAGGTCCATTCAGTAATCCATCCATGGGTCTGGGGTGTATTTGCCCCAGGAGAAGCATTTTAAAAACGTAACAACTAGCACCATTTTACAGCATTTTAAATCCACAATCTCAGTTCAGGGATTCCAAAGTTTTGATGACTGAGTGCCATTTTGGGGAGCCAGCGTATGATTGAAGCCACACAGAGGAGCACACACTATGATTTTTTTCTGACCTTTTTTTGACATATTTTATGACATGCTAAACTTCAAAAATTCTATTACAGTTGAAAATGATATTGCCTACTGCATGTAACACTCATTTTACATTCTAGGTTTCTGCTTTTTCATACATTTAAAAGTAATGAGACAGAGAGAAAGTACAGTGTTTGACACTGATTGTACCCACAGAAGTCAAGCAATGGCTTCTCTTTGGGTACAGCAACACCACTTTGACAAACCACATGCAGAACTGCAGAACTGATATCAATTATAATGTCAGTTCGTTAAGTTTATTTCTGATTATGATTACATTTAATAATAATTATTTTGGACAGTAGTGCCTGTTTGCCTTTCTTAGAACACTTAGTCATTTTCTGTAACTGCTTATCCTGTTAAGGGTTGCAGTGGGCAGAAGCCTATTATAGCTGACACTGGGCAAGAGGCCAGGTAAACCTTGGACAGGTCGCAGGAGACAGACAACCGTTCACACTCACATTCACACCCATGGCCACTTTAGAGTTACCAATTAACCTGCATGTCTTTGACTGTGGGAGGAAGCCGGAGTACCCAGAGAAGACCCACGCTGACACAGGCTGACAAGGGCTCCCCCACCCTGGGGTTTGAAAACCCCCACCCTTTCATAGAACAACATTTTTTTTCTTGGTGGTGGTAACGTCCCCCCGAAACCTCAAATTAAACTAGACACTGACTGAAAAGCTAAAAGTGTCTAGACATAACTATTTGTCACAACTCAATACCTGGTAATGATTAATGGATATAAAAAAACACAAATCTCTCCACATACACAACATGAAATAGAAAAACAGATGCATTTACTCCCACTTGCAGTGTGTACAGGATTCTCACTGTATGCTGGACTAAGTCATGGCCTCTAGTTACCTCCGCTATGTTTTCGCCAGTGTTGGTCTGTTTGTCTGTTTGTTTGTCTGCAAAATAACTCAAAAAGTTATGAACAGATTTTGATGAAATTATCAGTAAAGGTGGATAATGGGACAAGGAACAGATGATACAATTTTGGTGGTGATCGGTTGAAGCAAAGTGGATAAAATAATAAATAAAGTCTGTCGTCTGAGAGCCTCAGCAGCAATTCCAGTTTCTAATGAGACGGTGAAAATAGCGCCATCTGGTGGCCGGAAAGCACGTCTTGTTCTACTTGCTAAATATTGTTGTAATTCTAAAGTTGAAATTAATGTTCTGTGTTGGAAAAAAAGAAAGTGAAAAACACAAAAAAACATATTATATTCTGTGTTGGTACAAAATAAAAATGAAATAAATACACCACAGTGTCTCCATGGTGAATGCATATATACCCTAATAATGATAGTGATGCAAATAACCTAATTGTGATGCAGGCTGCAAAATCTGATGCAGAGGGGGAGGGAATATCACCTATTTGGCGGAGGTCTGCACTCTCTGAGTGCTTTTCTGTGTGGTCATATGAATAAACACTAACTATTTTATTATTTTAATGGTTTATTTCATGGGGACAAATGCTTATTGATCAACAGAAATAAAAGACTGTAGTCTATTTAAGAACTAATATCCTCATGCAGGTACACTTCCAGCTGAAATAATTAAGACCTCAAAATTTGATCTTGATCCAGATTTTAGACAGGACCAACCTTTCCATGTCCACTGATATTGTACTTTACCAGAGCATACCTCCATAGTAAAGTCCAAAGTTAACCAAGTTACCCCCTTTGGGTCTGAGGCTTTGTGGCAGTTGTTGGCCTCAGCCTTGTTCATGCATTTATTTCAGAGGTGTATATTATACAATATTTCCTCACATGCGATGAACTTCTGCAAACTTTATATGTGTCACAAACAAGGGATAATGTGAATAAAATGAGCAATGTGTAAACACAGGAGAACATCTGTCATCTCAAAATTCATCAATCTCAAAAATAATCATGTGCATGACTATCTCATATCCAGTCCTTACACCACAGATTATTTACATAGGAAGATTATAACTACAACAAGAGTAAAGTTATTCTAATAAAGGCTTACTGATTTGAAATGTGCTCTAAACCGACCCTGAATGCCGCCTGAGTGGGCCACGACGGTTCATAAAACATGAATTGAACTGGTCTCATGAGTCGAGTGTGTCAAATACAGTTAACTGCAAAGACACAGGGATGCATTTATAAAAATCATGAACAACTACGCTATTTGAAATAATGATAACCGACTGAGGGCGTGTATAACCACAGATTTGACTCTGGTCTGTCTTGTGAATGGATCATGAGTAAATGTGTGAGGGGGGCAGGGGTGTGTCTAATGGTCATCACATGCATTTGGAAACAGGCAGTCATATAATACTTTGGGAGCTGTCACCTAAGGAGTATCTTGACTTCTGGACACCCTTAAACTTGGAGTGGCACCAGGCCCTTATCTGCAGCAGAGCAGAGAGGGCTTGAATAAATTGTATTGTGCTCTAGCAGTCTTAGAGATTTCTCACTGTGTGCATAACAGAACTCATCCTCCATTTACAAGGAATGGAGAAGCCATAAAAACATTTAACTATCACCATAAATTCTGGGTAATAGTGTTACTACTGTAAGAGGGCAGCATCAGTCGTAAACTTTAAATCAACTGGTGTAAGATCTCATCCCACAGATGCTGTAGTTACATAAAACATCTTGTTACAGCTTAATAATCACAGAGGAAGGAGCAGAAATCTACATTATCACCTAGATTCTAAATTATACTTCAGTTCAGCATGTACTGTAAGGTGCAGGCAGGCTCAGTAAAAATGCAACAGATTGCTTGATTTCATTCCACACGTTCAAAGTTATGATTTTATTTCCATAGTGCTGCACATCCTCCCCCTGTGAGGATGATGAGACACTAAATATAGTTATGATATAGGCACTTAAAGATCCAAGTCAGTTTCATTTAAGGAAATAAACTTAGGTGCTACATAAACATTTAATAACAATGTAAATAATGCTTAGCATAATAAAATCTATTAGTCCAGCTTATGACAATTCAATAAATACACAACAAAAAAGCAAACAAAAACAAAACAGCATTGAGCAAATAATCCAAACAAAACATCATATATCCCTGCTTTCTATATAAAGAGATATTTACATTTGTGATTCATCATGCACAGACACAGTCACTCTCTCACACACACACACACACACACACACACACACACACACACACTCCTCATAGGTCACAAGAAGCAGAGGGGTCCCAAAACAACAGTGATCTCAGGAACAAGGAGAGTTAACAATGTCGTCTCTACGCCCAGATCCCTGACAGGAAGTAACTCCATATCACCTCGATGTAGCTCTGTGCTCCCCCGAACCATCACAACTACCTCCACCTGAAAAATGACCAGACAGAGGAGACATGACGAGAACATGTGTCCTTTGTTCTTCCTGGATTTATTATTTATTCCTGAGAGCCAGCCCTTTTATGGCCGCTTATGGCACAGTGGAAAATTTTCATAAAAAACAACAAACATAAAATCTCCTGTAAAGTGACAAAATCCCTTTGTTCACATATCTATAGTACATTGGTGACTTACTTGGGAACATGCATTCATTGTCAAATGTCATTCATTTGTCAAAAAAATAGACAAAATGCACAACTAACAATGTTAAAGATAAGTTTGACTTATAGCATTGTTTTTTAGGAAAAAAAACGGGGAGTGCTGCACTGGGTCAAAACATTAATTAATTAGGTGTGGGTAACTATAAAAAATCAGGGGCACTTTAAGGATAGCATAAATAGTCACATGGGAATAAAAAGCAATGACTATCCAACTTTACTCAGAGTAGAGGTCCATGGTGTGGGCTGGCAGTCTAAAAAGGCATCCGAGGCACTCTGATTATGGATACACTAACTCGTTTAGACTTCAGTCTTCTATACCCTGATGAGGACTGTCTGAAGTTGAAACATGTTGGTTTGACCATGTGAATAAAGGATTTTGAACCACAATCAGAGTGCCTCTGATGCTCTTCTACACTGCCAGCCCAAACCGTGGACCTTTACAGTGAGTCACAATCAAAATTGGTTTTATTGCCAAGTAGGTTTTCACATACAAGGAGTTTGGCTTGGTGTATTGGTGCATAACAAAGAATATAAAATATATAAAAAATATACAGTACTTAGAAGCATGCGTATAAAAAGGAAATACTATAAATAATTAAACATAAAATCTGAATGCAAATAACAATAATAATAGTAATATAAAAAAATATGTACACTGTAAACATGAATAGGGAGTCAGTGCCTTTACTGTATTTAATACAAGCAGGAACAGGAGCTGGTGAGAAATCAACTGTCCGCCACTTTCTGCCAAGGAGGTTTGTTTGTCTGACTGTTTGCTAGCAAAATTGCGTAAAAACTACTAGCTTGATTTTATTGAAACTTTGTGGAAGGATGTAGCATGGACCAAAGAAGAGCCCATTAAATTTTGAAATGGATATGAATCACGGGGTGGAAACATGAAATATTTCATTACTTTCTGTAACACTGTGAAATAAGGTATCTGGCCTTGGTGAGGTAAATGCTGTACATCTTTAAATCCAGTGGATGGTAGTGAAGTTCAATGGTGATGAAACATAGCCAGTTGTGGAAACTGGATGACTCCATTTCACAATCCACATTCACAGGTACCAGTAATCGTCTGGGGCAGCTTACATTTCATTCAAGCCCTTTTTACACAGAGATTGTGCTACAGGGCTGCTGCAAAGTCCCGTCTTTATGCCTCCTTTGCATTTTTACGAAGAACCAAACAACGACGGCATCATGCTGCTCCACTGTGTGATTATACACTGCATCGGAGCTTTTGGGAATCAAAGAGGCATGATGGGCATAACATGTAACACCAGAGAGTCAGCATCTAGTGTGATACAAAACATATGCATTGGCAGCGCTTTCTAAACAACAATTGCCTTGAAGTGTCAGTAATGATAAATTACTTGCGGACTTGCCACTGTTCTTCCTCTTTAAGCTAGCCACTAACTGCTAACAGCTACTTTTACAATCTCCCGCAGTGGTTCACATGCATAACACTGTGCCTAAACATCACACCCATGCCTTTCATGATCTCGTCTTGCAGGCTGTCCTGTTCATACAGACACCGTTTGGACACTGTTACTGCCTCTGGTGGCAGATTAAAGGCGAGACCACTCTGCCCCCCCTCTCCTTGATCGTGCCTTATATACAGAATGGCGAGGTGGCATGATAGGGTTCCCACCTTGAACAGGCAGTGTTAAAGGGTCTTCAGACAACAATTGTTGTGAAACACTCAGGGACAGTATTTTCATGGGAGAGCTGGTATGACTATAACACCATGTGGGAGTTTTTTCTATTATGCAAATTTAAATGGCAATGACTCATGGCAAAAATTCTTCCCTGCAAACATCCAGTTTTTTGTAACAACTATTTTTGATAACAAGTTGCCATTTTCATAATGTTATTTTTGCCTAAGCATTTGATATTTGTACATACATATGTACATGATAAAGTATTTTCAGAATTTTACAAATGTCTGTACAATGAGTGAAAATATTTCCAGTTTTGAAGCACATAAATACACAGCTGACATGATAAGTTTACAGACAGGCACGACCATAGTTTGAAAGACTGTATATAGTGGTTAGGCTTGCAGATTTGCATATCACAGAATACTGGACTTTGGCGGCGGTCTGCGCTCTTTGAGTGCCTCTCTGGTTCATAATTATTCTACCTGAATGATTTCTACTTATCTGCAATCTGGTATTTTCTTTCATCCGAAATGAAAGGGCTTTGAACTGACACAAATACACCAGTTTGGTCTATGGTACCTGACAATCTGTTTTTCTGTTTCTTCTCTTGTGATGTCCTCTGCACATCTTTGTAAGCTGCTTGTTCCTTTTTTTTACAACAACAACAAAATATTTCCATCTTACCTCACAGCCTTTCCTGGACACTGTGGTAAGGTGTGAAATGATTTCTTTGCCAGAGTCTCCCAGGAAGTGAATAATCCTATTGGCTGTATTAGCTGTGCCAGTGACAGTGGAGTGGTTCGCTCTACAGCTGACAGTCATGTGCTGGAAAGATGTGTGGCTGTGTAACCGCAGAAACCTCAGCTGGACAACATCCACGCCAGTGTACTCAAACTATCAGAAACAGAAATCATTCATTTTAAGTCTGAGGAAAAGGATCACTGATGTTACCTGTGCTCAATGTTCCTCAGTCAATCCTCAGATGTGTCTCAGCCTTACCTTGTTTCCACCGTGCTGCTGGCTGAACCACTGGACGGACACTTTTGATTTCTTCTTTTCTGGTTCCCAACTTAACTTAATCTAAAGGATAGAATATTAGTGATATGTTTAAAACCATCAGTGGTACCATCAGATTTAGATATTTACATTGATCAAAAAATATGATTGATAATATCTTTCTTTCCCCAGAGCTATTTTTATTAATAGGTCCACACAGCTTTGGTGAAACAGCTTTTTGTATGCTGCTTCTGACACGTGAAATCTGCTGAAGAATCAATTAATATTCCAAACTCTATATATTATATAAGTATATTGTAATGTAAAAAAACATGGAAACCTTCTCATGTTGTTGCAGTTAAAAACAAGAGATTTTCTATTTCCTTGTAACAAGGACACAAGAAAGTGAACCCATTCCTCACTAGAGCTGGGTTGATTTTGCTGGTCAGTGTTCAAGTTTAACCCGGTTTGATTATATGCAAACCAGCTGAGCCAGTGTTGGTAATTATGACACGTTTTGGAAAATGAAGTAGTTGTCTACATCAGCAACCTGTGCCGATGGTGTCACAGCACTATGTGCAGCTCATACTGCATTAGTAACAGGCAATATGACAAAGTGATCAACATAATATTGCATTTGTCCATAAATGGACTAACAGAGCCACTAGTGTCTGACAGGCCTTGTGCAACCTACTGCTGAGTCGAGGCCAGAAACATGGCAGAGATCAAATTTCAGTAGAGCTAGGAGGGAGGAGGAGTGGCGCGCATTGTGTTTGTTTACTAGTTAATGTGTTTTTTGGGTAAGGAGAGGAGACACTGATGAGTTAGTCTCTCAAGGAAACTACAGTTACAACAAAATGGCAAAATTTTGGATTTGAAGCTGATGAAAGAGGCATTATTACTGGCTACAAGTGACACAGTGCGCCTATTCCTCACACAGTACTTCACTCGCTAACATTAGCTCCTGTAGGTGAGTGTACCTGAGACTGCACAGGGTCAATGCAGGTTGTTCCTCCTGCTGTGAAGTTACAGAATACCCTCACAGCATCATATGGACAGCCTTGATTGGGGTCCATGTAAAAGTAACCTGAAAGATAATCAACTTGAGTGCCCGATTTAATTTGGTATACAATATATTGTCAGAAATTGATTTACATATGAGCCTGTTCAGACCCTCACCATCATTCAGATGTGGGTATATGAGTCCCAGTTCATAGCAGGTGGTGGCAGGGTCATCTTTGGTTCCCTGAGGCCAGCTGAAGGATTCCTCCAACTCATCTACTTCAGACCATCTCTTGGACATCGACCTGGGCCGCTACAGAGAAATCCACCATTCAGACATTCAATCAGCCAAATATCGATCATTATACAGCCCCTTCAGTATGAAGAATAATTCAAAACAAAACTAAATGTAATGTAACGTGAATGAGAAAAAAGCTTGTACCAACTTTTTGTTGTCCTCCTCGTCGTTTTAGGAGGCCGGGTCTTTGTCTGGGTCTTGGCACATTTTTCAGTTTCGATCTTGTATTGGGTTTCGTTGTGGGCCTCAGCTCATTTCTTTGACCTGGTTTTGGCTTGTTTTTTGATCCTCGCCTTTGTGTTGGCTTGCGCTTGCCTGGTGCACCTGGTTTTCCCTGTAAAACAAATGACTTTGCTTGAAGAGCATGGCGCAAACCTTTTTGCAAAGTGAGAAACTTGGATCATTGCAAAGTTGTATTTTTCTGTATAATAAGGAAAGAGGTGTAAGAATAGGCTAAACTAGGCCTGGAACTAGTGACTGTGCCACATTTTATGGCCCCACTGATGTGCTGTCACCATAACGACTTACAACAATCGCCATTTTCTTTTGTACTAATATAAATGACCATTGACCTTACAGTTCAATGTTCTTTCTCTTGATTCCATTTCTATGCGATCAAGGCACTGGTACACCAGCAACTCCTGTGTTCTGCAGAGTAAAATTGTTGTTTTTGTCAAAGGGGTCTGGTGGCTTTAAAGAGATGGATATAACGGCTTCACTTCCCCGTTAGAAAGCGCTGTCAGGCAGCAAGATGAAGTGGTTAAAACATTCTAAATATAGCATACACTTAAAACTGATATGAACTCATTTAGATGGCTAAAATACATTTTGCTGCTGCTGCCCCTGTCCACAGCAGTACATTGTTTAGCTTCTATGGCGCTACTCTACAAGGTCTTACTGGTGGTCCACGCTTGCCCTTCACTCCCTTTAGTCCTCTCCTCCCTCGGACACCTTTCATTCCCTGAAATGCACAAACACAGTCAGACTGTCTGAAGACAACTATGCATATCACTATTTGCAATTAAGGTAAGAATAAATCAGACTAAAAGAAATGAAAGACACTATCATTTTAGGTTGACAATTACTGTCTTCCAAAATGCTTAAATTGAAAACTTTACAGGTAAAATAGGAATTTTAAAAAAGCACTGTGACTACATTACGTCAGGGACGACCCAGAAACCTGCAAACTCATGAAAAACATAAAACGAAAATACCTCACCTCAGTTCCACGCTGACCCTGTTATGAAAAAAGAACACAAAACTTCAGTAAAATGTGTCAGTATATTTTTTTTATATAGTAGTTATATAACAGAATATTAAAGCAACGTACAGCGAGTCCAGGAGAGCCTTTTTGCCCACGTGGACCCCGAGGACCAGTAACCCCCTGTGAAAATCAGACAGTTGATTAATAATTTGCCACTTTTTAACAGTATGAAAACAAAAGTAAAACACAACTCACCTGCTTTCCTTTATGACCTCTTCGACCTTTGAGCCCCTGCAAACCTGGATTCCCCTATGATAAAAGTTAGAAATGTGGTAGATCAGCTTTAAATACCCCCATTTTTTAAATTCAAATTATTTCATATTTCAAATAATTTCAACCAACCTTTAACCCAGGTGGTCCGATTGGTCCCAGTATCCCCATATCACCTGGGAGACCCTGTACGCGAAAAAAGAAGGATGAGAATAGGTTAAAACGATCTCCTTCAACAGTTACAAGACTCTTAAACATTACAGTCACATGGTCTGTCTGATTTCTGCACATTTGTCAGGACTCACTGTGAAATCATAATAATATTAGCAATAATATTTGCAAAAAGTCTTCTATAGTCAGTTCATCTATCAGAGTCAGCATCAGTAAACTATGATGGGCAGAATGTATACAGTACAGAAACATGAAAGGACGAAGTGTGGATTCAATTAATGAACATGAGTGAACATGACATATTCTAACATATTACAAATGTTATAAAAACATATTTTATATCTTATCCAGGTGAGGTGAGGTGGTGCACTGTGTGTTTGACGTTTACCTTAAGACCAGTAATGGCAGACTCGCCCTTGCGTCCTCTCAGTCCTGGAATACCCTGTATCAAGACCAATGATGATGCAGATGTTTACCAGGAAAGATGTTGTGTTAATTTATAAAAGTGATTTTATTTTAATGCTGCTGAACAAACGTAAATACCTTTGGTCCCACTGGCCCAGGTGGTCCTTGTTTTCCTTTTGTTCCAGCTTTACCCTGAGAGACACAAGATGACATCAGTAAGACACATGCTAAAGGAATACTTCATCCTCCAAATTATCATTTGTATGGCAGTTATTCACCCTGTGTTACGATGAATTCTCACATGACTCCACGTAGAATTAAGAACACCAAAAACAGAGAAAATTCTTGATGAACTGGAGTAAGAGGGGGCTGTGCTTAACAAAACTATATGAAAATATCCATTGATAAACTCTCACACAGTTTGTGAAATATAATCCAAATCATATACTCAGTACTTTCACGCACTTACATTTTCGCTAAACAGCATAAATAGCGCAGAGTTACTACTCGTACTTGCCTACGACTGCTTATACAAACATGTTTTAAATAGTAATTCTTTTAGTGAATATGCATGTTTGGGAGGTAAAACTGGATAAATGAGATTTGGAAGAGTTGTGTAAAAGTTTCTAAACAGATGCTTTGACATAGTCCTGCTGTTAAACGTGGCTCCATATGACTTTGATTCATGAAGATTTTTCTCTGTTTTTTGGTTTCTTCATTCACCATGGAGGAATGCAAAAAAAACCCCAAACTGTTTTCTTCACAAATTTGACAAAACACAGGTTGAGTAACTGATATACAAATGATCATTTAGGGAGGTGAAATATTCCTTCAAATACTGTTTTTCTTGGCACAATGAATAACATGATTATCTTAAATTTAAATAAATGGCATGATATTGTACCTTGAACCCTGGTGCTCCAATGTTTCCACTGATCCCAGGAGGTCCATGTTTTCCCTACAACACATGTTTTAAATGTATTTAATACCACAAAATGCATCTGTAGGCTAAACTGGCACAGATATTTATGAATAAGGGAAAAATAAGGAAAAATCCCATTTTACGGTGCAGGGTTGCACATTATCTCCATCTGTTTTGGAGCTTACCATTTTGCCAGCCCTGCCAGGTTTTCCAGGAGCTCCTCTGAAACCAATATCACCCTTTGGGATAAATAAGGGAAGGACTTGATTTAGTAAAAAGGCTGAACAACAGACTAAACTGCAGTATGGTACATTTTTACTTACCGGATCTCCTTCATTACCCACAACCCCTAGTAACCCGTCCAAACCGCTGAGGCCCTGAGAGCAAGATCACAAGACAAGAAACAAAAAAACAATCTTCAACAGATGTCCTCACTTTAACCTTGTTGTGAGCGGGAATACAACTATGTCATAACAGTGTATGTTCAAACTTTTGGTTGATTTCAGGTAGCAGTGATGGATTGGGTGATACATGTGTGTATTTTATTTGTCAAAAGGGATACTTGCGGGTTTTCCAGGTCTTCCAGCAGGTCCTGGTCGACCCAGTGGGCCTTCAGCTCCCTACAGAACACACTTCATTACTTCAACAGACTAAGACTGTGAGGCCCAGGATAAACTTTAATTGTGCAAAATCATCATGAATAATCAGAATTCAGTCATTGTTGCATTCTTTGTAGTAAAAGGTATACTACGCGGGACTGTCAGTTACTGTTTGTACATAGCTCGCCTGTAAAAATTGAAAGTACAAACTAACCCCAGATTCACTCTTGTTTGGTGTTACGCCTCACCATATTTGTGTTTTTTCTGCACTGTCTCTCTTGAATGCCTGCTGCTTACAGTCTGGCACCTGGTCAAAACCTTGTTATAAAGCTTGACCCATAAACGTCCTGAACACAGAAAATAAGAGGGAAATAATAAAAATCTCGGCAGAGGGCAGAAAAATACACTGCCATACACTGTAAGTAGGTCACAAGTTAGGATAGAGAGGGATTAGTGTTACTTCAGTATGAGTCTTTGTGTTGGTTTTTAGGAAAACCTGCATAGTATGTCTTTAAGTGGCATACAGTGCATTGCTCAGAAATTGTTTGGTGGATTTTAGATCTATCCAGATATGCTAGTACAGAGGTATCTGCCTTGTTTGTAGATATTAACTCATACAACAAACATTTGTCTTGGGGTATCTGGACCAGAACAATCATATCTGATTTTATTTGAAAATCTATTTTTAGATTAGACACAACTCACAGTTTTTCCAGGAGCTCCTTTGTTTCCTTTCCTTCCACGCTGGGCTCTTTTTCCCTTTATAAAGACATTATTTCCATGATGACAACTTTGTTTCATTTTTATTCTGTTGTAGATATTCATCTGAGCTGAGCAGTGCCTTCCTCTTACCTTTGCCCCCCGAATTCCTTTAGTGCCTGGAAGACCGGGAGGACCAGCAGGCCCAGGTCGACCTTTAGCACCCAAAGTGCCGATGAACCCGAGCTTCCCCACTGTCCCCTAAAAAAATACAGTCACACACTTAAATGATATCATAACATGATCTTTGTTTACTGAAGACATAGACTATTGGAACTGATAAAATACCAGAACATTTAGAAACACTGAATGAGTTCAAACATGTTATTTTACCGTTGCGCCTCTATTCCCAGGTTCTCCTCTTGCACCACTTTGACCTCTAATGCCCTGGGGATTAATGAAGGAGACACTGCGTCATTGTGGTAACATTTTTATACGCATCTCTACATATTCTTCTCCAGACTAGTTATGCAACACATAATGACGTCCCACCATGGGTCCTTTGATGCCTTGAAGACCGGGCTTGCCAGCCTCACCATGACTGCCCTGAATTACACAAACACACAACAAAGATGATATTAAATGAACTAAGTGAACCCCTTCAGTTCGACAGATTACAATTTCAGCATTGAAGCATTTCACTGTGTCAGAATGAATGAATGGTACATTACACCTTTGGTCCAGGCTTTCCAGTTTTTCCCTCAGCACCTCTCTTGCCTGGCAAACCCTGAAAGAAATTAATAAAGAGAAATTAAAAATGAGAAATAAGGAATAAAACAAGATCAGGGCTTAAAGATAAAGATACATCTGGTAACTTTTATGAAAATAAATTTGTGTCATATTTACTGAAACCGTCACTTTATTCTGAGAGAAGTACATGAGACAAACACTGTAAAACTTCTATTAAATGCCCAGTCCCTTTTACTAGCCCCGTGTGGCGACACATTTTGACAAATAAACACCTGTCTTAATTAGATGCCTGGTCTGGTTGCCAAGCTGCTCATTTTTTAGTAGAAGTTCTTCAGATGTATAAAACAGGGTTGTTGGTTACCTCAAATAATGTGTTCATTCCTCGATTACCCTGTAAGTTATTCATATTTATTTAGTCCATAAAAGTCCTCAGATCAAAAGAATCAAAAGGGGTTTTTTTTAATAAAAATAAATCCAAGTTGTGAGTATTGTTTTAACAGGATAAAGTGGTCGGTTGTGTTGGTATGCCTGGTGCCGTAAACCTTGAGTGCCGTAACTCTCCACTCTCTCTGATGCACTGTCTGACGGTTGCCTTTGTCTCACCTAGAATGTTTTCAGAAACATATTTCAGTGTACTGTTTAGCTGTAAAATGAGAAAGTGGGCTAAGTCACAAACTTTCTCATTTTACAGTGAAACAGTACACTAAAATTTGTTAGTGAAAACAGTCGAAGCGAGAAAGGCACAATGCATTAACAGAATCTTGATTCGTATTTGATCAGTGCTGCCTAGTTTAACAGTTTGATCGCAATTCTCAAGCAGTGTTTGACATAACTGACAACTTTGTTTGAGATTTCTCATCTCTGATTGGTTGTTTTTGTTCACATGCAGTAAGGCCATCAGAAATGCTACAAGGCAAAATAATGGGCAGAGAAGCATGATCGGGGTTTTTTTCACAGATTATCTGTCTCATTTAGTGCTGCGTGAATTTAGTGACAGTGTTATCAATTATAAAAAAAGTTGTTTTTTTTTTATGAAAGTTACCAACTGTAGCTTTAAAGAGAATACCTCACATGCAAAATGACTATTTGTGTATCAATTACGTAGCAGTTCATTATTATGTTACCTTGAATTCATGAAGAAAACATTTTTCTTGTAGCCTCCAGAGTGAACAGAGAATCCAACAAAAGGCAAACATTCTTCATGTATTAAAGTTAACAACGACCAGGTCTAACAACAGCAAAACTGTATCACAACATCCTTATACAAAGTCTCACACAACTCCTGCAGTGTAATCAAAGTCTCATAGTTTTGCTGTTGCTAAACATAATCTCTATTGACTTCACTTGATTAAAAATGTTTGCCTTTTTTAAGATTCTTCATTCACTGTGTAGGCATGGAAGAGATGCAGTTTTCTTCACAAATCTAACATAACACTATGTGAGTAATTTATATACAACCGGTAATGCTGTGGGTACAGTATTATTTTAGGTTAAGTCATGTTTTTCATGGCAACCAATTAATGAAAAGCAGTTTTATGCACAGTATATACAAATCTTAATGTACACTAACATTGATTTTTCATTGAGGTGAAATGAAACACATGCTGATAAACTGCTTTTGTTGCCATCTAGTGGTTGAAACTTTTAGTACAGTGTTACATATATTACATTCCAGATCAGAGTTGCCTGGACATAACTAGGTGGAAATGTTCAGTGCACAGAAGTCAACGTTAATGTTTTATAATGCAATAAAATGAGTGGAAGAAAGTGTGGAATTTCTCTTGAATATTATGTGATAAATATGCTAATGCAACAATAATACATATTCTTTTTTTGCACTGTAAACAGTGCACTTGGTGCATTTGATGTAATTCACTGCTCACGCATTGTAGGTTTTATGTCTAAATGTGACTACTGAATGTATGTGTTGAATCTGTCTGCTGCAAACCAAATCGCCATCCAAGGCACAAATTAATAAAGTGAAGTGAAGTGAAGTGAAGATAAGCTTAGTAACACATACTGGTGTCGATGGTCCAATTTGTCCAGGTGGACCTATTCTGCCAGGAGGGCCCTGGAAAGGGAAGGCATACAATTCACAGTGTTTACTTCTAGCTGTGTCTTATTGAAACAAAAGTACATACAGCATCTCTTATAAAAATCCCAACTATATATGGAATACAAATATATGTGTTAGTAACCACATGAAACTTGACACAAAAAGGCAACATGGCTTCAAGCATATGATACATATATATCTAACATGAAGCTCATCATGGGTGGCACGGTGGTGTGGTGGTTAGCACTCTCGCCTCACAGCAAGAGGGTTGCCGGTTTGATCCCGGGCGTGGGAGCCCTTCTGTGCGGAGTTTGCATGTTCTCCCCATGTCAGCGTGGGTTCTCTCCGGGCACTCCAGCTTCCTCCCACAGTCCAAAGACATGCAGATTGGGGACTAGGTTAATTGATAACTCTAAATTGTCCGTAGGTTTCCTCCCACAGTCCAAAGACATGCAGATTGGGGACTAGGTTAATTGATAACTCTAAATTGTCCATAGGTGTGAGCGTGAATGGTTGTTTGTCTCTATGTGTCAGCCCTGCGATAGTCTGGCGACCTGTCCAGGGTGTACCCTGCCTCTCACCCAATGTCAGCTGGGATAGGCTCCAGCCCCCCCGCGACCCTCAAGAGGATGAAGCGGTTAGAAGATGAATGAATGAATGAATGAATGAAGCTCATCATGACTGTTATTAGTCATCACCATACAGCATTTCAGACATCACTGACGATCAAAGAATCTTTATGTGTTACTAACAATGTGTCCCCGCAGCCCCTTCTGGCCTTTCGCCCCTGCTGCCCCAGTGTTGCCCCCTGGTCCGAAAGGTCCAGACATGCCTGATGGACCTTTGGTGCCTGGCTCACCCTGTGAAAACATCATCATCATCATCATCATCATACATTTCAGACTCTTGACAAAACTTTCTGCATGCACTTTGCAAACTTTGACCATCATTGCTTCTGACTGATGAATACGACTGACCTTGAGCCCTGTAACTCCTTGTTTTCCTCTGTCTCCTGGTGAACCCCTGTATC
This sequence comes from Epinephelus lanceolatus, assembly GCF_041903045.1. Taxonomy (NCBI): domain Eukaryota; kingdom Metazoa; phylum Chordata; class Actinopteri; order Perciformes; family Serranidae; genus Epinephelus; species Epinephelus lanceolatus. The sequence goes on from NC_135739.1 coordinate 18,855,097, forward strand.
CCTGCAAATGAGGGTATGATGGTGAAGACTGGGCAGAGGGGGCACATTTTCCTTTTTAATTCAAACTTCAAATATATTCGGTGCACCACAGTGGGTCTCAGAAGTCTGTATCAATATTTTAGACATCAGCGGCTGCAAGGCTACCTGACTTTTAGATTCTGAGGATTATTCTGGTATATTTTCAGAGCAGAAACAGTCAAGAATGCAGATGGCACTGTCCTGCGTCACTATACAAAAGTAACAGGGGTTATACAATATTCTAATAAACTGTCCTCCCACCTGTTTCCCCGGTGGGCCCTTTGCACCCTGTGGCCCTTTGTTGCCTCTGTTGCCCTCAGCTCCTTTTGGCCCTTTCTGTCCAGGAGGCCCAGTGCTTCCCTTTTCACCCTGAAATGTACATAAAACAAATGGTTTCCCAAGTTTCATTGATGCATCTATGTTTCATCTACATACAGGGTTCTGCGGGGTCATGAAATTCCTGAAAACTTTAGACAAACTCTTTTCCAGGCCTGGAAATGGTTTGGAATTAACAGAATGTGTTAGATATTTTAAAATGTACATTGTTTTGGATATTGTATAAAATATGCTCATAAAAATCCCAAAACGTCTAACGTTACATGAAATACCTTTCCTGCATTACTAATTTGACATCTAGTACCACAATTTGTGGAGTGGAGTTAGCAAGTGCTAGTAGTTTGCTTATCTAAAAATGCCTGGGAAGTGGGTGTTTAATGATGTATGGCTGTATTGCTTAATCTACTTAAATAAAGTCATGGAAACTGGGTAAAATTGTTTAGTTTATCCACCGTTTTGAAAATAAAACGATGCACTTACAAACTGACATTTACTCACAAAAATGCCTTTCTGTCCAGTTGGCCCCTCAGGTCCCTTCAGTCCAGGTGCACCCTAAACACAAAAGCACTGGGTCACACGTACACATGATGAAGCTTATCATAAAGCTCAATCAAGCCTACAGACTGCATTGGCCTCTTATCCTGTGTTTTTAGAAAATCAGACCTTTTAGTGCCTTCGCATTCAGTTCAGTGAGAAAAGATATAAATCAAATCTGTGACAAACACAGTCTAATCAATCTACCTCCTCACCATCGAGACCAGCAACTCCCTCCTGCCCAACAGTTCCTCTGGATCCCTGAGAAGATGACAGAAACAACTGAGTGACGGATCAACAAGCTGATTGTTTCTGAAGTGGTTTCACAGACCACTCCATCACTTCACTACTCTGTATGCAGTAAAAGAAGCTTTACCTTATCTCCTTTGACACCAGCTGATCCGGGTGGTCCTTGAGGTCCATCTTTACCCTAGATGTAAAAAGAGCAAAGCAACAGTCACACAAAAAAGCCTTCCAACGAGTGCTGAAGGAAGACAAACTCATCTTGCTGAGCTTGGTGCTTGGAGAACTAAGTTTTGTGCATCTTAAAATATGTTTGCATTTGAGTATATTTACAAATAATCAGGGGTAACTTCGGGTCAAGTGTCTTGCTCTAGGACACTTAAACAGGCAGAGCCAAGCCAAGCCTCCAACCTTGGGATTAAAGGACAACTCACTGTACCTCCTGAGCCTAATTCCATGATGTCTGGGTGATTCTGATGAGGCTCCTAACAAGTTCCCCTATTTCAAAGAGGATGAATGGCGCAGACCATGAAAATGAATCTTGAATCTTGTGTTGTAGCATGATTAAGTTTCCTAGAAAATCTTAATGCAATCAGGATGACACTGAGGAGCTCAAATTACCACAGTAATCTACGACATCCTGGATCATCACTTTGACAACAGAGCAACCTGATCTGATGACTAACCCAAACTCTTGCCCCATGCCAAACTGGAAAGAAAGAAACTCATTCACACTTGTTCAGTGTTTGATCTTTTTCCATGCCTAACATTTTGACTTGTCAAACAAAAGTGTGATTAAGAATATTAAGCCTGGATCAGTGCAAAGCACACTGACAACAAAAGCTTGAAAATAAACTTACTGGGTAACCTGGAACTCCAAGTGGGCCAACTGGACCTTGTGGCCCCTGGTTACCTGGAAGGCCACGGGGCCCAACCTCACCCCATGGTCCAATGTTACCCTGGATACCCTGGAGGAAAAAACATGTACTCAGTAAAACAAGATATGTAAATATCTTTTGTATATCAAGACAAATTTCAGGTTTTGTTTGTATGTCATTCAAAACATCTCAGTCGGCAGATAAGCTATGTTTCCCAACTAAACCCAAGCTTTCTGGGAGGACAATGAAAAACCTCAACACAAAAGAGGGAAAAACAATCTTGTAAGCTACGCTTATTGTTGCTTCAAGAGTTCTTCGTACCAAGTGGGACTGACATACAGATGAGTGTCATCTGCAAAGAAGAGTTAAGAAGTGTAGCTGTAGTTGTAAAAAAGCTATTAGAAGAAGGCCAAAGAGGTCAGTCAATGATCAATTAAATACATTCAGTAAATGCTATGAACAGTAAGTATGATGCAGGCATATGCTCAAGACTAAGGGCGCAGTGACACATGAAATTGACATTGGTGAATATTCGCCTCCTGTCCACAAATCCGTCAGATTTGCTTAGTTTTGTATCAAAAAAATCAAACACTGTTTTTCATTAGAGGACTTGTAAGGACAATATTTTAATAATAATCAGAAGCTGACTTAATGAATGAGGAAGTAAAGGACTGGAGGGATCGAATGAATGAAAACATCTTACAGGAGATCCTCTGTATCCCTGTGGTCCAGGCATGCCCATCTCACCCTGAGCACAGAAAACAATCACTTAATAACATTCATATGAGGACATAAAGCAGCAAGGATGCTATATAAACTACAGCAGTGAAACTAATAACAGGAAAACAATCACTTACTGGGCGGCCTTGTTTCCCCCTTGGTCCCTCCTCACCTCTCTTACCCTTCATGACAAATATAACAAGGTGAACACCACATTACATTTCAAGATGTAAACCATGATGGAGTAACCAAGTGAACAAATTTGTCCAACGTGACAAAATGATCCAGTTTATAATGTTGACATATTTTGATAAAAATGCAAGCATTGACAAACTTGGAATTGAAGAATACCTTTAAGCCTTCACTTCCTGGAAGCCCTACTGGGCCCTCTTTACCTTTAACCCCCTAAAGGAAACCAACAGCATCCATCATGACATCATCATGCCTACATTCAGTTATTCCAAGAGTCTGCAATGTAACTTCCTAAAACTAAAGATGGTTATTTTCTAACTCACTCTCTCTCCTGGTTTTCCTGGTGTCCCCTTCATCCCTCTGCTCCCTTCTCCCTGTTGATTGATACAAATGCACAACTACATAAATCATCATATTCAGTCAGCACCACACATAATCTGAGATGCTGAGTAACCTACACTCTTAGAAATAAGGTTTCCAAAAGAGTTCTTCTTGAGGGTTTAAGACTCTACCTAGAACCATTTGCTTCTGTAGATCCCTGTTTTTAAGAAAGAGTTCTTCAACAATTGTTAGTAAGACTAAAGCCTTCTTTCCACCAAGTAGTCCTGTTCCGTTTGGTTTGGTACACATTAGAACAGCTATTTTTGCATTTCTGTGGTGAAAATTTGTGGATGGTACCAACTGAACTGTAGTTTTGTTTACCATCCCCATTTGTCATGATCCCACTGTTGGGGTACCTAACACACTGATCCAACACTAAAAGGTTGAGCTAGAGACAAAGCAGTCCATTGATTGGTTAATAGAGTGCTCCCAGGACAATGTTTTTCTGTAGGCCAACGCGGAAGTTAGCATTGCACTGGTTCCCCCATCAAAAAGCCTGTGGGATATTTCCACTGGATTTTGGATTATTGCTGTAAATAAGCTCTCTGACAAACGAACGTTTAGGATACTTGCATGTTTTGTTTAGCAAGATAATCTTCACAAATGAACAGCATTTTCATGATTATTGAAGCCTTAATGCAATTGCCAGACGTAAAAAGCTAACATTAGGCTATAAGCGAACTATGCTACGGTCACATGACCTGACATCGGCATCATAACAAGACTGTAAAGCCGTGTTCGGCGTGGCTAGGCATGATGATGTTCAATAGTCTCATTTAGCCACTTGTTAACAACCGTTTTTTTAAGCTTCAAAGTTCATGAGTGGAGTATATACTGATTCATTTGATGTCATAGAACAAAACGACAGACCTTATTTCAGGCATCTTACCAAAAATCCATTCAAAACACCCACTGACGAGGGATACATGAGTGGTAAAAGGCTAATTTCTGGGTTTTAGGACTCATTCCTGGCAGACTCTATGGAGAACCGTCACTCTTGCTAAGGGGTAAGTTTTGGCTGGTTTTGAAGGTTATGTAACCTCTGTTCATACTGAGGCAAGTTTTACATAAATCAGGGTTGGGTTGCGTACAGTACTAAAAGTACTATGGCGGATGTTTTTGGTGGAAACATGGCTTTAAGGGTTCCATTGAGAAACCCCTTTTTAGAAGAAAAAGTTCTTTAACCACTTGAAAGTTTGGGTGTTAAAAGTTACTTTATTAAACCTTTTTTAAAGGTTCTACTGGGAGCTAAAAGGGGTATTCTCTAGGGACAAATCAAAGAACCCCATATGGTTCTAGTTAGCACCTTTATTAACAACAACAGAAATGTGATCTTGTTTCATTAGGGTTAAAACAAAATCACATTTCACTCCAAGAAACAAAGGTGATTAACACTCACACTCTTCCCTACAGGTCCTTGGAGGCCAGGAGCTCCTGTTTTACCAGGCAACCCCTGTGGAAGATATTTAGTAGTGTATCAGTTATTTGTGACGCTGTGAGACGAGCAAATCTACTAATCAGTGTTTTTCATCAAACTCACTTTTGGTCCTGGAGGTCCAGTGTCCCCATTCATTCCATTTGCACCAATGGGTCCCTGGTAGAAAGATCATATCTTATCACTGTTCCTATCATGGTCATCCCTTGAATAGTCCAGCTAAAGGGTAATTTATGACAAATATGGACCCCTAGCTTTAAAAGGAGAACAAAAATTTAAACTTAAAGGAAATACCTATACTGTGGCTGGCTGATTGAGCTTCATGATTATGGTAAACTCATCAACAGTTTTTATTAAGTTCATGCTGTATATCTCCATAAATACAAAAACCATGATGAAAGCATCACACACTCTAATTATGAATTTGTAAAACCCAGTCCAGCGTACACAACATGATAGAGAGCCCTTTCTCATATGGAGGCCATAGCTACATTTACATAACCATGGAGTTTATGAACTCTATGAGGTGACAAGCAATTGGACAAAGTCAGAAATACAAATGTTGACATATTGCTGGTCGGTCTTACCCGGGCTCCAAGAAGTCCATCCTGTCCCCTGTTTCCTAAATAACCTTGAAGTCCCTAAGATAGGACACATCTTTAAGAAGGTTTTTTTCCTTTCGGGTGAAATATATGACACATTATTCATTGACCAACACTTAAAATTACAGCCTCAAAATTTCAATAATTTTACTTGACAGTCTCCTTCACCTTCAGGCCTTTAGGTCCCGTCACTCCAATGACTCCAGGCATTCCCTACACAAAAGGTTTACACATATGAAACACATGGTCTCATTAACATCTACAATAGCAGCAACTTGAGGGACACAGTTTAAAAAAGACTATCAAACAGACACATAAATGGAAAACGAATGGTTGAAATTAGTTTGTCTGGGCTACATAAATCAACATGAAGTCAATCTACAAATTCAATTGTAAAGATAGGGATATAATAGAGATTAAATGTTTGAACTGGACACCGTCACAGTCACATAAGGACAGGATAAGAAACGTAGCCACATAGGAACCTTAATACCAGGCTCTCCTTCACGTCCTCTCTCTCCAGATTTTCCCATCTCTCCCTGCAAATGGTTAACACAATTACATAATTAGTGTGGATTTAGCACAATGATCAACATCTAGAATAAATTTAAATCTCCAGTCACTCATACTCACAATTGGACCTGGCAACCCAGAAAATCCAGCTCGACCCTCTCGACCCTTTGATACGAAAAATGATCAGAATTGATTACAATGTAATATCCACACTAGCATTACTTCATCAAGTGAAACAGGATACTACATTCATCACCAGCTGCCACAACGTAGCAACAGCTCGTAGTGTTTTCAGCTTGTGAGTCTGTGTGCGTCATTATGTCCTCTGAAACCTATTTTGGCAGAAACTACTACAGAGGTGGTTTTGTTTATTTTGCCAGATGTTTATATGTCTGTCTGTGGACAGATTTTATTAACATGATAACATCACAACCATGCAAAATAGAGTCATGAAACTTTACAGGTGTGTAGCTGAAGGTGTGTAAATGAAGACTGACTTAAAATATGGGTGTGGTCTAAGCAAGGGGGTCAAAAGTGGGTGTTTGTGTGTGTGTGTGTGTGTGTGTGTGTGTATGTGTGTGTTTGGGGGCGGGGGTTTGGAAGTAGGGAAGGGGCCATTGCTGCCACTACTTTACACCCCAGGCCCACATTTGTTTTAAGTCGCGGATTGGCGTATTGCAGCAAGATGGCTCTAGTGACACCTCTGGTGACTTGAGTGTATATTTGTATCAGTATTGGACTACATTACTACAAACTGTTGTGTATATATGGAATATGACCACATTTATTATGGGTTATTTCTGCCAAGTTGCCGCTATCTGACATATTTTACAAAAATTCCCTCTTTCTCATCAACATCAGTGACCAGTTAATGTGAAACTAGTATTCTATATATATTCTGCACAAATATTAAAGTGAGTGATATTGATATTTTATCAATTTTACACTAACCCCACATGTACTAAAGTACCCAGCATCAATTTGTCCTACCTTGCCGCCCCGAGGGCCAGGAACTCCTTGAATACCATTTGGTCCTCGATCTCCCTACAAAAACAATAAAGAAACAAACATGTATATGCTCTAATTCATTCACACAAATGCACAATTTTACAAACATGATTCGTTCAACTTTCTCAAAACCGACCTTCGGTCCATCTTTTCCCTGCTTCCCTTGCTCCCCCATGATACCATCAAAACCCTACGACAATGATGACAGGTATAAAAAAAACTTGATTATTACAGTTGCTATATTGTTAGTGAAATGTCTTTATTCATCACACTTATTTCACTCACACTGGGTCCAGGAGGTCCTGGTGGCCCTGTTGGTCCTCCAAGTCCCTCAAGTCCCAAAGGGCCTCGATGCCCCTTTAACCCTTGTTTACCTGGAGGCCCTGGAAGTCCCTGTGAACGAACACAACAGGACGTTGAGCTGAGTGATCGGGTCAATAAACTGATCAACAATCAACTGAACAGATTGACAGGAAAGATCAAACTCACCAGGTCTCCTTTAAACCCAGAATCCCCCCTCTCACCTCGCTTGGCTTTAGACCCCTGGAAAAGGAAAGTGCACACACACACACACACACACACACACACACACACACACACACACAAACAAACACACGCAGACAAAAAACATCTACACATTTAGCTCAGTACTTAGAGTAACAGTATAGCAGCTTGATGTGGTTAAAATCATTAAATATTGCCATATATTATAATTGACATAAACACTTTAGCTGCAGTCAATACTGAAATTGCTTTAAGTAATCTTACTGGATCACCTGAGGGTCCAGGCTTTCCTGGATTCCCATTGGCTCCCTGAAATGAGATGGAAAAAAGCTCCAACATGACAAACTCACAACAGCACATCTGAGTTCATATCTTTTCTAGTTATTAATATTGCGTGTGCAGAGGAGGTACATTTAGTCCAGGTGGTCCAGGTTCCCCTATGTCCCCTTCATCTCCTCGATCTCCCTGGTGAAACACATAGACCACAGATGACAAAGTGACCTTAAAATGATGGCTGCAACCTACTGCTTAACTGTTCCTGGTTGTTTTTACATAAAGTGTACTCACAGGGTCTCCTTTAGGACCTGGAGGTCCATCTGGTCCTGGCCTTCCCTGTGAAAAAAAACCCCAAGATGTTTTCTTTATTCATAATTTTTTGTCTTCATGTGATAAAATTGTTATGTATGAGTCCTCTATGTGGAGAGCTTTTCACAAAGAGACAGCCACTAATTTTCCAACCAACTTGGTCAAACAAACATTTGCATCAAACTAAAGCACATTATTGGTCACAACTAAGGAAAAGTCAAATAATAATCTTCATCTGGAATGCACTTCCTGTTGATATACAATCATCAATTTCTGTATCCACTTTGAAAAAACATTTAAAAACACATTTTTTAGGATGGCATTTTATGAGCTTGCAATGTTATTTGTCTGTATATGTATGTATATATATATATATAGATTCACGTGAAGCTTGTGCACAGAGCTTGTGTACAGGTATATTTATATATGTGCCCATTTGTGTGAATGCATGTTCATATTTATGTATATGTATTTGCCTTTATCACCTTGTTTTTGCTTCATTTACCTGGTTTTATTGTCTTGTGAAGCACTTTGTAACATCTGTTTTGAAGTGTGCCAATTAAGTAAATTTCCTCTTCTTATTATTATTATTTTCCTTGAAAAGGACAAAATTTTGTCTCATATTTGTGACGACATGCCCTGCCCTTATGTGTTTTATCTGCGTCTCATTGTCTCCCTTGTCTTAGAGTATTTAAGTCCCTGTCTTCCCCTCCTCTGTTGCCAGATTGTCTTTACGAGAATGCTGGAACACTCACTCAAAGGTAGTGTTTCTTGTGAGTGTGTTTTTGACTGAGTTTGCCTTTTACCACCCTTTTGCCTGTTGATTTGGATACCTTTGCCTGTGGTACTGATCACCCTTGTACTGACCTGAGCCGGATTAAAGACCCTGAACTTTTATCTGCATCTGAGAGTCTGCTTTGTGAGTCCATCTCTAGTTTATGCTTGACAGTGTTGTGGCTAAAGCTACACAATCTTTGGGCCGAAATAACATTTGCTGTTCATGCATGTTAAATTGTTGTCTTTACTGTAGAACACTTTATTGTTGTACTTGTGGTCAGATGCTTGACTTGTAAATATTTACAAAATGAGGCAGCTATCATTAACTTGGTAGATCAGTCAGTATCAGCCATGGATATTCATAGACATAGAAATGTGCCATGGAATCATGTTTATTTTTATTTTTAATATATCAATAAATAAATACAGAAAAAAAATAAAGAAAGCAAACAAGCAGATAAAACAAGCATATATTTTGGCGGGTGACAAATGTTGCTGATGACACTCTGCCTGGTTGCAATTCAATAAGCAGGAGATGAAACGCTGCCAAATCTTGCAAACTTCATTTCCGTTTAGTGCGCAACAGCCATGTTTAAGCTTAGACAACACTACCCTGTCAAAATGCGCACACTACGCAAGGGGATACATAGTGTATGCAGTGTACTACATTTAAGTGCACTAACATAAGTATTGGATTTGAGACACAGCAACTGGTTCTGTTCTGATTCTGTGGCACTATGGGACTAAACACTTCAAAAGGTTTTGTTGTACCTGAGGTCCACGGACACCAGGAAACCCAGCCACTCCATCAGGACCAGGCTCTCCCTTAAGAAACACATGTATATGTACAGTTTAGACTTTTATTAAGGTAAGTAAAGGTCACCATTACTTGGTCTCTGTGAGAAAGTCTGTAAATGTCTTGTCACCTGTGGTCCAATCACTCCTCTGGCACCATGTGCACCTTGATGACCCTGATAACATAAAATATTGTTTCATAAATATCTTTGTCAATGTGGATTACAACTTGATCAGCTAGTTGTTTACTTACTGGAGGTCCTTTAACTCCTGAGACACCTTTTACTCCGCTGGGGCCCATTTTGCCCTGAGCAGAGGACACACTTTAATACTTGCACTTCTTAATTCAATATTATTTCAGTATTTAATCCAACATCATCATTTTATCCATTTTATGAAGACAGCGTTAGAAAACTTACGGGTGGGCCTGGTGGTCCACTGAAGCCTTGAGCTCCAGTCTCTCCCTGAGAATGATCAGCAATGTATCAAACAAGAATATCAGCGTAATTAAAAGCCCCAAATACTGACTGATAATAAAGATGATTGTTATTTATATAGATATGGATAATTGACACTGACCAGAGGTCCTGATGGTCCAGGAAAACCAGAAGGACCCCTGGCTCCAGGTAGTCCCTGTAAAAATGCAACAGTTCAGATGTCAAGTGCAGAAACTCACAACAAAAAGTAATTGTTTTTAGCACAGTAAAAAAAATGTGTATTTGAATTTGCACTTTACAGTGATTTTATGATGATGATGCCACGAGGGGTTTGTCAGCGGCTGAGGCACAGTCCTCCATATCGTAGTGCCCCTGGGCAAGATAATGAACCCCAAACTGCTACTGATAACTGCAAGGTTCATTATCTTGCTGTGTTATCAGTGTGTGATTGTGAGTGGGTGCATTTATCTGATGAGCAGGCAGCACCTTGGACGGTACTACCAGTGTACGAATGGGTGTGTGAATGTGTCATTGTGGCATGACGTGCCAAAGGTGCTATATAAATTTAAGTTTCAATTTGAATCATAAAGTCATCCATACTTACTATATAGCCAGGGACACCAACAACGCCTCTGACTCCTTTATTTCCCTGGTTACAGCAAAGACAGGAAAATCAGAAACACATATAGCAGCCCTCTACTACTGACAGAGATGTGTGTATGTAGTGAATGATGAATCTGACCTTATCTCCTTTTTGTCCTCTGTCTCCCTGCGGTCCAGCCTCACCATCATAACCCTAAAGACAGAGAGAAAGTGGTTTGACAAACAAATTTAAATAAAATGCTCCAGTCCAGCAACATAGTGACAAATTTACTAAAGAACAAAAATACCAACACTCCTGAAATACCCGCTGTTAACAATCTGACAAGTAACTAACTAAAATAGTATGAGAGGTAGGCAAGGTAGATACATAGATACGCATGTATCCATAATTTCAGTCCCCATAACATTAAAAGTCCAGGCCACTCTTACCCACTCACCCAGCTCCCCTTTGCTGCCCTTCTCTCCTTTGTAGCCTTGGGGACCCTATAGCGACAAGCACAAAGAATGCGACTGCCCTTACACGTATGGATGAAAACTACATATAACAAGGTATTAAAGGCCTGTTTGACAGCATTACAACTACTAAAATACACATATATTTTATATATCTGTCAGTGGTTTTACCTGTTCTCCAGGTAAGCCTGGAGGGCCTGGATCACTGTCCTTTCCTGGGGTCCCATCTCTCCCAGGTCGGCCTTGGGGGCCTGGCAGACCCTGTGGTCCAGGTTTGCCCTGAGGTACAACACAAGATGCAGTTGCCCTGGTCTCATGACAACTTTTACTGAGGAAAAACTTCTCACCCAGAATTCCTACAATTACCAGCTAATACATCCAGGTATTCCAGCAACTATCCTGAGCAACCACTTCATTATGATATGGCAACACACCTCAATACCTGAGGAACGACCTCACAGTAAGTCACAAATGCAGTTACTCAATCCACCATAACAACCACCTTCATAGACCGAATTAAAATGTTTGTTTACAATAACTTTATAGAGGTAGAACACGCTTTACAGACATGAAATCAAGGGGCAAATGCTACCTCAATTCGTTGGTTTATAGCCACCTAAAAAAAGGCCTATCTAAAAAAAAAAACAATATCAGTTTAGGTGTACACCATATTTAGAGTATTTTCCACCGCTTTACTTCGGCATCGATTTCCAATGGGGAGTTGAAGCCATTATCTCACAGCCACCAGATTCTGCTAACATGGGAGGTGCTGGTCTACTGCCGCCTCGATCAGTTTGTATATAAAGCTGTGAAAAAATTCCACATATAGTGTGCACTTAAACTAATAGATTATTTTAAGGTGGGTCTTTTTAGGGTGGCTAACATACATTTTGCTGCTGCCTCTGTCCATAGCAATACATTGCTTAGCTCCCTAGTTGGTAGATTTGGTTTATCAAAGACACCAGCAAGGCAACACAATACATAAAATAAGCACAGCAGAAATGTCAGGCAGGTCGGAAAACTGTAATTATTAACCATGATATTTCTTTAAATGTTGTAGTTAGGGCCGAAAATGAAAACAGAAAAAAACAAGTTTAGCAAATTCGCTTATCTCCCCAACTGAAATCAATTGCCAGCTGTGATTGTTGTCCTTACAGCAATGATTCCGTCCATACATCCTATTAACTCTCTTGAAATGCTAAGCAACCACACCTAACACCCTAGCAACTGCCTAGCAACACTGCAGCAACCAACCTCTGGTAATTGTTTGCTTAATCAGCAGAACAGTACAAATACAGTTCATTGAGAAGCTTTGGCCTTTTGTAGTTTCATATTACATTGTCACAACCTGTACATATTGCTCCATACTGTTCTACATATATCAGGCAATGAGTTCAGTGTAGAGTTTTTATGGCAAGAAGAGCTGAGACTAAGTAATGTACTGTAGCATTACCTCTCTTAATGTCTGACACTTAGAGAAGTCTAAATAAGCCTTATCAATGTAGTGTATGATGGAGTGAGCCCATAAACTAGCAAAAAGAGTCTGATAAGATGCAAATCAAGTGGAGATACCTACGATTTCCCCTTGAACTCCTTTTTGTCCTTGCTTCCCAGGTATTCCAGGTGGCCCCTGGAATACAAAATTTGCCACAGGAGTCATTTTATAATCTTTCAGATAGCTGTTTAAATTTTGCCTTCTCGAGTAATCACTTTTGTGTACTTACAAGTGGTCCGTCATCTCCAAGAGGTCCAGGAGGCCCCTGAGGCCCCCTAAGTTTCTGGAGATTAAAAAAAACAAAAACACATTGTCTTATATTTCAGTCACAACATGTCCTACATGTTTTGTTTTTTTTTTTTACACTAAACTGTATTTACACTATAAATAAAGTTATGATACATTATGTTGTTGGAGTTCTGAGCTGCTGTGCAGGATTTTGACTAACTTGTATTTAGGGTTGCAGTGATAAGGTATTAAGGATTAAGGTATACTGCAATAAAAGTTGACAGTTATCATACAGTATATATTTTGCTTATCTATGATACTGAAAAAAAGCAACTAGATGGAGAATCTCCCCTTTATTTTAGTTATTTTCTAAGGGAGACTTTTTACACAAACTTCCATTAACAAAATGGTATCAAGTTTCAATTATAGTGATAAAACATTTGTCGACCCAAGAGTAACCCTTCCATTTTCATCCCTTTACAGGTCATTGTGGTTGATTATAAAATAAATTCTTAAATACCATGATACCATGAAACTGCAATATTTTCTGAGACTGTTATCGTACCATAAAAATCTCATACCATTGCAACTCTACTTTTATCAGTGAAAGGAAAAAATGGATTTTCTGGGCAATAATTTTTGTAAACAAACAACCTACCGGCCAGGAAGAAGTCAGCATTTTATAGATCTTGGTTTTCTGCAAGAGAATGACAGAGAAAGTATTCCTGTTATAATGTAAACCTGTTTATACCACAAATAGTCCTCAAACAAGCTGCACTGAATATAACAAACAATCAGAGCAGTAACCACAGTCCCCACACATTTTCATGGACAAAATTTCAAAACTTTTTAATGACTTTTCAAGGACCCTTTTTTTTTTTTTTTACTTGCCCTACTTGCCAATATTTATAATGACAGCTCACTGGTTACACGGAGGGAGAGACAGAATGCAGGGAGAAATTGAAGACAAGTTTGTGATGGTAAACTAAATGTCACACATCAAAACGTTAGAGCTACATCTTATTGATATCTCCAGCAAATAAATTTGCTGTTATGCTACATTACAAGGAAACTTATCAATGGAAGACCATGGTACATACAACAAAGTCCAAGACTTTTCCAAAGCTTTTAATGATTTTTACTACTATCGTGACTTCTCCAGGTTTGGAAAATGTGCTTGTGAAATTCCGTGACTTTTTAAGGTTTTCCATGAGCATGAGAATCCTGAATAATCCAAGCATGAGGAATGTAATTTTGCTTATAAAAAAAAGGACTTCTCTATCATTAAATGTGAATCTAAATCAAAATATTTGCTATGTAGGACTTTTGTCTGGTTTGTGGTATATTAAATCTTTTACCATGGAATATGTAGAGGTGGCAAGAGTCAAGGATGCGAAACATTTATACCGATATACACATGACTACATGAGTAACACTGTGACTGATATTTATATGCTGGTATAATATACTCATACTACAAGTCTGTTATTTTGTGAGCTCAATATACAGACAAAATCAGTACTTTTGTGAAAACCAGTAAAACAGCCATAATATAACCTATTTTACTGCATATCTCCATATTCATACTTTCAGCGTAAATCCAAACTAGTGTGTAGCACCACCAATGAGCAAGTGGTCACTTGGTCAGAGCTTCAACAGCAGTTTACCTTGAACACCTCCCACTCTTCTTCAGAGGTTTTAAATACAACAATGGCAGGCATCCCAGGCGGACCCACAGGGCCTCTGTATCCTGTCCGTCCGGTCCTACCCATAACGCCTTGATAACCCTGAGAGGACAGAAAACAATATGACTGATGCAGAAAACAGGATGAGTCTAGATTATATTGTTTACGCATCCATCAACATGGACAGAGATAAAAATCTGAACTGATAATCGAGGCTGCATTTAACCAATTTTGATGACTAGGCATCAGAATACCAGGAGGAGCTAACCAAAAAAGCCTTCAGATATAAACTGCCTATCAAGCTGTTGGGGCTGTTGTTGCATCATTTAGCTTCTAGAGCTGAGGTTGATAGTTTAAGATGATTTTAAACCTGTGTGAAATAAATCGAATCTGATTGTGATGCCCTCAGAAGATTAAACTGCAGAGGTGTTGCTGTATCTGAGGTTTAATCAGGAGTGGAGGTTGTTGATTATGTGACAAACTATCACAAGTCACGTATATGAAAACGGGACTGATGGTTTTGTTTGGTTTAAGCAAAGTAGATAGGTGAGGGCTCATATACAGTAATCCAGTGATTGGTGATACTGGACATAAGTTATGCAGAAACACAATTTTAACTTAAATTAATTAAAATCTAATAGAATGTAAAGCTGTCTCTGCTACATACATCAAGACAAAAATTGGGAGAGGGAATTGAACACTGAAATTACAATGGAAGAATGGCTTAATATGTGCAAAACACAACACACCACCTCAAACTCAAAGATATGGAGGGAGTGTGGGTGGAAAAATTAACCTGCTACTTCATTACACCTAAAATATAGAATAAAGAAAGCAAGTGGAAAGATGGTCGACAGTTAAATTAATTACTCAATTCATTGACAATAAAAATGCATAAATGTGACATTTATTAATAAAAAATGAATTTGTATCAAATAAAAAAATTAAACATTGTCTCTAAATTGAACAGTTTCTGATAGACATCTGTTTGAAATGCAGTTTAGTTTAACGTTAACTGTAGAGTTCCCACTGAACTCAGCACAAAGCTGCAGGAAAGTAACACTGAGAGTAACATATCCTTTAACTTCAGTTAAGCTTGTCACATGCACATCTAGCTGACACAGAGCAACACAAACATACTGCCACATTCTTCTTCTACTACTTTATTCTTACAGTATCTGGTTTGACTGACCAACTCCTGTGAAAAATGTGTGGGTATTTAGCTTTCTTGTTACTGCTCTTTAACTGCCACTGTTTAACATCGTTTCTTTGCTATTTTATAACACAAACAGCTTGTCTGCCAACTATTTATCCAATATGTTTATCAAATTATTTCAGCTGATTATCCGTTAATTTAAGATATCCATTTTAGCCATGTAACATTATCCATTACTGTTAGCTAATGTGAACCATTTATCACTTTGAGCTAATTCAACTGTTTATCTATTATTGACAGATAACTGTTTTAACCATTTAGCTATACATTACCCTTAGTGTACAATTTAAATTTGTAATTATCTGTTTTTTAAGAAGAAGATATACTTTATTAATCCCTGAGGCGAAATTCAATTTTTTTCACTCTGTTGTCATATACACACAGACCCTAAATACACAAACTGGACCTATAAATGCATTGAATGCAGAGATGTCAGAGTGAGGGGACTGTCTTGGACAGGCACCCTGAGGTGCTCAGGGGCACTAAGGCAGTGCCCTGGCACCTCTCCAGCTACCAGCCCACGCTCTATGCTTGGTCCGTACAAGGACATGAACCGGTGAACCTCCAGTTTCTAAGCCTCCAAGTCCCTGTGGACTGAGCTACTACTGCCCTTTGTGCAGTGTTGAGCTACTGTAGCTGACACTATATGAGGATAGCCTATATTTTTAAGTTCAAATTGTAATCTCTATTTTTTCCATGTACCCAAGAGTGATGTATAAGGTGATGTATTATTATAAAATGCATAGTACAATCTTCATTGAAACTTCAGAAATACTCCCTGCAGTACAAGCACCCCTGTATCACTGGTCTACACTGCTGCAGGGCAGACAAGTGTCTGTAAACCAAAGCTATGACATAATGTAGACCATGCTGAAAGTAGTTTCTAGCTGCACACTAGGGTTGCATGGTTGGACAGTATATTGGATACTATCTGATTAACACTATGAGCAATTCAACTCAAGTTACAGTCTTTTGATTAATTGTTGATACAAAAAAGATTTCCTGATTCAATACATACTTTGTCTCCTTTAGGCCCTGGTAGTCCTGTCAGCCCAGGTGGACCCTGCAACCCCTGATGAAAGAGTGAGGAGATGCAGTTAGACATGGAAAATCATCACTATCAAAAATAATGTAGGCTACTGTAACCTAAATACAAAAGCAACCCATCAGGATTTATTGCTAAAGTTTTAGGTTAAACTTGAACTTCACTTATCCCTGACAGAGGGCAGTGAAACTAGAGCAGAAATGCAGATATCGAGGATTTATTATATCTGAATTCTGATTATTCTAATCGTTTTTTGTGGTATTGGTTGAGGGTATTGAGGGGAGATTTTGAACCTCTGGTGTAAACACACAGTCTTTAGAGATATCAGGAAAGTTACAGTACCCCAGTTTAGCCAGAGGAGGGTGACAATGGCTTTCAGGGAAGAGAGTAACCCCTCCCTTCTAACACACACACACACACACACACACACACATTTGCATGGCTGTCTAGGTGCTAGAATTGACACAGATATATGCTGCCATCTCAGTCATCAAATCAGCTCCACGCAAACTCAATTTCATCCAAGGTCATGACAGAAGATGAGATGAGAATATCACACAAATGTGATTAAAAATTTCCTATGCAGTTTGTTTATGCATTCATAACATCATTAAAACTCTGTCCTCAGTGTCATTCTGAATAACCCT
Organism: Epinephelus lanceolatus; assembly: GCF_041903045.1. Classification (NCBI taxonomy): domain Eukaryota; kingdom Metazoa; phylum Chordata; class Actinopteri; order Perciformes; family Serranidae; genus Epinephelus; species Epinephelus lanceolatus. The sequence goes on from NC_135739.1 coordinate 18,872,427, forward strand.
GACATTTAAAGTATACCACGACCTGACCGACAAAAATAACTCCAAATGTGAAATCTAGATTTGATTGATTTTGAACATTTACACATGTAAATGTAAACAAGTCTTACCCTGATCCCAGGTCGTAATCCTGCCCCGTGATGTCTGACTGTGTATACAGGAGGCTGATTGGCTGCTTTAACAGTCTGCAGTGGAGGTACAGTCTCTAATTGGATGGAGGAGTCTTCAGTGCCAACATGTGAGATCCGATCAGGTGAGGAATGATTATAATCCTCAGAAATGTCAGTGTCATCATCATAACTTTCTTTCTCCATGGCTGCATGGCTGTGCACTTCCTCCTCCTCTAAATCCATCTCACCTTCATCAGTCTCTATCCCACTCTCCTGCGCTCCACCTGGTAGTCGTTGTTGTGGTGGTGTTTCTGTTCTGGGTGAAACAGTTTGCAAGCTGTCATCCATTTCTTCTTTTTCTTTTATCTCACTGGCTGAAACATTAACAATCTCATCCACCATTTTCTTGGTACTTAGTTCTGCGCTTTGTAATGTGGGAGTTGCAAGAGTCAGGTTTTGGGCTGGATCTTTCTCAGGTGCAGCAAAGTCCTCAGTTACATTTTCTTCTGTCTGTCTTAAGAGTTTAACAGGTGGGTCTACTGAAGCTGGAGGTGTAATGACTAGTGGCAATGCCTTTGTCCCCCCTTCAATCGAAGGGTACATGCTGGAAGTTACAAACCCTGGTTCTGTGATGGGGCCTGAGATAAGAGTAGACCTCGTAGCAAACTGTGGCCCATTAGAGAAAGATGCCTGTGTACTTGCGGTTTCTGTATCTCTTGATAAAACACCTGGAGCTGTGGGGGTTTCAATATGAACACTGAGGCCTGAAGTGGCTGTTGCAACACTTTCCAAGATAGATGCATCACTTGTCCAGGAGCTCTCCTTTGCCGCAAGAGTTGGTGGATGAACTTGCTCCTTGTACTGAGTGGTTTGAAGTGTGTGGACAAAAGGAGTCCAGGGTGTGATACTTCCTTCTGTGCTCCATGGCTCCTTCACTGTCTCTAATATGTCAGGCTGTACAGTAGAAAGCTGCTCATTTCCAGTCAGAGATGGAAGCTGTGGCTCAGTGTCTCCACCTTGATTTTCTTCCTCACTCGCAGCTGTTGGTTTGACCTTTTCTTTGTTGGTTGAGGCAACAGTCAGAGTGTCAGTGTCAGTGTTCACTACAGCTTTGGTGTCTGCATCCTCTGGATCAGGATGTGACTTCAGAGGGGACGTGCTGCTCACTGGATCCAGTCTGGGTGTCAGCTCAGTGGGAGCAGTCTGTAGAGTCGTGTCATGCGTGGGATTTTCTGGTCTGGCTGATACTGTGATCTCAGGCTGAGTGGTCACCTCATCTATAGCTGCAACATCCTTAAAAAGATTTATAGGAGGAAAACATTACCCTGTGTCTCCATTTTACAGTCTTTAGTGAGAATAACATTAACCTGAGAGAAGGAAGATTCAAGATTTATCAGTGAATCCTGCTCACCGATCCGTAATTTCCATTCTCCTATGTAGCATTACTGAATAGTTTCAAAGCAGGCAAAAGCATAGGTTTCATTTAAACATTAGGGGGAGGTCATATTAAGGCATTTTTGAGCATCAAACACTTTATTCCCTGCATTCTGATGACTTGTATACACAAATTTGGGCCTTTTCTGCATCTACTTATGGTGGAAATGTCTTAATTTGTGTAAAGGAAATCACTAAATTCAGGTGCCAGGTGACAATTCAAAATATAAAACAAGAGACCATCTTGCTATAATCACAAAAGCCATAATGCTGATATGCGACTTAAAATAAATGTGGGCCAAAGGGGTATAATCAACCCATATTGAAAAATGAAATGCACCGTCCTCTTTCTGAAATAATACCAGAAGTAAACTGTTAGTATAAAGATGGTGTCTTCCTTACTTATCCTACATGCATGTAGTTGACAGAGCTTTGACGCCACTTACAACCAGATGTAGCTCCAGCCTCTCACACATTAGCCAATCCCATTGGCAAAATTGGGTTAGGACTCATAGTAGAGGACTAGATCTGTTAATTTCTTTTGCAGCAAATACAGCGATTGAACAGACACTGACAGGCAACAGTAGTTATATTTTCATGTGGTCATGTCCCTACCGTCCCTACCAAATTCTACACCCCTGGAAGCAAGAATGGATTAGTCCATTGTTGGACAATAAGTAAACAAATAAACCACAGCTGTTAAGTAATAATATTAACTAATGCACAAAGCATATGATACAAACAAACTGCATACAAGAACAAAGACCAAGCCGTTGCTTCCATTGCACAGTTTAGTTTTGAGCTCTCTTTGGTGGAGTGAAAACAGTCTGTTCAGAAACGTAAACAGTCCCATAGAAAAAGACTTGGTGGAATCACACACAAGTAAAACATGCAGTTAGAGTCCAAAGCAAATCACATTTTATGACGGAAAACCTCTCTGAGACAAACATTCCCTGTGTGGCTTCCACAAACAGACAGACAGCCAGACAGCCAGCCAGCCAGACAGCCAGACAGACAGACAGACAGACAGACAGTACTGTACAGTACTGTACAGTACTGTACAGTACTGTACAGTACAGTACTGTGGATTTACACTTTGAAGGCTCATACATTCACACTAACATGCCATCAATAAATAAACAGTAGCACTACCATCTCAGGTCGAACAAACTTACTCTTCAGAACTGCAAACAGTGGATGATGGATGTGATGGAGTGGGGTTGGGAGATTATCAAAGGCCTTATACACACTCAGTTCACCAACTCACTTATTTTGCCTAATTAGACCTCCTCTAATGAGACTGTGTGGGCGTGTACAAACTAAGCTTAACTGATACCTCACTGCCTGTTTGCTTTGTTGCATGAAATTTGATGACCTCACATAATTCCTACCATAGCTCCACCTAACTTTAATTTGTTTCATAAAGTCAAACACTTACTGTGGTTCAAATCAAAGTCAGACTTCAGACAGATGTCTGAATTCACTCGTTGTACAATTCTGTTTCATTCTTGACTGCCCTAAAGGGGCAGTTAACCCCACACAACAAGGTCTGTGGATTGTCTGAGTATCCAGGTGATTTTTGGAAATAAACATTACTGTTTACTGAATTTTTCAAATGTGTTTTTTGGCACTTTGAGCACCACAAGCTGAGTGTCATCGAATTCCATCATATTCCAGAGAAGGCAGACTTCTCAATGGCCGATATTTCCAACATTTGGCAACTCACACCAAAACAATCTAGACGGATGAATAGTACTACAGGTAAAAGAAAACGTATGTATTTTTGATTTTGGGGTGAGCTGTCCCTTTAAGTAGGATCAACCTGCCATGAATCCTGCTTAAATTAGGACTTTTTCATAATAAAAAAAAACATGACAGAAAATGATTTCCCTGTGGAAGAATTGAACATTCAAAATGACATTTTACTGGAAAATTCAAAGACTGTAACACAAAAAAAGATCATAGCATCTCAAATCTCAATGCAGTGCTAACCATGTTCGTCTTAGAGTGGCTAACATGTTAGGCTTATAATAAGTCAGCCTTTGCTTTTGTGAAACTGTGAAATATTCATTAAACTAAGAGTAAATAAGACTGACCTAACACGACAGACCAATGTGAAATATCTTAACACTGGCCCCAGAGGTCTCATCAGCCATTATTACTGAAAACACATATGTGGAAGTGCCAGGCCTTTATCTATAATATAGTAGATTTGGTTATTAAATATTATGCATTAAAAGCAACAAAAAGGATATTTTGGATTAGCACAACAGCAAGCCATTCCCAATTAGACTGTTTATTGTTTGTTATGCTCGACGTAGCTCTGTGCTTGGCTGTTAAGTTCTAATAGAAGGAAACATGTCAATAAAACAGAGGCCATCAGGATGTAGTGTGTTATTTGTACCTGTGTGTTTGCGAGAGCTGAGCAGGTGCTGCTGTGATCTTGACAGTGCTGCTCTGCTGCTTCAGGATCTCCTAAGACAAAGATCATCTGCTGGATGGTGCCCTGAACACACCACAGACACACAGGAGACAGAACATGACCAGCTTAAAGAGTTTTAGCCCAAAATGTGGCTTACAGCTTTAGTGAAATGAGTTTTAATTCTATGTATGTATATATGTATTAGTCTCTGCTGAAAGGTCTTTGTTGATACTCCCACGAAGAAGCGCAGAGGTCAGAGGAAATTCAAATCTTACACACAGCTTTAGAGGTTGCATAACATCTCTATAATGTTTTACTGAACTTGAAATGCAGAAACTTGAAATGCAGAATGCAAATACAGACATTAAATTCAAATGATGATAAAGCGAAGCATAAAGTAGTTCAGATCTTTTGAAGAGGGAATGTATGGGGTACTTATCCATAGTCAGTGTATTTGCCCCCAGTTTAGAAAAGCAGACATGAGACTAACATGGAAGCTAAGCGATGTACTGCTGTTGTAAGCAACAAAAACACATTTTAGCCATCACAGAAAATCAATATTGGTTTAAGTGTACGCTGTATTTAGAATATTTACACTGCTGTACCTTACAGTCAGACAGCAATTTCTGTTATATCACTCTCTTCAGAGCCAAATCCCATTGACAAAAACAGTGATTTAATATTACTAAACACAGGAGCTGCTGCTGGTCTACCTCTGGCTTGATCAGTTATTGTGTTTGTGTTAATGTGTGATTTTGGCATTTAAAAGAATTCATTTGGATTTACCAAAGTCATACAATAACACAAACTAAGTAACTGACTGAGGCAGTGGTAAACCAGCAGCTCCTGTGCTCAGCAAGCCAAAATTACTATTTTTGTCAATGGAGTCTGGTGGCTTTGAAGAGAGCATAGATGGAGAACTGATGCCATGAACTGCTTCAATTCCCCGTCAGAATAGTTGTCTGACAGAGAGGTAAAAGTCTTAGGGCTGCTGTGAAATTGTGCCTACATAGGGCAACAAAAAAGTTTATCTTGGGTGCGCCGTACAATGGACAGCCAAGAAAGGATGGCAGGAGAAATACCCATACACCAATTCAACTAAGCTGGACAGCTACAAAAAAGGTAATAGGAAGTGATTAAAAACAGCAGCAAAGGTTTCAGTTGGCATTGATCTCAGCCTGTGAACCTTTTTTTGTGGCTGTCCAGCTCAGATGAATTGGTGTGCAGGTATTTCTCCTGCCATCCTTTCTTAACAGAGAGGTAAAGCAGTGAAAATATCCTAAATATAGTGTATACCTAAACAATGATAGATTTTTTTTAGGTGTGCCTTTTTTAAATGGCTAAAATATGTTTTGCTGCCCCCATCAATAACAGTACATTATGGCACTCCAAACTAGGGGTGTGTCAACTGCAATCTATTGTATGTAAGACATTGACCATACAACGCCACTACAAAAAAAAAACATTTTCCTTAGCTTCAACTCTTAACGCTATGGATCATGCAATACTGGTATTTCATTTAGCCCTGTTAATGCAGAGAAAGTGGAGGTAAAATAAGAAGTGGAGAGAATAAATGTAGGCAACAGGCTCTATTGTAACTGTGACTCATTGCTGATGTACGAGAGGAACACTCCTGACTGACTAAATAACATTCTAAATAAATTAGCTTGTAATGAAATTATGAAAAAAGATTTAATGACCAAGTCTGAATTTAAATAACAACAGGTGCAGATATTAAGCAGACTCTGAGTCAGTCATGGCAAAAAAGCTGTAAGTGGTCAACATGTAGCACTGAGTATGTTAGGTAAGTTTATCCACTGCTTTGGAAATACATGCATCACTCCTTAAAGTGCAGATACATGAGCGTTTGAGGTTAAATACTTCTTTCTTCAGTTTCCCATGGTGACATTTTCTACTCTGCATTTTATGAGATTTATTTGTCTATGTGAAAATCTTCTCCTGCCTCTTATCCTCTCACATGCACATTTAAGAAAACCCCAAACCTGATGCAGAAACATTTCAGCTTCTGGTAGTAACACCATGTAGCTCATATGAAACTGGTGCACAGCCATTAGTAATGCCTACATTTACAGAAAACCACTTAAAGCCCATTAAATGCAAAAGAAAAGTTGAAGATAAGAGAGACAACTGTGACTCCAAAGCTTTTAAGATGATGAATCTAAATTCACCACAAATTCCCACAGTGTAAGAAAAATAAAGCTCCAAAGACAACAGTTCCAAATCATCTTGATGTAATTAAATACAGAATAAATTACGTTTTTAGCTCTTTCCACTTATAATTTATACAGACATTCAAAATCTAGACCAACACAGTTAATCTTCCTGTCTCTACATTTTACCCCAAGTAGTCAGAAAGTTTGACAAATCTGACCTGAATCCATCAGCGACATTTTAACCAGTGATACGGACAGTCAGACTTACGCAGCTCAGAAGCAGTAGCACCACCACAGCACCCTGCATGGCTTCTGATAAAGGTAACTGCTGGACTCCTCTGACTGTAGCTGCCTTACACACTTAAGTTCAGGGGCTGAACTTGAAAAACACACACACATACCCCTCCCTGGAGGACTGAGCCCAGCGCTGGCCTGGCTGACCACACGTTTACAGCTCAGGGAGGAGAGATGATGAAACCAACAGACCAAGTTGTACAACCAAAGGCTCATACAAACACACACACACACACACACACACACACACACACACACACACACATATATACAGTACATATCCCCTCTGCTTCCTGTGGCAACACAGTGCCAGACACCTCAGGGTCCAACTCTAAAATCTCAGCAGGTTGGAATAGAGTGTGAACAAACACCACAGTCGGCCCTAAACATTACGCAATATAATTAGTTGCTCCCTATAAAAGTTTTTTTTTTTTAACAAGGGATAATAATGAAATAAATTGAATTTCCTGAACAAAAACTCTTTTCTTTTTTGCCAAAAAATAGTGACAAAACAACAAGCTCAGAGGCGGTTGAAATGGACAATTTAGGCAGACAAAGGCCCCGATCAGACGGAGCTGGGGTGGCTTTTTGCAAATGGCTTCAATGAGAGTGAAGTGTTTTGCTCCCTGCTTTTGAGTTGCTGAGCACCTTGTGGTTTTCTGCTCTATGCGTCTTACATTTTTGCAGGAGCTCCTTGAACGCCTCAAGTTGAAAAAACAGAGCAGAAAAAGTGCCCGTCATCATTGGTATTTTTCCCCATTGTCCAATCAGATAAATCGAGAGGTGGACCTTCTATGGTTGCGATGACAACAAGTAGTGGCATCCATGGTTTGTGTGAAGCTAACGTTAGCTCACTTTCAATGTCGCCCGAGGCAAGTTGCAAACACATCTGAGTAAACTGTCATCTCAACACCGTTTTACCAACCGTAATTAGGCCCGACGATTGACAGCAGATTGTCAAACCGTCCTGGACTCATCCTAAAATAAGCCTTCAAGCAACTTTCATCCAAGCGAAGCTCTTGGACCACCTGCTGTCACTTCCTGCTGTGACTTCTCTTTCTGAAGACCTCATGTACCCACACAGATATCCATTTCCCAGTGTCCTGTCCCAGAGTGCCCTCTGCCAGTCCATTTTTTATGCAGATTTTAAGGTTCAGATCCGTGAGTGAGGGTTAAGCTAAGGAGAGATGATTAAGTGGCTGCCTAGCAACCGTTAAAAAGACAGTCAAGCAAGATCAAGACAATCAAGAAAGCTTCTATCTAATCAGGGCAGGCCCTAATGAAAAAAAGCAGTGCTATGCGCTGGTGTCAGTTTAAGAGGATCATTAATAGCGTCAGGGGGTAATGGACAAATGCTGCATTTACTGTAGCCTGTATAACGATAGTGTTGCTGCCAACAGGTCCCACTTTAGTCTTTACATGTTCTTTTGTACATGATATGTGGTTAAACTGATATATACAATACACAAGTTGGTTTAGTTGTTACAATGAGGGGCCCCCCAAGCCAAATCCTACTTATTGCCCCCAAAGGTCTAGGGCCGGCCCTGCGACAGACTCTCAGTTGTGTCTTCTACTCTTTTCATTCTTGTCTTATTCCTGCTCCAACTTCATCAGTCCACACCAAAGACCTACATCTATATATCTGCCGTTTCAAGGGTTAAGTAAGAACCATTTAAAAGATGTGCATGTGCTGTTTGTGCAGTTATTTAAGTGACTAAACCCGACTACTGCAGACTTTTCCCTCAGTTCATGGCTAATTAACCAGTTGGTGACTGTTATGCCTATTCTGCCATTGAACTTCACACTGAGCCCTCCTCCCTCCATCTTTTCTGTCCAGGGTCAAGAGGGGAGGACTAAGGCCCAGGTGAGGAATGTGACATGAAGATTAGAAGAGCGAGGGGCTGCTGCCCGAGGTCAGATGGGGCTTACGGTAAAGGGTGTGTGGTGAGGACGTGAAGCTCCTCCCAGCAGCGTCAGGCCCAAAGTGTCGATCTGCGGTCCCAGGCCCAGACGCCAGGGGGTGCTCTCCTGCAGACAACAGTCCAGATACAGCTCCAGTCTGGATGGAGAGATGGACAGGGAGAGGCTGTGCCACAGTCCGTCCCACAGAGGAGCAGCAGGAAACCTGTCAGACAGATCTATAAGAGCTTTACTGTCGCATACAACAAACATAGTCGATTACTTAGTGTTTCGTGTTTTTAAAAATGCTTCTGTTAAATCTCTACCTCACAGAGTAACTCAACACTGGACTGATAAGCTACGTTTTACTGTGATGTCATGGAGTGAGTTGCACTATGTGTAAAATTAGAAACTTCCCTGCTCCACATATGTGAATATTCAGTTTTTCAACAAAACAAAACTTCACCTGCAAAATGGCCATTTGTATATCAGTTACTCACCGTGTGTCACGTTAAATTCATGAAACAAACTTGCATCTATCCATGGTGAACATAGAATCCAACTAGAAAAGCACTCAGAGAGTGCAGACCTCCGCCAAGTAGGTGATATTCCCTCCCCCTCTGCATCAGATTTTGCAGCCTGCATCCCAAATAGGTTATTTGCATCACTATCATTATTAGGGTATATATGCCTTCACCATGGAGACACTCTGGTGTATTTATTTCGTTTTTTATTTTGTACCAACACAGAATATGATATGTTTTTTTGTATTTTTCACTTTCTTTTTTTCCAACACAGAACATTAATTTCAACTTTAAAATAGCGCTATTTTCACCCTCTCATTAGAAATTGGAACTGCTGCTGATCATCTATTCCTTGTTCCATTACCCACCTTTCCTGAAAATTTCATCAAAATCTGTTCAAAACTTTTTGAGTTATTTTGCAGACAAACAGACCCTAACCCTAATGCCGGCGAAAACATAACCTCCTTGGCGGAGGTAATAAAGGTGAACATTCTTTATGAACTGAAGTCAGCAGAAGCTGTGTTTAACAACAGCAAAACTATATCAAAACATCAGTTTACAAACTCTCACACAACTTGTGCAGTATGAGTCTCATTTATCCAGCAGTATGCTTAGTATTCATGCTAAAGCCTGAGCACACATGAGCACCACTTGAGCAGAATTAAAATGCACGCACATGCCCAGGCGCCCTACTCAGCCTTGCATGAGACTGTTTATACTGACGTGTTTTGAATTATGATGTTTTAGCAAAAATACATGTCTTTAGGAAGCACTGAGCATACTGCTGGATAAATGAGACTTGGATTACACTGCACGAGTTGTGTGAGAGTTTGTAAATGAATGTTTTGATATAGTTTAGGTTCGCCTTTTTTGGATTCTTTGTTCACTGTGGAGGCAAACAAGAAAAACAAAGTCGTTTTCACTAATTCAATATGACATGCCGGGAGTAACTGATATACAAATGGTCATTTTGCAGGTGTAGTATTCTTTAACTTTAAAGTTACTATGTGTAGTGACTTTTTAACAAAACAATATGTCTAAACAAGCCACTGAGGGGCAAATGGGTGAATTTGCTCCGGACGCGTGTTCTGGGCTAACAATAAACCGCTGTCCAGTGCGCTTTTCTCTTTGGATTTGGCGATCCATTTATTCTCCATACAATGTATACATGCTTATCATAACACAGAAAGGTGACAGCATAGTCCATATCATTATTCCATTCAGCAATTCAGTTTTAACACGCTACAAATTTGATGCCTTTCAGCATGCTTCCACAGCACAGTCAAAAACTGTTTGCCTCCCCATTCCACAGACCTGATTCTCATTACATGGAGCTTACGTATATGCCCCTCACATGAGTGCTCCACCCTATGTTCAGTTTAATAATTGCATGTGTATGTTTATCTTTACCTTGTTTAGATAAGGACAGAATAAACAAACACACTATATTATGGCTCCAACACTATGTGTAGAATTTCAGTGTGATTATTAGCATATTTTAAATGGCTCTGATGCCATGGAAGTTTTTGTTGAAAAATCAGACATTCACAAATTTGGAGAAGGGAATTTTTAAATTTTACACATAGTGCAACCTTTGTCAGGACACAATGACATCACTGCTGGGTGTGGTCAGACTTGAAGCTTTCACTCAGAGAGTACAGTAAGACACAGCAAAGTCACAGACTGCTGTAGAGATTTAACAGAAACATGGTAACACTATCTATGAAGACCACATCTATAATGCATTGTAAGGCCATTCATAGTGAATTATAATGCATTCATAATGCTGTATGACTGCACTCATAAACACACATAATGCTTCCTGATGCACTATATCAACAGTCATATAAAATTACAGATGTGACTTATGAGTGTCTTATTGATGTGCTCTTGACTAGTTATTAATCACTTATGATACATCATAGAGTCTTTACTTAGCGCCAACAATGTAACGTTATGATGAAGCATGCATCAGAAAGCATTATGTGTGTTTATGAGTGCAGGCATAGAGCATTATAAATACATTATAATTCACTATTAATGCCATGACATGACATGACACATTATAGATGTGGTCTTTGTAGAAAGTGTTACCAGAATCACAAAGGTAACATGTGCTGAGTAATCGATATACAAATGGTCACTGTGCGGGGTAAGTATTCCTTTGGCTTGAGTTTCACTTTTTGGCTTTAGGGGAATTTGGGGTGACTTCTGCTGGGTCTAACATTCAACCTTATATGTTATATTTTCTAATAGAATCAAGTTTTTCTATTATATTCTCTATTACACATTCAGTGGAGTGTTTTTGTGTTTCCTCACTCATAGTGTTGTTCCCAGGCACTGACGACAGAGAAGAGTCTCGGTCCCACCTTCAGCTGAAAAAGCTCCTCCCCTTCCTGCCCTAAAATAACCAATAGCGGCGTCTCTTCTGACCACTGTCGACCCAGACGCAGACGCATCAGCACACTCAGCTCATCTGGAAAACTGTCATGTAAACGTTAGCACATTCACAAATAAATGTACACATACAGCAGACTGTCTCTGTCTCTCTCTCTCTCTCTCACACACATGATCATACACGTGTTCATATGCACATTGAATTCAGTGGACACCGACCGTTGTGAGATGAGAAAACAGGACTGTATAGATTTTAAACCGATGGATGTGGTGTCACAGAGAGACCAAGGACTTTCCTCCTAGAGAGCCGCCTCACAAGTGAATGTAAACTGTATCACAAAGCTGACAGATTCAGACGGCATTAGCACCCTGTGTGTGTAAACAGCCAAGGTCAAGTTTAACACCAAAGCCTTCAGCTAAATCCTTTCAACCTACACACCATGGAAAAAAGAAAAGACGCCCTAGATAAACAGGTTCACTGCAGTCACGTGTGACCTTGTCAACTCTCTGGAAATGAAAAATGATCCTTTGTAGTAAAGGATAAAGATTTACAGTGGAAACTTGTAAATAAGAAATATTTTACAAAGTGTTTTTGATTTTCAACATATTATATTAATTAGAATTGTAGAATATCAATGGACAATGTACAATGAATATTGACATATCATGTTTGTTAGAAAGACTGGTAATGTAAAAAACTAATAGTATTGGTATAGTATAGTAGAGGAGTATAGGTGAAATGGGCTTGAGATGACTTCCTTCAATTATATTGTGGTCGTGACTTAATGATACCAAACCCTTTTTAACTAACTGAAAATTTCACCTTAGACATAATGCACCTAGTTTTCACATCAGCTCCTGTGATGAGCCAAATTAATAATACTTACACAGGGCCAAAAACTGTAACTGTTGGTAGATTCAGAGTAGCATACTGTCCGATCTGATATGCTGGACATCCTCGGTCATCTTCTGTTACTGAGACGTTGTAATGACTGGCTGACTGCATGTCCAAGAGCTCTAATAGATCCACTACTGCAAACACAAAATGAAAGATTATTGACACTAACTTACATTTCTAACAAGGTCGATACTGCCAGAATTTTTAATTGCAATGTTTAGGAAAATAAAAGTCAAATAAAACATTTTCTAACTCATAACTTTGATATACAAAATAAAAAATATAACACTTTTGCCACTAAATAAAACTATCTGTGGGTGATGTGGAAGTTTTGGTGGATGCTTTACACCTCATACAGACAAATCCTAACAAATTTTTTATGCTTATTCACTTGGAATTTGAACATTTAAAATAAGTTGTCTGTTCCAGAGGCCCAACTGAAAACTTAAGGAGACAGAGCGTTTGCTGTCAGGGCCCCAAGAATCTGGAACAGTCCGCCCGAGGAGATCAGGTCGGCCGAGTCAGTGATCTCTTTTAAGTCGCTTCTTAAAACATACTTTTATCAGAGAGCCTTTCCGGATTTTACTCGAGTTTTAAGTTCATTTAGACGGTCTTTCATTTCCTCAGTCTTTGTACAGTAGTATTTTATCAGTTCTTTTAAAAGTTGTTTTCATGTCTTGTCTGTTTTAATTACTGACATGTAAAGCACTTTGTAACTGTCTTGAAAAGCGCCTTTGAAGCTAAATAAAGATTATTATTACTATTATATGAAGGCAACAACTTTAGTATCAAATTTCATATTGTACCCAGGCATTTATGTATGCCCGGGACACAAAGGGTGTAGAAGCTCAAACTCAAACCAAGCTCAGACAAGCGTTAAAACTAGGCAGTGCTGATCAAATATAAACCAGGATTATGTCACTGTATGGTCTATTTCTTGCGTAAAATGTCTTCAGAAACATATTTTAGTGCATTGTTTTGCTGTAATAAAAGAATTTGTAAACAGGAAGTAGGCACCTTCCTGTTTCCCGTATTGTAAAACAGAGGCTGAAAATACTGAGGTCAAACGGTAAAACTATGCAGAGCTGATCAAATATGAACAAAGATTCTGATACTGAGTTCAACATTTCTCACCTCAAATGTTTTCAGCAATATATTGTACTGTAATTCGAGATTGTTTGTTACCAGCCACCAGCCAATTAGTCTCATATGGAAAAATGGGAAAGCTTGCATTACGTCATCTACCAACGGGAGTGTTTATTGGTCAGGTGTCGTAGTTGGTCTCGTAGTGCAATCTGGTAGCTGTAGGTTTTCTGCCTCTTGAGCAAAAGCGAATAGCACAGCCCTTTTCCTCTGTTTTCTCTGGTCTTGTAGCACCAATTTCACAAGTGTTTACATCTTTCTACTGCACAGACAGCCTAGTTTATCAAAAGATCGTCTTCCCAGCAGTGAAATACTTCTTAAACAGCTGGATGAAGTGGATGAGTAATGCTCTCAGTAACAGGCAACTTCTTGGTAACATCTTAGTAACATTTTACCCACACACAGCCATCAATGTGCCTTGTCCTAAGTTTGCTTACCTTTCACATCTGCAAGTGTCACATCTCCTCTGTTCCTCCCATGATCCTTTGCTTTAGGATGGAGATAACACTGCTGTGCTGTGCTCACATCCCGAGACAGCGTGTCTGGTTTCACTATAAACGAGTAGGCTTGAACCCAGCAGAGCACCAAGAGCACAGATGAGCTCGGCATCATGTCCTCAGCAGACTGCAGAGAGAGAAGTGGTGCTGGGAGAACATCTCAGCTGCTGATACACATGGACCAGAGGGCCGGGCCTAACTGGCATCTCTGTCTTCTCACAAACACCCTCAGCTCATGTTTTGATCTCTCAACAGCAAACTAGATATCTCACCTATGTCTCCACTCTGTTTCCAGGGCACTGACACCTTTGCACCTGCGTATTTTGGGAATATGTGAACATACACACACCAATGCAAAAACACAGGTTCCTGGAGGAGTCAGTAGGTTCAGTGAGAACCATGAAATATCACAGTACCATTAAATTCTGTGCTTATGCAGACTCAGCCTGTGTTACTTATCCAAACATGGACTATACCTTAGCTACATTAAATTACATTAATTTGACACTTTTATCTAAAGTGCACTGGATGTAACTGTAATTGTTGCAGATAAAGACCATCATGCATTGCTTTTTTGAATTTTTTTGAAGCCTACAAAGTTGGAAGGATGTTTGCAGACAGTACAAATGTGTCGGTATCAAATTTCTAAAGGCCATTATACCCTTGAGGATGTCACTTAGTGTATGCATCTGATAACAAAATTTGCTTTAAAGGTCTAATGTTGGGAATTTAGTGGCATCTAGTGGTGACGTTGTAGAACTGAAGCTGCAAAAAACACTGCCAAACACGAAGGAGGACTACAGTAGACAGTGCAAAAATGTGAATGGCCCTATCTCGAGCCAGTGTTTTGTTTGTCAATTCTGGGCCACTGTAGAAAACACTGCAAACTCTACAGGTGACTAAGAACTAATGAAAACATAGCAATGAACATGATATACCATCTCTGCCAATAGATGCCCCTAAATCCTAAAGATTGTACCTTTAAAAGGTCCAGTGTGTAAGACAATAATAACACTAACGTTTTGGCCCTCATGGACCTTGGTCAAGAGTGTTGAACGAGACGTTAGTGTTACTAATAAATCGTGAGGCTGCGCAAGAGCAGTGTGTGGGATTTTCTGTTCTCAGACTTAAGTATACAGTAGTAACATGGTATCTGGTGGTCTCAGAGTGTAAGATATATACACCTATCAGCCAAAACATTAAAACCATTGGTGGGTGAAGTGAATAACATTGATCATCTTGTTACAGTGCAATGTTCTGCTGGGAGACCTTTGAACCTGGCATTCATGTGGATGCTTCTTGACACACTCCACCCACCAAACACCATTGCAGACAAAATAAACCCCCTCATGGCAACGGCACTTGTCGAAGGTAGTAGCCACACCACGAAAACTGCTCAGGAATGACCCCAGGAATGGCACAAAGAGCTCAAGGTGTTGGAATTTGCTTCCAAATACCCCAGATCACAAAGTAATCGAACATTTGTGGGACGCGCCGGTACACTAGAGATAACCCCGATCCATGGTGGGTGCTCCTTGGACTGGACTTGGCTCTGACCTGTCAAGGCATGGACACAGGACATCTGGGGGTGTGCTTTGGAGTGTGGCACTAGGGCGTTGGCAGTGGATCCTTTGAGACCTGTCTGTTGTGAGGAGGGGTACTGGCATGTCCCACGGATACTCGATCAGATTGAAATCTGGGGAATTTGGAGGCCAGATCAATGCCTTGCTTCTTGTTCCTCAGGCCATTTCTGAGCATTTGTTGTGGTGTGGCATGGTGGGGGGGGCTTGGTCCACAGCGGTGTTTGGATGAGTGAAGTGCTTCAAGTAGCATCCACAAGAATGCCAGGACCAAAGATTTCCCAGCAGAACATTGCATTGTAACAAGATGGTCATTATTATTCACATCATCTGTCAGTGGTTTTAATGTTTTGGCCGATCGGTGTATATACATAGTTAAATTCTTAAGTATCTGAAAGGTAGTAATATCAGCCAGTACAGAAAAGACAAGTGATCTCTCTTTAATGGTCCTTTGAACAGATATGTAAACACTTCTTTTGTTAAAGTCAAAGACAGGCATCATGATTCAAATGAAATATAAACGGTGCAATAAATTAAACATGAATTTATTTTGTACAGTTTATACTACATATTTACCAGAAAGCTTCTCTATCTATGAAATCCAGGCTTGAAAGGGAAGTCTTTGTGCGAGCTTCCCCAGGCACAGATTAGGTTGTTCTGTACAGAGATGGACATCAAGGTTAAGTCCTAGGCTGCACTGTACATGTTAAGCACGGTCCTATAAACTACAGGCTGAAGCCTTAACCTAACCTGTGTACTGTATGAGTCCAGCCTTGTAGTCGACACACTTCAGAGGAGGTTGCTCTGCTAAAATACATCTTTTTCAGTTCAGGACTTTCTGTCTGGGACTCCAGCAGGGGGCCTCTTCTGGCATTTGGATCCTCAGACCAGATAAGTCCTGTGTTCACATTTCAGAAACATGTCAAACTCAACATATTACATTAACACAACAGCACATGATATAAATATACATCTTATTTAGGGGAAACAACAAATAGTTGGAATGTTCAAAGATATGGACAGTGGATGCTGCGACTGAAAAAAACATTTCTCTGCCTGCTGTTCATCATAACTCTGTTGGTAAAGTGGTTAAAATCCTATTTAATATCATGAACACATTAAAATAAGAACAATCAGGCAGCTCTAAGACACGTCTCTCTCACACGTCACACCATGATCATGCATGTGGAAAATACTATAACTCTGGAGCACGGGAAATACCGTAATGCTTGTTTCTACCGACCAAACCAAATGTAACATAAACAAAGTGGCAACTAACACACAGACAAACCATACTGTGCCTTTGATTGCTCTTTTGTAAAAGCATCCATGTTGCATCACATGTAGAAAGAACGTTAGTTTCGCATCGTCACATGAAAGAAGGCAACACATCCTGAAGAAGACACGTCCCTGGCTCTATGAGCCAAGAGAAAATGGCTTTAGTCACCTCTCTGACTCAACATTGACAGCGGTTATCCAGCACAGAGACGTGAAAAACGAGCATCCATTTGCCTCCACGCAGGCTGTCTGTCCGACAGATGGTTGTACCTCAGGCCAAAGCTGTTACAGTCCATGGACAGTAGATGCAGACAACTGGGCCTGTGTGAAATCTCCTCTGGTCTCGTCCTCACGATGATGTCATCATGTTGATATCATGCTGACTGGCCTGTAGGAGACACTTTGGATCCTCACACGTCTTCATTTTGGATCCAAGAGATTTCAGAATGTAATATATTACAAATTCAGTGGTCCAGTATCCTGAGACAAAACATCTCTTACTCTGTAATCTGTCATCTTGAGCAACATGTTCACACCACAGAGTCAACAAAACCTGCACGGGGCTGCTCCAGCTGAAGGTACATTGTCATTGTTTTCACATAAGGACAGAAAAATAACCATTACTACAAGTTCTGCTCACTTAAAGGTCTGGAACATGATTACCTGTATTGACTACCTATTGATAAATGACTGTATAATGCCCATGAACCATGTGGATACTCTTGTTGTAAACAGGAACTGTGTGAAGTGGCTGGTTGCCAGTTACAAACCGGCAAAACCTGACTGAATCAGCCTCTGTTTCATTGCTACTCTTACAACTACGCACAGTCAAGATGAACAGCAATCCTCTCAAATGACCTGAACATAAGAACCAAAAGCTATAATACATTCATCGTATTACATCTGTACATGCTACCTCTATGTTCACCTACACAAACGCACTTAGATCGGTTTTCTTGGATTCAAACAGAGGTTTGGACGCCTTAGATCAACGTCTCACTGTATTTTGTTCAAATAACAATCAATACATTAACTTGTGTGGGAAGCCTTGGCAATGCTTGGGTTTGCCTGCAGTGATCTACGTATAGTATAGTGAGTCTCTGCTGTTCTCTTGATTTGGCAAGTTTTCTCTATTGAGAGCACACACACACACACACACACACATAAACACACACCTGTTTCCACACATACACAGACACACACACGCACACACAAACAAACACAGCATCCCTCCAGCTACAACATACACACAAAAGCACGTCTCAGATAGACACCCAAGTATCCAGACAAACAGCAGTGGAGTTCAATCCTGTCTGTTATGCTACTGGTACTGAGAGTACAAGTTCTCAGAGCCACAGAGGAGCTAAAGCCTTGTAGTGCCACGTGGAGCTTCTCCGAGGTGCCCAGTTGCTCTGTGCGTCCTCTTCATCTCTGGTTTTTAGCAGCGGTCATCCTCATCTGTATCACTTAACAGCTCGCTGGCTCCAGCCGGACTTGCTTGGCCCAAGTGCTTCCGGAAATGCCCGTTAGGAACCTGCCAGGAGTGTCTGAGCTGAGGGGCGGAGCTTATGGCGTTGGCCCGTCCCAGGCTGGTTGCCATGGCAGTCTCAAAAGTTAGGGTCTCCTGCCCGTCGCCTGCCTCTCCACCGCTGATGTCCTCATGGAATGGGAGGTAGGGCTCTGAGATGTAGCGGTGAGGAGACGGGTTACTCGGTCCTGAAACCTGACCTCTGGATGACTCCTGACCTGCAGTTAGGGGGGCGCCCTCCTTGTCAGCCCTCCATGAGGTCTCCGTGGAGCCACCACCTCCATCCTGAGGCTGGGTCTGTCCCTCAGAGGAGGCTGCTGGTGTAGGAGAGTTTTGGGCTTGGCAGACTAGAGGGGAGTAGGAGATGTATGGCCGCGGGCGAGAGGGTGTCTGTGGCAGCTGGCGCCGATTACGAGGAGTACCGGAGTCTGAGGCTGAGTGGACGGGGCTGCCTGATGTGTTTACCTGCAGACAACACAAGCACCATAGTGAGGAAAGTACCGTTGTAAACTCTTTCAGCTAAAGCCTCCTACAGTGAAGCGTATTGCTCCCTGCTTCTGAGTCACTGAGTGCCTTGCGTCTTTGCAGGAGCATCCTGAGCTTCGCATATAAAAAAAGAACTTCAACTCAGAGGCAGGCCTTGTGTTAAGCTAACATTAGCTCACCTTCCTCATAGCAGTAGGCTGCTAGACATACCTGAACAAACTGTAACCTCAACTACTTTGTAATGTTTTACCAACCGTAAACAGGGCTGACAACTGACAGCAGATTGTCAAACTGTCCCCGATTCGTCCTACAATAAGCCTTGAACTGATCATCAATCAGGCAAAGCTCTTGGACCAGCTGGTGGACAGATCTCTGTTTCCCTGTGTCCAGTCCCCAAGTACCCCTTGCCTGCCCATTTTTTATGCAGACTTTAATCTATAGATCAGTGAGTTTACTTCACAACAAAAAGGGGGTTAAGCTAAGGAAAGGTGATTAGGTGGTTGCCTAGCAACAACAACAAAAAGACACAGCAACCTGCAAACCGTGCTCCGTCTGATTGGGACCTACTGTTGGTTTTCTTTTCCAGGTGGTTCACTGGGTTCATTTCCGATCACAGGTACAAAACAGTCCCTGTTTTCATCCTACCTGGTGTGTGCGTCCTTCGCTAGGTGAACGGGACTTGCTCCTTTCACAGGATGGGTCGCGGCTGCGCTCTTCAGAGTTGCAGCGGGACACGTCCGGAGACAGTAGGTGGCGTCGTTCCTTAGATCGCCCTCTCTCATGACTGCTTGCTTCTCTGTGGTTGATTCTGGGACCTAAGAGGCGGAGAGATTTCTGTTAGTCCAAAAAGTTTAAAGGGAATAAAACCACCTTGGGTGTCCAACAGTAAAACATATCGTACAACACCCAAATTATCCAGTTTAAAGGCTCAATGAGTATTTTTCTTACTCTATAAATTGCAGGTGTGATGATGTAATTTAGGGAAATTGAAACTTATTTTGGCATTATCAATTTAACACATAGGTTAAAATATATTGAATTCAGTCTATTTTTAATTATAGTTTTAATTCAACAGACTAGTACATTGGTTCACTATTAGTCCATCTCAATGCCCCTCTTGAACACATCAAAAACTCTGTGTCATTAAATGATTTCAGTTTGCATAACCAACTGTCCATATCCATTCAAAATTTGCACTTCAGGTGGCAGGAAAAATCTAATTTCCGTTAATAATACTTTTTCATACTGGTTGTTCAATCAGTATAAATAAACCTCAATATTCAGTTTGCAATGAGGACTTTTCACCCAGTCCTTAAGGTCACTGCAGCTAAAATGTGTTAATCCTGATATTAAAGTCAACTGTGATTCTGAAGCAGCTAAATTTATTCGCAATAGCTCGAAGCAGATACTGTACATGTATTTTGCTTCTATTGTACTTCTCTTACTTCTAAACATCGCCATGAATATGTATCTGACTATAAGAAGTGTTGCGATGTGTGTACAGTGACCTCTGTAGCTCCTTTGGCGAGGCCTGTATGTGTCATCAGGACTGACTCTCTCCAGAGAGTGTTGCTCCTGCCAGAGGCCGTTCACACACTGGTCTCCGATGGTGGAGAAGGAGCGCTTCATCAGCTTACTGTCTGCTGACATCCCAGGCTACAAACACATTGAACAACCAGAGGAGAAATCACTTAAGTAACTATGAGTAAGACCTAATCAGCAAACACTCTCTCTCATAACCAAACACACACAAACATATAGACGTGCTTGCATTATGTGATTAGCAAAGTCTACAGTTTATCGATTTTAAAAACACTTTCAAATCCAACATTTGTTAGGTACTGAGTATGCGTTTGAAAAAAGGTTATCAGTCTCTATTACCTGTGGATCAACAGCCAGTCGGGGCATGGAGGACGCTCTGATTGATGCAGTCCGCTGAGGTGATTTAATAACTGTTGCATCTTGCCTGGCCTGCTGCATCGCTTTGTTGTACTCCACTACATCTGACACCTACACAAATACCACAGAAAAGGAGGTTGCTTGTTTCTCATTTATTTCTTCATTTGAGTTTCAAGAATCAAACTAGAGTCAAATTAGAGTCTCTCTAATGACGCTCTGATAATGGTTTAACAACAAAGCAAACCAATAAACAGTGTATCCCAGTACAGCTGTTGCATTTAGTTCTTGTGTCCACTTTAAGTGGAAACAGACAACTTTTCAGACCATTGACCTTTAGCCCAAATAAAATTCTGACATGCTTATGACATATGAACCTTTTAGGACACTGAGGACATCTGGGGCCGGGCTACTGATTGTCCGAAGAGTCAGAACAAAACATACACTTCCTACTCCACCCTGTAATGACTGCAACCTTATTTTAAAACTCACTTTTAAATCATTTTAAATTATCTTTTTATCTTTGCACCTCTTGTCTGCACTTGTATTGTAAATTATTTAGTAATTAAATTTACCTTTCACATCTTTTTTTCTTTTTACACTTTTCTGTATCCATTATTATGTTTTATATTCTTTTGCTCTGTAAAGCACTTTAAATTGCCCTTGTGTATGAAATGTGCTATACAAATAAAGCTGTTTTGCCTTGCCTAGGGCTTAGAAGTTGTATTGTTGTTGCCCTCGTAAAGACAACCAAATTGCTTTCCATTTTCATCAGAGCCTGTCAGCAAGTACCAAGTACCTACAATTCTTCACCATACACCATTTCTGCTACTGGGGAAAGTAACTGCAAAGAACTTAAAATGAAACTATTTGGTATCTGGGGATAGCTATCAATAGCTACAAGAAAAAAACAAACCTGAAAACAAAAGTGCTATCATCGTCCTGTTTTGGCCTCATTTTCCTGGGAGATAGTACCCAATGGCAGACAGAATTACATAATTGTGAGGCTTACAGGGAACCAGTCTGAACGCTGATGGTGTCATTATTTTAGAGCCATTGGATTGAAACAACATTTACCTCATCGTGGTAAGTTAAAGCAAAAAAGACTTGTCTATTTCCACTTTAAATTGTATTATCTTATTAGTAAAACTTGCATATAACAGGCTGAGAAATCACATAACTGTGCAACTTTCTACCAGGCTACTGTATGACTGACTGGGTTTTGTTGACCTTATGATCACCTCCAGTCAGCTTCAGAGTCACTTGCTGCTGACATTTACGCAGACTGAATGCAAAGATATATGTGGTTACCAGCGTGTGTAAATGATGGTGGTGATGTGGGTGGAGATAGGGATGGTAGGGTGAACGGTATTCGTC
This sequence comes from Epinephelus lanceolatus, assembly GCF_041903045.1. Taxonomy (NCBI): domain Eukaryota; kingdom Metazoa; phylum Chordata; class Actinopteri; order Perciformes; family Serranidae; genus Epinephelus; species Epinephelus lanceolatus. The sequence goes on from NC_135739.1 coordinate 18,894,361, forward strand.
ATCCTCCTCCTCCTCCTCCTCCTCCTTCTCCTCCCTGGAGCGGGACAGTGGCTGCAGGAACATCTCTTGTGGAGAAATGGGGCTGAGTGCCACAAAACCTCCTCTTGTGCTGAAGGAGCCCAAACAGACACAGACGGGGCAACTGCATTACTTACCCACAAAATCAATTATTGTTATTGTTAATGACCAAGATTCCAGCTACAGAAAACAAGATTTTTCTGTTCCTACCAACATAAATAAACACAAATCAATATAAATAACCGTGTGAGGAAAAGCTGAATATTTACAGAGCAGATCCGGCACTGTGTCTGAGGAATGAAAGGGATTTAGCATTGCATAGGATTTCTTGTGGCAGAGAGGAGGCATCCATACGCTGGAACATGGGAGCATGTTTCTATGGAGAAAAACACAAGGGGGAGATAGGAAATTAAAACAAATTGTCTCCTGTAAATACAGCTAAATGTCAGTGACACAATATTATTGTCAGTGGCCAGGTGCTTCTCGAGTTTACATCAAATTTTGGATGAACATGCTGTCTCTTCAGTTTGTTAATACAAACAAGTTGTACTCAGTTCAATCTAAATCTGACTGGTTCCTGGTACAAATAATTTAGTCTTAATTCTGAACCAAAGATAAATCATGCATAATCTAAAATGTTAAACAATAACCAATGTGAAAAGAGTAGAATTACGTAATAAAATACTGCACATCTGTGGTTGCTGGTTGCTTCATGGGAATTTATTTTGACTTAAAATTTGTCACAATACACCTATAAATTAAAAAGAAGAAGAGTACCTGTTCCTCCAGTTGCTGTCGGAGCTTCTTGGCCTTGCTCTGCTTGTAGTAGTCCATGATCATCATGGCGGCATAGATCTTCCCAATGGTCATGTCACTGGCTGAAAAGGGTGAAACCATCAGACTGTAAACACATGACCCTTCAGGAGTACATTATCAAATGAAACACCATTCACTAATACACTCTTAGAAATAAGGGTTCTCTCTGAAGGACTGAGTTTTATCCAGCACCATCAGCTTCTGAAGAACCTTTTTTTTTTTTTAAAAAAAAAAGGGATCTTCAACATAAGACTAAAGGCCTTTACACACTGAGTCAATTTTTTCTGATTTCTGATTTTTTCTGATGTCCTCAGAGGTGAAAAGGTTCTGCATAAAACCCCCAAAGAGAGTTCTAGGTACAGGTTTCACAGATACTTCTAGGTATGATCTTTATAAAAAGGTTCTACCAGGACCTAGGGATGCACCGAAATGAAAATTTGTAGCCGAAGCCGAAGCCAAATAATATTAAGCGCTTGGCCGAATACCGAGTACCGAATACCGAATATCGTTGTTTAGTTTTTCATTAGTTTTAGCAGATGAACCCCTTCCAGATTAGTGTTGTCACGGTACCAAAATTAGGACCCACTGTACGATACCAATGGAAATATCATGGTTCTGAGTAGTATCACGATACCACAGCGAAAATGAGGCAGATGTGCCTTTTGTCATTTATAAAAAGATAAATCACTTTTCTATAATACATCACTGATATTTCAATGGAATAAATTACTTACTGACTTATTCATACTTCAAAAACAGCATCAATAAGTGATTAACATAGGGAGGATCAAAATAAAATAAATTAAAAAAATAAGAATCAACCAGCCACCCTCCTCCCTTGACAAGTCACTTCATATGTAAAGAACAGTCCCTAAAGTGCGGTGAGGTTTGTGGGCCGTGAACGGCTCGTTTCTCCTCTGACACATCATGTACAGTCTGTGTTCGGCTGGCTCGGCTGTTCAGGTACTTCTGGGCAGCCCACACGCCAAGAAGAGGATATTTTTGGAGCCGCCTTCTCCGTCGCTGGTAAGCCGATGGCTGCCGTATTTGACAGGAATACATTACTGTCTGTGTCTGTGACCCCCGTTCAACCCACAATTGGTGGGATTCGCCTTTCGTTTCTGCTGGTGGTTGAAATCTGTAGGCTTCTCGCACAGCGTGCACAGCGTGCTGAATGATTTAAGCCTTGCTCGCTCCAAACTATTTTTAGTCGCAAATGCGAGTGCGGTGACGGACGGATCGCCACACTGCCGACATTTTACTCCGCCCGTCACGGCACACTGTTTGATTGCATTATCAAAACATGCCACTATTATTCGGCCTTGTTTTTAACTTATTCCACCGAATACTGAATGTGTGTTTTTTTGCAATATTCGGCCAAATATATTCGGTTACCGAATATTCGGTGCATCCCTACCAAGAACCAAAGAGAGTTCTCCTATGGAGACAAGCCGAAGAGCTCCATATGGTTCTAGTTAGCACCTTCATTTCTAAGAGTGTATAGCTACCAGCTATTGATATATACTGATATATAAATGTACTGTTAAATGGATAACTCTGATTTTTTTTAAGTTGGTTTGTATGAAGTACTTATTTATAGTCAGTGTATTACTATGGTACATGTCAGTCGGCACGTCCCCAGTTTGGAGAAGCAGGAAGGTGTACCAACATGGAAGCTAAGCAATGTACTGCTGTGGATGGGGGCACTTTGGTAAATCCAAACTAACCCTATAAATCACAATAACACAAACTAACTAGCAGATTGAGGCATCAGTAGCCCAAAAGCTCCTGTGTTCTGCAAAGTAAAGTGACTGTTTTTGTTAATGGAGTTTGGTGGTTTTGAAGAGAGCACAGGTAAGGGATTTAGTTCCTCTTCGGAAAGGGCTGTCCGACAGTAAGATAAACCAGTGAAAATATTGTAAATATAGTCTACACTTGAACTGATATATAATTTCAGGTGGCAAAAATACATTTTGCTGCTGTCCCCGTCCACAGCAGAACATAGCTTAGCTTCCATGACAGTACTCCTGCCTACTTCTCCAAAGTGGGAGCGTGCAGACCGCAATTTACTGCATGCAATACTCACACTATGGATAAGTACCTCATAGAACCCCACTTCTAACAATCTAAAGTATCTCTTTAGGTTGCAGGCTGACATCACCTTTGTGAATGGGAACCAGCAGGTCTAGTGTCTTCTGAGAGAGATGAGGCCAGATGACACCAATCTCCTTCTGCAGGTCCAGGTCCATCTGATTTCTATCCTCCCCTCCTGGAGATTAAAAAGAAATGAAAAAGAAATATGAAGTGTGATTTAATTAGTTTTCCGTAACAATGAAAGTGTGTCTGTAAGGTTTTGATTCTTGGTCTGACCTCTGGCTATCTTGATCTCCAGGGCGGTGCGGATGAGAGCCATGAGGGTGGAGGTGAAGTGAACAGACATGTCATCATCCACAGGCATGTTCATCAGGACTAGTCTCTGATGGCAGCAGAAAGAGCATCATAGTCACACAAAACCCAGTGCACCAAAAATTATAAAACATCACAGTGCAAAAGTGGAAGCTCAGAGTGGCTGTGGTGGATTGTAATGACGTACATAATAACTTAATATTCTCATTATATCAAGACAACAAATTATAATGTTGTGGCACTGATCTTTCAAAGCCCAAGATGACAATTCATTTAGCTTTTAGACAGTTAAAGTGTGACATTATCAAGGTCACACACAGGCAAGAACATAACTGTATTACTCTGTTATAAACAACATTTGAATATATTTCTGTACAAAAGAAAAAAAAAGCCTAGCTGGAACATAAGTGAGGTTGCCTACTCACCCATAAATGTGTTATGGAGATAATTAGAGAATCAAATTATGATTTCAGGGCAACTGGCCTGTAATAACTGATGAACAACCACAACCTTTCTGGGCGTCACTTTGCATTTCAATCATAATTTCACATAGCATAGTTTGCTTTGTTTAAATGAAATCAACTTTGAAATTAGACTACACTAGATAGACACAGAAGGATGGAGAGGACAATCTTGTAATTATTTACCATATCTTATTCTGAGACACAATATACAGTTATTATGTTTAGATGGAGAAGTAATGAGAAATAGCAATTTAGCAACCTTGACAAAAAGAGGTAGGGATGGGAATTGAGAACCAGTTTCAAAGTGTCTGATCCATTGATTCTGTATGCCTCTGAGCTTATTAGTTCCTTTTATTGATGCGCAGTGCAAAACAAGGATGTCAAACTCATACATCTTTGCTGCTGGAAATGTGCAACCACAAGGAGTCATGGTGGAGAGGAAGAAATTGTCCAGAGTATGGCTTCGTTTCAGGAAAAAAGGTGACAACAGTGCTGCTGTAATGTCTGTAAAATTATCATTTCAAGCAAAGGTTAAAACACCAACAATATGCTGAAGCATCTTTCTACACAACATGGGCTGAAACTCCAGGAATGCATGTATCTGACACTCTACCCACAAGTGCCACTGCTCCCCAACTGAGCAGCTTGTCCGTTACCAAGGGTTAATATCCTTTTATAGTGACATTTGTGCCACATACAGTCAGGTCCATAAATATTTGGACATTGACACAATTTTCAGCATTCCAGCTCTGTACAACACCACAATGGATTTGAAATGAAACAATCAAGATGTGCTTTAAGTGCAGACTCTGAGCTTTAATTTGAGGGTATTTACATCCAAATCAGGTGAACGGTGTAGGAATTACAACACATTTTCTATGTGCCTTCCACCTTTTTAAGGGACCAAAAGTAATTGGACAATTGGCTACTCAGCTGTTCCATGGCCAGGTGTGCGTTATTCCCTCGTTATTTCACTTACAAGGAGCAGATAAAAGGCTTAGAGTTCATTTCAAGTGTGGTATATTCATTTGGAATCTGGTGAGGTCATCTCTCAATATGAAGTCCAAAGAGCTGTCACTATCAATGAAGCAAGCCATCATTAGGCTGAAAAATCAAAACAAACCCATCAGAAAGATAGCAAAAACATTAGGTGTGGCCAAATCAACTGTTTGGTACATTCTTAAAAAGAGAGAACGCGCTGGTGAGCTCAGCAACACCAAAAGACCTGGAAGACCACAGAAAACAAGTGTGGTGGATGACAGACGAATCCTCTCCCTTGTCAAGAAAAACCCCTTCACAACAGTTGGCCAGATCAAGAAAACTCTCCAGGAGGTGGGTGTATCTGTGTCCAAGTCAACAATTAAGAGACGACTTCACCAGAGGAAATACAGAGGTTTCACCACAAGGTGTAAACCATTGATGAGCCTCAAAAACAGGAAGGCCAGATTAGAGTTTGCCAAGAAACATCTAAAAGAGCCTGTACAGTTCTGGAACAACATCTTATGGACAGATGAGACAAAGATCAACTTGTACCAGAATGATGGAAAGAGAAAAGTATGGAGAAGGGAAGGAACTGCTCAAGATCCAAAGCATACCACCTCATCAGTGAAGCATGGTGGTGGTAGTGTAATGGCGTGGGCATGTGTGGCTGCCAGTGGAACTGGATCTCTTATATTTATTGATGACAAGAGCAGCAGAATGAATTCTGAAGTGTTTCGGGCAATATTATCTGCTCATATTCAGACAAATGCTTCAAAACTCATTGGACGGTGCTTCACAATGCAGATGGACAATGACCCGAAGCATACTGCGAAAGAAACCAAAGAGTTTTTAAAGGCAAAGAAGTGGAATGTTCTGCAATGGCCAAGTCAATCACCTGACCTGAATCCAATTGAACATGCATTTCACTTGCTGAAGACAAAACTGAAAGGAAAATGCCCAAAGAACAAGCAGGAACTGAAGACAGCTGCAGCAGAGGCCTGGCAGAGCATCACCAGAGACGAAACCCAGCATCTGGTGATGTCCATGGGTTTGAGACTTCAGGCTGTCATTGACTGCAAAGGATTTGCAACAAAGTATTAAGAAGTGACAATTTGATTTATGATTATGTTAGTTTGTCCAATTACTTTTGGTCCCTTAAAAAGGTGGAAGGCACATAGAAAATGTGTTGTAATTCCTACACCGTTCACCTGATTTGGATGTAAATACCCTCAAATTAAAGATCAGAGTCTGCACTTAAAGCACATCTTGATTGTTTCATTTCAAATCCATTGTGGTGTTGTACAGAGCTGGAATGCTGAAAATTGTGTCAATGTCCAAATATTTATGGACCTGACTGTAGGTGGGCTCAACACATTTTTTCTTTGACTAAGAAGACCTAAATGGAAACACTGCTGTACAAATGTTTTCTCATTTCATCTACACTGTGTTTGGACTCAGAAATCATTAAACAGTTCACAGTCAATATAGGGAATCCACAAGACTCGGACCAATAAGCAGAATCAATAATGACACTGGCATCAATAAAATCTTACCAATTCCCATCCCTAAAACGAGGTCACAAAATAAATACAGGCAAAATCTTAAAAAATCATTTTTACTCTTGGCCTCTCCTGTTCTTCTGCAAAAGGAGGTCTCATAGTGGACACTGTTTATCTAGTTTTTAAAAGAAGAATCAAAGCACTCAAAGCACAAAGTACAAGAACAGCATTCATCTGCGATGGAGCATGCTTGCAGGCTCACAAATTCTCACACACACACACACACACACACACACACACACACTGTACACACAACCCACACATACAGTCAGTAGGCGATTAGTTAATTTCTAACAGGCAATATAGTTTTGAGAATATTTTTCGATCCATCACGAAACTCAAATTACAAATCCATCTGCTACTTCAGCACCACAGACAGCGCCATGGAGTTATCAATACACAGTCCAGTTAGGCTGCTCCATATTTCAGAGTTATGGTCAGGGCCACAGATTGCACAAACCTCTGTCAGTAAGGGATCAGTCACGTTTACATGCACAAAATATTCTGGGTTTTGCCCTTATTTCGAAAAAGACAATATTGATACTTAACTGTTTATATGGCTAATGAAAATAATATTCCACTGATATTCCTGTTTACATGTAGAGGTGAATACTCCCACTCCTCCTACTTAACGTGCCCTAAAATGTCAATTATCATTTCAAAATATGGAAAAGTGGAATGGTGGGAGTCTGGTGCCATTGGCTTCTTTGCCACAAAATAGGAGTTTTTCATAGTTTTCCACAGCTGGCAGACTTGTTGTACCCTATAAACACAGCCTCCCTCTTTCATTCCTTCAAACACCTTCTTGAAAAGGTTGGCGTTGTTGATTATGAAGTTTTTCATAATGTCTAAAAGTAGGTGTGTTTCTCCCTCCAACCAGAGTTGTGGGATTTTCTTTTGGGCATGCATCCAGCCTTGCAAACTGCTGGCTAGCTGGTTTTGTGTACAATGTATCCATGACAACAAACAATGCTGACCGTAAACAGACAAGAGGCTGTGTGTGATCCACCTGTGGTAAAAACCGCAACTGAGACTCATTTTCTGAATGTGCTGTATACATGTCCAATGAATGCTCCTAAAACCTGAACAGCATGTCCCATGTGACTTAGCTGGAAAATGCCACATGTGGAAAAAAGGCCTAATTCGGAGTATCCAAACAGAAAGTGCTGTTTATAAGATCTGTATCCAGGGGACTTTTCAAGGACTACTATTTTTTTTCTTGCCCCACTTGCCTGGTGTTTTTCAAACATATCAGATTCAAACCCTATTCAAACATAATTTCAGCTAGAGGGCATGTCTTGACCCATCAAGCTACCTAAATTCATGTTTATTTGTCATCCATGTGTATCCTGTTTTGGCCATCATTGTCTCATCTTGTTTCAGATCCAAGTTGTCAAGTTTCCCTCCTTTGTGATTACATCCTCTGCTCACCTGTGTGTCATTGTCTACCTTGTCTTAGTTTATTTAAGTCCCTGTCTTCCCCTCCTTTGTTGCCAGATCCTCTCTACCTTTGAGTTAGAGTTGTAGCATTTCCCTAGTGTTCCTTTTGACCACCCTTTTTGTCTGCTGAACTGGATACCTTTGTCTGTGTAACTGAATACACGTGTAGTGACCTGAGCCTGATTAAAAAGCTTGAACTTTTCTCTGAGTCTGTGAGTATGCTTTGTGAGTCCTTCTCTAGTTTGTGCTTGATAGGGCACATACAAAGAGAGAGACAGAACGCGGGAAGACTGTGGAGTAACATACATGATGGTAAACAAAATGTTGTCACACATCCACCCATATCAGAGCTACGTTATGTTGTCAGCTCCAAAAAATAAATCTGCTGTTATGTTACATTATATGGAGGGTTATCCATGGAAAATTATTGTAACAATTTCATTACACAACAAAATTTCATGACTTTACCAAAACTTTTAATGATTTGTACTTATTCCATGACTTTTCCAGGTTTTCCATGACTGTGGGAACCCCGTGTGACAAATTCAGAATACTGTCATCCGGAACAAGAGTGGAATATTAGTGTGCATGTAAACATGGTGAGTCATGCAGACTAGACTAACATAGTCAACTGAACAATCCCCTGTCCCTGCTCTTTCTCTGCTACTACGGGATGGAGAGAAGGGATGGCAGGTTAACAAGGGGCATCCATTTTAATCTTTTTGCTAATACTGGGGATTGCATCCTCCCTCAAATCGCCTACTGTTTAGAGTATATTTCATATTACACACAGATATAACATTGGGCTGTGGCAGGAGGCACATGCAGACATGTAAATGTAAGAAACAGAGAAGTATGAAAGACATGAGAACATTTGACGGCACACTTCACACACAACAAATGACTACAAAAGATTCAGCATGTAGATGTTTGACAACTTTCTGATCAATATTTTCCGACAGCTGCTTAGAGAAATAAACTCCACCACGACTCTTTCATCAGATAACAGCAAACAGATAATGATGTATTATTTTTTCTGCCAAGATGCAAAGCAAAACAGGCAAATCATTACTGTAGCGCTAATCATCTGCCAATGAAAAAACACTGGAGCTTCAACAAGCAATACTGCATTGGATAACCAACAGAAAAAAATGCCTTGTTTTTCCAATGAGCAACACATAAAATGAGCTCTTACAGTGCCTGTCCTTGTTGATTAACATATGAAGGCAGTGTCTGTTAGGCTCTAGTGTTTAGTCTACCTTATATGCCACCTTGGAGGGGCATTTCTTGCCCAGGCCTAGAGGTGGCGACATGTTGGTCAACATCTCATACATGTCAGTGTAATGGATACGACCACTGGGGGCGCCAGGTAACCATGAAGATGGGGGTGAGAAAGAGGGAAAAAGAGAGAGGGGGAGGAAAGACGGGGAGGAAAGAGGGAGAGGATGGGAGAGTGATGATGTTGGAGTGAAGGAGAAATTGAATAACAGTGGAGGAGTTGGGGAGAGTGTTCCCAAGGGATGGAGGAGGTAAAGAGCACAGGAGGGGGTGGAGGGTAAAAGAGAGGAACAAGAATGGAGGAGATACAAGAGAAAGAATTATTTCAAGGCATCACACAGGAGTAGGGAAAAAAGTAGGAGGAAATAAAACAGGTTGTATCTTTCTATGCTGCCATCAGAGCATAGAAATCTCGGGAAGGAGGAAACCTCGAACAAGGTGAGCAAAGAAATGACAGCCTCACTGGATCTGGTGCAAATATCAAATACTTACGTTATATGTGTGTCAGAGAGAACGAAAAACATCTTAAACCATAAACCAGATCCAAAGGTAGAAAGAGACAGGCTTCCCCCAAGTAGTTATACAACTGCTTTAAAAGCATTTTAAGTGCTTTGATAAAATTAAAATTATATATGTTCACTTATAATCCTGAATGAGGGACATCCTGTGCCTTAGTACCCTGAGACTTGAGTATCGTCATTCTTTGACCTCAGTAACACACCCCTAAAGGTCAAGCAGGGCGGTGACAGCTGGTGAAGGGAAGGAAAGGAGGGATAGGAGGAGGTCAGGAAGGATCCCACATGAGAGAGGCAGAGGGGGGTTTGTTGACATGGGGGAACCAAACCTTGCAAGCCACCCTGTGTGGGCAGTTCTTTCCAAAGCCCAGGGGAGGTGAGATAGTGCGTACAACTTTGTACATCTCCTTATAGTGGATCCTTCCACTAAGAAAGAACATACATGTAAGGTGAGGTCTAAATAAAGGCTCAGTCCTCCGGTCCTCACAGGAGCAGTTTTAGGACATTTAAACAGCATTTAAACAGCAACAGCAACGTTTTTTTAAAAATATGCATTGAGCACATGTATAAATATTGTACATTAGCATCATGGTTATTAGTCTCTCAAAGGAGCTGTATGCGACATTTGGAGCATATCTATGATTCAGAGTTTGGGCCGGGATTGCCTGCACACGGCTCTCAAACAGCGCTAACAGCGCTAACAACAGCAACAGTACTGTCAGACCTAACAGTGTTAACGAGGGGGGAACTTGAGGTAGGGTGTCGCAACGATGTCATTTCGCCACAGTGGGTCAGGATGGTGTTTGAAGTAGTAACTGTTGTATGAGTGCAGTGCAGAGCAGTAGTGATTAGCTTGTCACCACAGGGACTCACAGGCACTGACGCAGTGGCCCCAACTGGTGGGTTGTGGTCCAAAAGTGGGCCACAGGTCCATTCTGAATGGAACACAATCTTTCCATAGTGAATAGCTGTTTGCTGCTTAATTAATGCTCTGAATGTCCCATACAGTTCCTTAAAAGAATACATTTATATAGGCAGGTGAAGTTGGTTAGGCATGCTTATCAGTAGCTGTTGTCATAAATCTTGGATGCAGCTTGTTCAGATGCTGCTAAATGTGCTAGACATACACTCTAAAATAACATTTCTACTTATCACATGAGACACAATTTCAACCGCATTAGATGTGGACAAAGGGGAGTTTATATTCTACAGCATGACTTTGTAACACATCATTTAAAGGGGACCTATTACACTCATTTTACAGGTTAACACTTGTGTTTTGGGTTTCTACTCGAACATGTTAACATGCTTTAATAGTTAAAAAACACTTCATTTTCCACATACTGTCTGTGCTCAAACACCTTTACACATCGTTTTAGTGCTGTCTTTTTAAGCCCCTCTCCTGAAAAAGCCCAGTCTGCTCTGACATACCTTTTTCACAGCAGACATTTTGGAACTGAGCCATTGTTAATGTTATCAATGTCACCTGTGCTTTACCTGTGACAAGTCATAATGTCTGCTGTGAAAAAGGTCAATTGGTCAGCATTTCCGGGTTTTCCATATATCTGAGTCTCAGTACCATCGTTGCAGCCGGGGAACAAATGTAATGGAGTAGAACTGCACTTTCTACTCTGAAAAATTACCAATAAAAGCTTCCAAACAAAAACTCTGGAAGTAATCAACATCAGCAACCAATATTACATGTTTCCCTGATGTTAGCATGTAGCTACATGTAGGAGCGTAGGCTATGTAAACACTTGTAGTAGTGTGCCTGGAGTAGATGACCAAAGAAATCTGATGTCTGCTTGTCTTTTAAGTAGAAAAAAACATTGGTAACATAGTATTTAGAACAGTCTGAAGCCTCATTATTTGAAACTTTGGTCAGTTTTAACATGAACATCCGACATTGCAACGTTATGCATATATGAATGGAAATAAAGAAAAGTATAATACATCCCCTTTGTCTTTACTGAAAACTTTAGCATTTGTATGTGCACAGCTGCACTTTTGCTGAAACGTTGGTGTAGCATTAAGATAGAGAGACACTGACCAGGCAGCTCGGTCATATTCCCCCCAGATCCGGACAAACTCATCCAGATGGTGAGGACCCAAGATGGACGAGTCTCTCGTTAGATACTCAAAGTTATCCATGATCACAGCCACAAACAGGTTCAGCATCTGGACAGAAGATGAACAGCAGAAGAAAGGAGAAATATGAAGATGGAAGGTTCTAGAGGGGGAAACATCAGCTTAGTGCTTAAAATATAAAGCTGCTCAAAAACAACACGAGACAGGGAGTTTCTAACACCAGGTTACAACATCAAAAGAGGTATTGTTGCAGTTTAGAGGAGTCATTCACTCTCCAGTTTCCCCGTCTCACCAGGAAGGAGCTGAAGAAGATGAACGAGACAAAGTAGAAATAGGCAAAGTCAGAGCCACAGCCCCCCTCCTGGTCGGACGGCGTCGCTGCTGGGGGAAGCGAGGGGTCCGTCTCACACTTCTGTCCCCCCAGACACGACAACATGATCTCCTGCCATGACTCCCCTGTGGCACTCCTGAACACACACACGCATTACACAACACCATAAGGAGGAGGGGTCGGTCAGGACTTGAGTGGTCCAGCTCACAGTTTATTCACAGTTATGTCTGCCATCATCTGGAAGGTGTAATCAAAGCATTGAGACTCGCACCACTTCAGAGACAGCTTTTAGGTGCTCCAAATGTGAGACCTTGTTACGTAGTCTAAAAGGCATTTACAGATCATTCTGTATGCAACAGTGCTGAACTTTTAATGGATTTAAATGTTAATGTGAATGTTTAATGCAGCTGGTTTTTATTGTAATTTTTCCGCATGTGTTATGTATCAAGTTATTCTGCCATGCGTAGCGTCACAGGTTTCAAAAAGCACGAGCCAAGAAGATACAACACTTACCACGTTTAAATGTACTTATTTTTTCTCAAAGGCTTATGACAACAAACGTAAACTTTAGCTTGGAGAAATAAACACAAAATCAACACTCAGCACTTTGGTCCACAAATTGTGTAGTTTGAATCACTGCTGGGTCTCAATTTAACAGAGACACAAAGTTGATAACTACTCTGGAGTACTGAAGCGAGGCCACTGGTCTTGGCACAGTGTTGACTTCATCATGGAATAACTCCCACTATTGTGTTTAGGGCTGTTGCGATAATTATACTATTGCAATACTGCACTACTGACAAGTCAACTACAGGGTGTGGCAAGCAACTGCCACACCCTGTATGTTCACATTTTTTATTTTTTATATATAAAAAAAAAAAAATTCTAATAATCACGATATTTCAGGGGATTTTTGCGATAATTATATTCTTTACGAAAATAAATGACAAATATGACAGTTTGCCTTCAAATATTCAGTA